>NC_069127.1:71377394-71728644 GCF_026914265.1 Mya arenaria | reverse complement strand
GTGCCTATACACAGGTTTTACCTTAAGTTAATTGTTAGGCCGTGTGTCTCTAAACCGGTTCAATGTTAATTGTCAGGCCGTGTGCCTCTAAACAGGTTCAATGTTAATTGTTTGGCCATGTGCCTCTATAATGGTTCAATACTAATTGTAAGGTCGTGTGCAACTAAACTGGTTCAATATCAATTGTAAGGCCGTGTGCCACTAAACAGGTTCAATGTTAATTTTAGGCTATGTGCCTCTATACAGGTTCAATGTTAATTTTAGGCTGTGTGCCTCTATACAGGTTCAATGTTAATTTTAGGCTGTGTGCCTCTAAACAGATTCAATGTTAATTTTAGGCCGTGTGCCTCTATACAGGTTCAATGTTAATTTTTAGGCCGTGTGCCTCTAAACAGGTTCAATGTTGATTTTAGGCTGTGTGCCTCTATACAGGTTCTACGTAAAATGTTAGGCCGTGTGCCTCTATACAGGTTCTACGTTAATTATTAGGCCGTGTGCCTCTAAACAGGTTCTACGTAAAATGTTAGGCCGTGTGCCTCTATACAGGTTCGACGTTAATTATTAGGCCGTGTGCCTCTAAACAGGTTCGACGTTAATTGTTAGGCCGTGTGCCTCTAAACAGGTTCTACGTGAAATGTTAGGCCGTGTGCCTCTAAACAGGTTCGACGTTAATTGTAAGCCGTGTGCCTATATACAGGTTTTACCTTAAGTTAATTGTTAGGCCGTGTGTCTCTAAACCGGTTCAATGTTAATTGTCAGGCCGTGTGCCTCTAAACAGGTTCAATATTAATTGTTTGGCCATGTGCCTCTAAACCAATTCAATATCAATTGTTAGGCCGTGTGCCTCTAAACAGGTTCGACGTTAATTGTTAGGCCGTGTGCCTATATACAGGTTTTACCTTAAGTTAATTGTTAGGCCGTGTGTCTCTAAACCTGTTCAATGTTAATTGTCAGGCCGTGTGCCTCTAAACCGGTTCAATGTTAATTGTCAGGCCGTGTGCCTCTAAACCGGTTCAATGTTAATTGTCAGGCCGTGTGCCTCTAAACAGGTTCAATATTAATTGTTTGGCCATGTGCCTCTAAACCAATTCAATATCAATTGTTAGGCCGTGTGCCTCTAAACAGGTTCGACGTTAATTGTTAGGCCGTGTGCCTATATACAGGTTTTACCTTAAGTTAATTGTTAGGCCGTGTGCTTCTATACAGGTTCAATATTAATTGTTTGGCCATGTGCCTCTAAACCGGTTCAATATCAATTGTAAGGCCGTGTGCCTTTATAATGGTTCAATACTAATTGTAAGGCCGTGTGCAACTAAACCGGTTCTATGTTAATTGTTAGGCCGTGTGCCTCTATACAGGTTCAATGTTAATTGTTAGGCCGTGTGCCTCTATACCGGTTCAATGTAAATTGTTAAGCCGTGTGCCCCTAAACCGGTTCTATGTTAATTGTTAGGCCGTGTGCCTCTAGACAGGTTCAATGTGAAATGAAAGGGCACGTGCCTCAGGACAGGTTCAATGTTAAATGTTTGTCAACTGGGATTGTCCCAGTACTTTTATAATTTTTATACTATGTTCACATTGGAAATACAACTTTAGGCTTGCTCGGTGACAGTGATTAAAGAAAGATAGTTACAGTTTCAGATTGACCGCAAGTTTTCTTTGAGATCCTTTGAAGCGGATCATGATAATACACTTCAAATCACTATAAAACAAAAGAGACGTTGATTGAAGTGTTTAACATTCTCCAAGCAATTATCAATATGACAGATTATGCAATAAGATAACTGGTGTGACACTTTATTACTCAAAGGTTTGGACTATCGTTTTACGTTCGTTGTTTATTGCTTTTGCATTGCCACAACAGTGCAGATCGTTATTCCAAAACAGGATTTCTTTTGGTCTTGGAGGACTGTTTTTTTTGGAATTAATCATTTTCGATGTTTAGTTACTTCTTTTCTGTTTTTTTTTTGCAATGATAAATTGATACAACTAGACGACATATTTGGATATAAATTATTTCTTGTTGTGCCAAAATAATATTTTTTACTTCAAAACACGATGCCAGTTAACAAAAACATAAACATAAAGTATAACGCATCGATTTAAACGTTTTGTGTTATTATTTGCAACAACATAAAAAACATTTATTGCCATGCGAGAAACGGGGAAATGCGCAGGCAAAGGATGGCAATAAATTACACATAGAAGTTTATTGTTAAGCAACCTGACGTCAAGACTTTGCACTTATGTGAAACTTGTTAAAGAAAAAAACACTGACATTTAAATACATATTAAGTTAAAAAGCTTAAAAGAGAGGACAGTCTTTACGAAAAAAGGGATTTCAAAGATACCGCAAAGCTTTTGTTGTATTAGGAAACCATAATTCGTGTTTTATTAGAACCTAAATGGACTAGGTCTACTTAAATATGCATAAGTACTTTATATAGAATTCGACCAAAAGAAGTTCGTGAGAAACACTTAAACGATAATCTTGTTAAACAAACCGCAATCGTCGGAAATTACGCTGTGAATATACGCGTTAGATGTCTCGTACCCAGTCTGGCAACATGTGGACATACCATTGAAACCTTTAATGTCTTGAAATCACACGCAGTCTATAGTGCTACTATCGGTTTTGTCCAATAACTGACATAAGTAAAGGAGCACAAAAGAAATGTTGCCTGTACACTGACATGTTTGATGTGATGAAACATTACGCAAATTGTATCATAGAGGGGGGTGAAAGTAATATGGAAACAAATTGAACATAAATGGACACGGTTAAGTGGTATTTTAAGAAATAAACAAGTCCATCGGTAACATCATCATCGGGAATTTTAAGCAAAGGGACTGGATAAAAGATAGGTCAAATGAGTACGCAATGAAGGCGTTCGTTAAGTGAATTACAAAATGTTGACAATGGAAGGTTTTAAAAATATGTAACCTTTCTGATATTAAGACTTTCGGACTTAAGCTGTTAAACCTACCACCATTAAATAAGAGAGTGTTTGAGGCACGCACTATGTTGAATTTTGAGGTGATCAACATGAGGTCTCCGCGACTCTCTCGACTCAAATGGCCCCTACTTTACACCATACCAGAAACGTAAGTGCAGTATGTTGTGTGTTGTTTATCATAATAATGCTTAAATGACCCCTACTTTAGACCATACCAGAAACGTAAGTGCCGTATGTTGTGTGTTGTTTATCATAATAATGCTTAAATGACCCCTACTTTAGACCATACCAGAAACGTAAGTGCAGTATGTTGTGTGTTGTTTATCATAATAATGCTTAAATGACCCCTACTTTAGACCATACCAGAAACGTAAGTGCCGTATGTTGTGTGTTGTTTATCATAATAATGCTTAAATGACCCCTACTTTAGACCATACCAGAAACGTAAGTGCCGTATGTTGTGTGTTGTTTATCATAATAATGCTTAAATGACCCCTACTTTAGACCATACCAGAAACGTAAGTGCCGTATGTTGTGTGTTGTTTATCATAATAATGCTTAAATGACCCCTACTTTAGACCATACCAGAAACGTAAGTGCCGTATGTTGTGTGTTGTTTATCATAATAATGCTTAAATGACCCCTACTTTAGACCATACCAGAAACGTAAGTGCCGTATGTTGTGTGTTGTTTATCATAATAATGCTTAAATGACCCCTACTTTAGACCATACCAGAAACGTAAGTGCCGTATGTTGTGTGTTGTTTATCATAATAATGCTTAAATGACCCCTACTTTAGACCATACCAGAAACGTAAGTGCCGTATGTTGTGTGTTGTTTATCATAATAATGCTTAAATGACCCCTACTTTAGACCATACCAGAAACGTAAGTGCCGTATGTTGTGTGTTGTTTATCATAATAATGCTTAAATGACCCCTACTTTACACCATACCCGAAACGTAAGTGATGCATTGTTTGTGCTGTTTATGACAACACGACTTAAAGGACTCTTCCTTACACTATACCGATACGTTAGTGATGCATTGTTTGTGCTGTTTATGACAACACGACTTAAAGGACTCTTCCTTACACTATACCGATACGTTAGTGATGCATTGTTTGTGCTGTTTATGACAACACGACTTAAAGGACTCTTCCTTACACTATACCGATACGTTAGTGATGCATTGTTTGTGCTGTTTATGACAACACGACTTAAAGGACTCTTCCTTACACTATACCGATACGTTAGTGATGCATTGTTTGTGCTGTTTATGACAACACGACTTAAAGGACTCTTCCTTACACTATACCGATACGTTAGTGATGCATTGTTTGTGCTGTTTATGACAACACGACTTACAGGACTCTTCCTTACACTATACCGATACGTTAGTGATGCATTGTTTGTGCTGTTTATGACAACACGACTTACAGGACTCTTCCTTACACTATACCGATACGTTAGTGATGCATTGTTTGTGCTGTTTATGACAACACGACTTACAGGACTCTTCCTTACACTATACCGATACGTTAGTGATGCATTGTTTGTGCTGTTTATGACAACACGACTTAAAGGACTCTTCCTTACACTATACCGATACGTTAGTGATGCATTGTTTGTGCTGTTTATGACAACACGACTTAAAGGACTCTTCCTTACACTATACCGATACGTTAGTGATGCATTGTTTGTGCTGTTTATGACAACACGACTTAAAGGACTCTTCCTTACACTATACCGATACGTTAGTGATGCATTGTTTGTGCTGTTTATGACAACACGACTTAAAGGACTCTTCCTTACACTATACCGATACGTTAGTGATGCATTGTTTGTGCTGTTTATGACAACACGACTTACAGGACTCTTCCTTACACTATACCGATACGTTAGTGATGCATTGTTTGTGCTGTTTATGACAACACGACTTACAGGACTCTTCCTTACACTATACCGATACGTTAGTGATGCATTGTTTGTGCTGTTTATGACAACACGACTTAAAGGACTCTTCCTTACACTATACCGATACGTTAGTGATGCATTGTTTGTGCTGTTTATGACAACACGACTTAAAGGACTCTTCCTTACACTATACCGATACGTTAGTGATGCATTGTTTGTGCTGTTTATGACAACACGACTTAAAGGACTCTTCCTTACACTATACCGATACGTTAGTGATGCATTGTTTGTGCTGTTTATGACAACACGACTTACAGGACTCTTCCTTACACTATACCGATACGTTAGTGATGCATTGTTTGTGCTGTTTATGACAACACGACTTAAAGGACTCTTCCTTACACTATACCGATACGTTAGTGATGCATTGTTTGTGCTGTTTATGACAACACGACTTACAGGACTCTTCCTTACACTATACCGATACGTTAGTGATGCATTGTTTGTGCTGTTTATGACAACACGACTTAAAGGACTCTTCCTTACACTATACCGATACGTTAGTGATGCATTGTTTGTGCTGTTTATGACAACACGACTTACAGGACTCTTCCTTACACTATACCGATACGTTAGTGATGCATTGTTTGTGCTGTTTATGACAACACGACTTAAAGGACTCTTCCTTACACTATACCGATACGTTAGTGATGCATTGTTTGTGCTGTTTATGACAACACGACTTAAAGGACTCTTCCTTACACTATACCGATACGTTAGTGATGCATTGTTTGTGCTGTTTATGACAACACGACTTAAAGGACTCTTCCTTACACTATACCGATAAGTTAGTGATGCATTGTTTGTGCTGTTTATGACAACACGACTTACAGGACTCTTCCTTACACTATACCGATACGTTAGTGATGCATTGTTTGTGCTGTTTATGACAACACGACTTACAGGACTCTTCCTTACACTATACCGATACGTTAGTGATGCATTGTTTGTGCTGTTTATGACAACACGACTTAAAGGACTCTTCCTTACACTATACCGATACGTTAGTGATGCATTGTTTGTGCTGTTTATGACAACACGACTTAAAGGACTCTTCCTTACACTTTACCGATACGTTAGTGATGCATTGTTTGTGCTGTTTATGACAACACGACTTAAAGGACTCTTCCTTACACTTTACCGATACGTTAGTGATGCTTATATGTGCTTTTTGTTTATATAGCAATACTTGAATGGACAATGATTTACACCAGGGTTAAATGCTGCATGTAGTGTGCTATCAATCGTATTTCGACTTAAATGGTCCCTTCTTTTCACCATACCGGGAACGTAAGTCATGCATGTTGCGTGCAGTTTACCGTATCTCGACTTAGATGGCCCCTTCTTTACACCATACCGAGAACGTTATATTGTTATTATTTTATTATTTTATTATTATGATTATGATAATGATGATAATGATGATGATGATGATCATGATGATGATTATTATCATTATTATTATTATTATTATTATTATTATTATTATTATTATTATTATTATTATTATTATTATTATTATTGTAAAAAGGGGGGGGGGAGAACTCATTCCAAGTTTTACATCGATTAGATTATTATAAATTCCGGTACATATATCTTTAATATACTTTTCATACCGTACAAGGAACTTTTCTTTCTTCATGTTATTCTCCAGGTGATTGGTGCGACCTCTGCATTATAGATAAATGTTTTGTCATCAGTTTCTTTCCCTGTTATAGACTATGGTTCAGATGTTGAGTTTGTGAGTGTTATGTAAACACAAGGTGAACTGCATGTAGTGTTTTAATGACTTGTCTGCATAATTACCCCAGTTAAAGCATGTCGGCATGGGTATATATGAAGTGCAACTAAAACATACACACACTTGAGACATCGGCTAACAAAACACATAAATTGCCCTAAGAATGTAAATATTTAATGGTGCACTTTTCAATTAAATAGCATGACAAACAAATACGTATTAAGAAAATATTGATTAAGAAAGTTTGAAGTAATTTAAAAGTCATTAACTACAACCAGACAAAAAAGGACAGGTTTGATATGCGAACCATTCATTACATTTAACAAGACAGCTGAGAGAAGAGGGACAATCCCGAAGCCTTATATTTTACCAGGATCTTGTTTTAAGACACAATGATCATGGCCTAGCAAATACCAAACAAGAAACACAACGCTACACGTATCCAGTGTGTGTATACCACGTGATAAATTACGTCATATATGCTACGTCGAAAGGTTACATTTTGCTGAAAATGAAGACTTAAAACAAAAAAGGCTTGGAGAGCCTCGCCTTCGTTTTATTGCCGATGTTTGATAAGGTGGCTACTTTCCTCAAACACTTCGACAAACCTGTTTCCAAACTAATGTTTTAATAGTGCTCCATTAGGCGGCGGTTTTGTGAAAAGGTTTGTCGAAGTTTTTTTCCGAAACTAAACTCTCAATCAAACTCTGGTAAAAGATCGATGGCGGGGCTCTGTGGGCGGCGTAGGCTGCGCTTTGTTTCATTTAAAATGGTGAAAAAGTTAAGCTATCTTCGTTTAAAGTTTTCATTCAAAGCAAAATATTGTCTTCCGACGTAGCATTTTTGACGCAATTAATCACGTGGTATTATCCCTTACATTTTACCGGTAACGATACGCAGCGTGTGTATACCGTATACACACACTGTGTATCTTTACTGGTAAAATGTTAGGAATCCCGCACTAGCATGGTCAGAGAAAACGTAGTGAGATTTTTGGGATTTAAACCGGTTTCCCGGGTCCAAACATCGCATTACCGCTTGTCCGTTATGTTTTCATTAACTACTTCATCCTAATATACTAGTGACGTAGCGTCAAAAGGCCAGTAACAAGGGAAACGCTCAAATAGCGTATTTGACGCGAACGGAGATTTCGTTTGTTCAGTGCAGTAATAAGTAGAGTGAATGGAAATATCGAAACCATTTTAACAGTATCTTTTCTCCAGAGTCGTCGTAGATTATTATGAACACATTAACTGTGCATTCATTGGCAAGGAAGGCTATAAAGTTATAGACACTTTTAATCCTATAAAGTTAGTGATCACTAAATAACAATGATTTCTAGACTTTCACGACCTCCAAAACCATATATGGGAAGAAAGTTCCACTTGGGCAATAAATATATCAAATAACGTCACGTTTCTTATAAGAAAAATAAATACTCGTAATCTCTATGTATTAGATAGATTTACCACACCCGGTGTAGAAGTACCAATACTGCAGTGAAAATGTAAAAAAAGTAGATCCAGCATGTCCATCACAAACTATTCAGCTTATAATCCTATGAATATGGAAAGTAACATATAACCTGACATGATATAACCGTGCTTTCATTCACGGTCATGTTGTTTTATAAAACGAAGAAAGGCATGTTTTACAAAGAAGTCACATCTGTATTGGTGTAATTTTTCATATCATACATGCAACAAATATACATTTCAAGATAAAAACTGTACTTTTTACTCAATTAAATTTGTAAATGATAATGCCGAAAACAGAAGAAACACAATTAAAGATCATGCTGATTTTTATTTTGAGAAACTATCTAAAATGACTTTCCTAACCATATTCATATTTTCGATAACACAATTTACTTGAATAGTTAGATATTTTATACGAAAGTGGAGAAATAAAAACATCGTGAAATAAAGCAGTGACATGAAGAAACATATATGCAATTGTTGTGCATTATAATCCATCGTCGGATACCCCAGATACGCTACTGCGATTTGGCTAGGAAAGTCTTGTTATCATGAATGATTAATGATTAATGAGCCAGTTTCATTTGTTTTCAAAGAAGCAAAGCGAAAATATGCCCAGACACTCGAACTATTATTTGCCAATAGAGAAAGCTGGAGTTGAACTCAGTCTGCCGGTTCACTACACATATTGAAACATTGAATGGAACCACAGGCTTTCAGAGACAACTGACAATACAGGGTCATTGAAGGGTATTTGATTGAAACATGTGTTTTTATTGGACGAAGATTTGTCTCCCCTGTCTTATGCATACTCCTATAAACGAGATTATGTCAGGCAATTAACAAACTGTATGTATAAAGTGTAACGGAAGAAAATACCATGGTTGCCGACGATGATTATAATCGTGGACATATGCTCTTTAGAATGATATTCTTCCCCGAACTGTGCTTCAATTGCTTGTGAATACTACTTTGAGCTTTCATCGTTGCAAGCGTAATCTTCATTTATTGATGGAAAACACTCACTAAAACGACGTAACGTCAAATGACCATTCCATGTACATGCATCTGAGGTACACATGCAAATACAGAAATTTCAAGATAAATACATGAACAATGTGTAAGGATTCTAGAGTGTGCATGATCTTTTGACGTTACGTCAGTATGCTTTTATAAATATGCAATATACTCGTAAGTCGTTTAATGCCGCCTTAATCATGAAAAATGTGAATTGTTGTTGCACTAGTACTTCTAGTAGCTATGATTCTCAATCACCGAGTGGTGTATTTACTGCTACAAGATTTAAACAAGTAGCTCTTGCTTTCAAAGATACGTTTTAATATTTTCATTTTAATTATACATTTTAAGGATATGCACAAAACAACTTACCGCTGTACATACAATACAGTTTCACATCATTGAATGAATAAAAATAAAAAGCTTACAGGGTTTCTGGATTCAAAGCATCAATCGAACATTGCTGTTGCTGTTATCTGTGTTGATATCGGTACATCACACTTTACAGGAGATTACCAAAACAATGTTAAATAGAACTTTCAATTTGTCATATGTATTTTCAGGCAAGCGGTTGTACCCATTGACGGGCCAACAAAGCCGATTGCCGTGAATGGACAGTTGGCTCCAGCGGACATCGCAGTCTTTGACAACAAGGCGGCGAACGCTGTTCTTCTCGATGCCGAGAGCCAGTTAAAATCCGGATATCCTACCATTGCGACTTCCTCAATGGTGGCTCGAAGAAACCGGTTAGGCATCCATGAAGATGTGGACAACCACACAGACATAAAGTTCTTCTCGGAGCTTGTCAAGCCAGTACAGTATAGATGGAAATTTCAGAAGGACAAGTTAAAAACTATGCAACCATCAAAACATGGTTTCCATCCGCGCAGTCAGTCGCCGACGTTTCAGAGACTTATTGACGCGACAGAGAAACTGCATTTGTTATCCAGTAGGGAAAATCCCGATGATACTTTATCTAGTGCTAAAACTGATTTCTTTGAAACCCAAAGCGAGATTCACCCAAGTGCATTCAGTCGGGCGTCTAGTCGTGTACCCAGATCTGAGCCTGCTACTCGAACTAGCTCTCTACCCGCGGCTGCCGATAAATATCCGAATGGTCGGTTCGATTTTCAGCCAGATATTCGGACAATAGAGCCAACTTTCCGCAAGGATGATTTATTTATTGAAGAAGATGAAGATGACGACGACTCATTCATATTGTCACCTTCTCCAAGAGATCCAACACCACCACCACCCATCCCGATACCTAGGAAACCTCAAAGAAAGGTTCAACGTGAGTTTAAAGTGGACTTTAAGAAATTGGACTCGCATTCTGAGCTTCATTTATTTCTTCCACATATCGAAGAAGGCTCAAGGGGCGCAACTCCCGATACACCAACTAAGAAATTTAGCGCTAAATGTGAGTTACCTCGCATAGACGATTCAATGGAACGAAAGTCCCCAGAAGACGATCATAGTAAAAACAAAAAGAAACAGTCAAGAAAGAAAAGAAAACTATTTACTAGGGTAAAATCAGGGTTACATGATGATAAAGAGTTTAGAGATAGACTTAATGATGTTCCAACACTTATTTCGTTAGAAAATGAAAGAGATTTCCACCCTGCCTCTATGTGTGTGTTCGAAAACTGTATGCATCATCAACATAGGAAGTCAACTAAAATTCGACAAGCCTAATTGCATACATAGTGCAAGTTATCATATTTCAAAGTGTGTCGTACCTGGTAATCTGATATGGATCGCCATTACATTTTCGTTTAAAATAAAAGAAAAGAAATTCACACCTGTGTAAGATTTCCCCCCAAGATTTATTACTATCCTCGGCACCCCAGCGTTATGGTTATATATATAACATATAGGTTATGATACGCTGGGGTGCCGAGGATGTTTATTACAAGCCCATACTGACTGTCATAAATTACCTCTACAATTTCGCTAATCATACTAGGAAGTTATGTCTCAATTTACGATGTACAGTCATACTCGTGTACTGATTACATTTTGATTGAGTCAGCAACAGAAATAGCAGCAGAGTCGATTATGTAACAGGGATCGTTACGGACAAACAGTTGATTTGCATAGGGTGTTATTTTACAGAGAGTTGGAATTAAAACATCATATATTTGCAACCCCCGGTCAGAATAAGAATATTATATACGAGCATTTTAGAAATTGTTAAAAATGCGCATTTATTATCGTTTTGTATATAGAATACTGACATACGATCCTTTAGGAATTAAAACCGGGGCCATATTACAGAAGCATCTTAAGTTAAAATTTTACCATTTCCTTAAATTCAACAATTTCCTTAACTGATTTATTTCATTAGAAGAAAGTGTTATGCTAATTGTATATTCTGCAATTAAAATATGGACACTGAAGATTTTGAAAATGAAAACTGAATTTTAAAGAACTAGTTTTTTTTTAAAGAAATATTACAATTCCAAATTTTACACTTAAATTAAAATATGTTAAAAAAATCTTAAGATACTTCTGTAATACGGACCCTGATCTTTATGTCGCAAAAGTCTACCATTCAGCTCTTGAATGATGTCATAATTTTGAAAGTTATTAGTAGTGTTAAAATTACAAGCAGATAACTTCTTTTCCCTATATAACTTACTATTAACATAATTACGAGCCTCTTTAAAGACACGAGGATCAAAGTCCAAATATACTCAATGAGACACACAAGCCAACAAGGCAACATTAACTCAGCAAAACACATAGCGCCACAAGACAACATACACACAACGATACACACAGTGCCACAAAACAACATACACTCAACGAGACGCACAGCGCCACAAGACAACATGCACTCAACGATACACACAGCGCCCCAAGACAACATACATTCAACGATACACACAGCGCCACAAGACAAAATACACTCAGCGATACACACAGCGCCTCAATACAGCATACACTAAACGATACACACAGCGCCACATGACAACATATACCCAACGAAACCCACAACACCACAAGACAATATACACTCAACGATACACACAGCACCACAAGACAACATACACTCAACGATAAACACAGCGCCACAAGACAACATACACTCAACGATACACACAGCACCACAAGACAGCATACACTCAACGATACACACAGCGCCACAAGACAACATACATGTACACTCAACGAAACCCACAACGCCACATGACAACATAAACCCAACGATACACACAGCGCCACATGACAATATAAACTCAACGATACACACAGCGCCACATGACAACATACACTCAACAATACGCAAAGCGCCACAAGACAGCATACACCCAACGAAGCCCACAACGCCACATGACAACATACACACACCGCGACAATACAACAGACACTCAACGAGAAACACAGCGCCACAAGGAAACGAACACTCAACGAAACCCACAGCGCCACACGACAGCAGACACTAAACGGTACACACAAAGCCACAAGAAAACAAACACTCAACGAGACACACAACGCTACAAGACAACATTCACTCAACAAGAAACACAGCGTCACAAGAAAACATATTCTCAAAAAGAAACACATAGCTCCACAAGACAACATACATTTAACAAAATACCTACAAGAAAACGAACACTCAACAAAACACACAGCGCCACAAGACAACATACATTTAACAAAATACACAGCGCCACAAGACAACATACATTTGACAAAATACCCAGCGCCACAAGACTATAGACACTCAACAAAACGTACAGCGCCACAAGACTATAGACACTCAACAAAACGAACAGCGCCACAAGACTTTAGACACTCAACAAAACGTACAGCGCCACAAGACTATAGACACTCAACAAAACGTACAGCGCCACAAGACTATAGACACTCAACAAAACGTACAGCGCCACAAGACTATAGACACTCAACAAAACGAACAGCGCCACAAGACTATAGACACTCAACAAAACGTACAGCGCCACAAGACTATAGACACTCAACAAAACGTACAGCGCCACAAGACTATATACACTCAACAAAACGTACAGCGCATCAAGACTATAGACATTTAACAAAACGTACAGCGCCACAAGACTATAGACACTCAACAAAACGTGCAGCGCCACAAGACTATAGACACTCAACAAAACGTGCAGCGCCACAAGAGTATAGACACTCAACAAAACGTGCAGCGCCACAAGACTATAGACACTCAACAAAACGTACAGCGCCATAAAACTATAGACACTCAACAAAACGTGCAGCGCCACAAGACTATAGACACTCAACAAAACGTACAGCGCCACAAGACTATAGACACTCAACAAAACGTACAGCGCCACAAGACTATAGACACTCAACAAAACGTACAGCGCCACAAGACTATAGACACTCAACAAAACGTACAGCGCCACAAGACTATAGACACTCAACAAAACGTACAGCGCCACAAGACTATAGACACTCAACAAAACGTACAGCGCCACAAGACTATAGACACTCAACAAAACGCACAGCGCCACAAGACTATATACACTCAACAAAACGTACAGCGCCACAAGACTATTTACACTCAACAAAACGTACAGCGCCACAAGACTATATACACTCAACAAAACGTACAGCGCCACAAGACTATAGACACTCAACAAAACGTACAGCCCCACAATACTCAACAAAACACCCAGCGCCACAAGAAAGCATACACTTAACAAAACACCCAGCGCCACAAGAAAGCATATACATAACAAAACACCCAGCGCCACAAGAATATAGACACTCAACAAAACGTACAGCCCCACAAGACTCAACAAAACACACAACCCCACAAGAAAGCATACACTTAACAAAACACCCAGCGCCACAAGACAACATACATTTAACAAAACACACAGCGCCCCAAGACTACTGATAATCAACACGAAACACACAGGCTAAAAGACAACATAAACTCAACAGGAAACACAGCACCACAGGACAGTTAACGCGAAAGACACAACGTCATGATACAACAGAAACATTACAAAGCACACAACGTATAAATAAGACAACATGAACTAAACAAAACACGGAACGTCATAAGACAGCAGAAACTTAACAAAACCCACAACGTCATAAGATAACAGAAACTTAACAAAACATACAACGTAATAAGACAACAGACACTTAACAAAACATACAACGTAATAAGACAACAGACACTTAACAAAACATACAACGTAATAAGACAACAGACACTTAACAAAACATACAACGTAATAAGACAACAGAAACTTAACAAAACATACAACGTAATAAGACAACAGAAACTTAACAAAACATACAACGTAATAAGACAACAGACACTTAACAAAACATACAACGTCATAAGATAACAGAAACTTAACAAAACATACAACGTAATAAGACAACAGACACTTAACAAAACACACAACGTCATAAGATAACAAAGATAACAGAAACTTAACAAAACATACAACGTAATAAGACAACAGAAACTTAACAAAACCCACAACGTCATAAGATAACAGAAACTTAACAAAACATACAACGTAATAAGACAACAGACACTTAACAAAACACACAACGTTATAAGACAACGGGAACGTTATAAACCACGCAACGGCATAAGACAACAAAAACTTCACAAATTAAACACAACGTCACTAGACAACAAAAAATTAACAAAACATAACGCCTGAAGACGAAAGACTCTCAACGAGCTACACAACGCCACATACATGTACGCCATGAACTTAAGGATCCACACCGCCACAAAACAACACTCAACGAGACACACAAAGTCATTAGAAAAAAATAAACTCAACGAGACACACAATTCCTCAATTAAACAGACACTCAACGAGACACACAACGCCACAAGATAACAAACATTCAACGAAACACCCAACACCACAAGACAGTAAGCATCCAACGAGTCACACACAACGCAACAAATAAACAAACACTCAAGGAGAAACACAACGGCACAAGACAACAAATACGCAACGAGACACACACCGCAGCAATTAAAAAAACACCTAACGAGATACGCAACGCTACAAGACAACAGAACCCCAACGAGACACACAACGCCACAAGACAACAAGTACGCAACGAGACACACGACGCCACAAGACAACAAGTACGCAACGAGACACACGACGCCACAAGACAACAAGTACGCAACGAGACACACGACGCCACAAGACAACAAGTACGCAACGAGACACACGACGCCACAAGACAACAAGTACGCAACGAGACACACACCGTCACAAGACAACAAGTACGCAACGAGACACACGACGCCACAAGACAACAAGTACGCAACGAGACACACGACGCCACAAGACAACAGAACCCCAACGAGACACACAACGCCACAAGACAACAAGTACGCAACGAGACACACGACGCCACAAGACAACAAGTACGCAACGAGACACACGACGCCACAAGACAACAAGTACGCAACGAGACACACGACGCCACAAGACAACAAGTACGCAACGAGACACACGACGCCACAAGACAACAAGTACGCAACGAGACACACGACGCCACAAGACAACAAGTACGCAACGAGACACACGACGCCACAAGACAACAAGTACGCAACGAGACACACGACGCCACAAGACAACAGAACCCCAACGAGACACACGACGCCACAAGACAACAGAACCCCAACGAGACACACAACGCCACAAGACAACAAGTACGCAACGAGACACACGACGCCACAAGACAACAAGTACGCAACGAGACACACGACGCCACAAGACAACAAGTACGCAACGAGACACACGACGCCACAAGACAACAAGTACGCAACGAGACACACGACACCACAAGACAACAAGTACGTAACGAGACACACGACGCCACAAGACAACAAGTACGCAACGAGACACACGACGCCACAAGACAACAAGTACGCAACGAGACACACGACGCCACAAGACAACAGAACCCCAACGAGACACACGACGCCACAAGACAACAAGTACGCAACGAGACACACGACGCCACAAGACAACAAGTACGCAACGAGACACACGACGCCACAAGACAACAAGTACGCAACGAGACACACACCGTCACAAGAAAACAAGAACGCAACGAGACACACACCGCCACAATTAAACATACACTCAACGAGCTACACAAGACAGCATACACGCAACGAGACACAAAACGCCACAATTAAACAGAACCTCAACGGGAAACACAGCGCCACAAGACGTTATTTCAACTTTTTTAAGTTTTCTTAACTGTGCTAATACATTATTAAGTAATGGTGATGATTTCATCGTAAATAATTGACAATAATTTTAAAACAAAACCAAATGAACCCTGCGATTGGGATACACAATGGATATAATGGTATTGGCGAAGTTAGATACAATGACAACTATCTTAAAAGTACACATGACCTTCAAGACATGTCACATAACCGCCGTTATAAGTCATAGGGAACGATGTCATTTTGTTTATTACGAGACGTATTGCTTTAATATGGAGTCCTTGTTGCGGCTCACATCAGTGTTAGGATACCTGATGTCGATGATACGTTGTTTAGATGTTGCCTGATGTTTATAGTACGTTGTTTAAATATTGAATAATATGTTTGGAGACATGCCTTTGCTCATGATGCATCTGACAAAATGTTCACAAAACCAACGAATTGCATGTAGAATGAGGTATGGATACGTCATGTATATCCTTTATACGTTTTCCCCTTCCTTTCGTTATAAAATATAAATTTGTGCGAGTTTCAGATTCTAGAATATGATTCTCATGTTCAGTATTGATCCCAGCGTCTTTCTTTGAAACATAATTGATACAGGAGTGCTTTATTTCTATGGAACGAGCATTCGATCAATTAACAAACATAGCTGTCAACAATTAAATCGTTTATAATTGGCTTATCGCTGATCGCGCATGTCGGAAATTTGCCCAGAAATGTGTTTAGTTTCGGAGGAAATTATTATTCAGGAGCTGTAAGGAAGTTTTAAGAAGTGTTATTTACTGTCACAAATAAAACTATGATTTATAAAGCTACTAGTGCGAAATGTATTGCCACTAAAGGTGGTGAAGATTAAGCTTTAATAAAACATATTTTGTTTTAATATCGTTGGATTTCTTTTGTGTACAATCATGCAAAAAGTAAATATAAATCAGTGGGTGCATCCACCAACAAACCAATGCTACAACAAGAAAAAATCAGCAATAGCATGTACAATACCCGACGAGTGTCTTGTGACAGTTAGAGAAAGAGCGCACACAGCCTCTGCCTTCCTTGGAAGGCGTCATTTTGAGAAAGGAAAACAAGACGTCAACAATGAAGTTATTAGAGGCATGAAGATTTGGTCACTTCATTCGGCAAAAGGAGGGTTGCAAGACCACTATAAGTCTGACATACTCGATTTGAGGACCAATTCATCCATACATGCGATTCTTCCTGTCGAGGAAAGGACATATCCTTTACCGAAACCAATATGCACTAACGAGTCCTCCGATTTTAGACCTAAAACGGTTCCGTATTATTCAAGAAGTAAAAAACACGAAAATGTTGTTTTTGTAGAGCAGTCTATGAAAATAATGTCCTTGTCAAGATTAGCGATTACGTCACATGAAGATGACGAAGTGCGGGGAAATATTTCTATAAATGACCGAAATGTTCCAAATGAAACTATTGGTATAAATGCGGAATTGATTGACTCTAAATTGACAGAAAAAATAAGTTTCCAGTCAAAGTGTGCTCGTGCGAAATCAGCTCCACCAGTACAATCACACAGTATACCGAGAAACACCCCATCTATACGCTCTAGACCGCTACCAATGTTCTGGAGAACAAGGGAAAGCAGTATGTTTGAGGAGCGCTCTTTCACAAACGATAAAACTGAAACGCAAAGAAAAATTAGCACCTACGACAGGCAAATGACTCCACGACGTCAACACCATCTAAGGTCCTTGCTACAGGCACCAGCATTTCAGAACAAGTCTGGTGCCTGCCCAAACCCATGCAATGGCTGTTTCAGGGCGGTTCTTGCATCAGAGGATTATTTTGAACGTTCTCAACACCATCGCGATGAATGACAGCAGGACACCGCTTCATGCCGTTGGAAAAACGGAAAAAATGTGGGGGAAAAGTGAAGAAATAGTATCTTGGACTAAACCACTTATAGTAGACATACTTTGTTAAGATTTCGGTTTAATACCATCATTGTACAGTTTATACTTCATGTATGTTATATTGTTTAACTCGATGTGTATTTGTAGAACATACATCATTACATCAGTCCGTCCGAAAACCTTACTCCGGCTAGTTTTGGGGCGTTTTTCTTCAATATCTTTATTATTTTTAAAAATGAAAAAGGCACACGCAATCTTTTGTTCTTTACTCTTGTTTTGTCAGATCTATTTAAAAGTTATCAATGACAAAATTGTTAACTTAAAGGTGAAATATTCCTTGGTACATAATACAAGCATGGAATTAATATTTTTCTTAACATTTTGAGAAATATTGCGAATCGCAATCGTGTCCATGAAACATCCGGAGATGTTAACAACGGTGACATTGAAAAACGAACAGTTGGTCCTATAGACCATATATAAATCAACACTTAGATACTTCTTATTCTGGTATAAGGGAATGATGACGATATTCTATACTTTTGACAGCATGTAAATAAAGCGTCATTTGTGTTAAATATAAAAATGAACACAGATAAATATTGTTTGAATTAATATATGTATATGTTAAACGTTATTCGACAAACTCTTTGTGGTGATATCTGAATTAAGACTGCAGAAGCGCACTAGAAGAGGGTGAGTGGAATTTAAGAACCGGCCTGATTCAGGTACTCAACCATAACATGTGTTTTTAAAACAATAGATAAAGAGTTTCATTTCTGAAATTCCTATTTTGCTCATTTTTCTGTACTATAAATCTTTAAACAAATTGATAAGTTCGCGCTATTGTCTTAAAACATATCTATAGGCGTTTAAACATTGTATCCTTTCACTGATACTAAGATGAAACTATAACAAATTTATGACGCCACTGCAGATCCTTCACGTAACGATTTTACAATTGTGTGAAGCACTGAACAAATAGCAAACGCATTAAGCAAATAACATAAAACAAATAGTAAATAGCATGTCGCCCACGTTTTCCGTAAGAATCTTAACTCTTAACTTGTTGTTCTTTTTAAATTTTATCTCAGTATGTATTTTGGTTATCTTATGTTTTTAAACTTAATCTTAAATATCAAATATGTAATAGTGTTTATTTTAATTCCTCCTCTTGGTCTGTTCATATATCAAGGGAAATGTAATTGCTTTTTGGCGCAATTTAGCAGTAGTGGTGCAACGGTAACGGTTTAAGAGCTTTTTTTAAAGATGCACTCTAACTCCAAAATAAGATTCACCAAAATTAATAATATTGTTTAAATATTCCAAAATGAATGATAAAATGTCGAAAACATTGGTTTGTGTGAAGGATACCGAGTTTAATTGCAAAGAAATAAGCTTAAAGCACGGTATTACTACCTTATGAGACTATTGTAGAACACAGTAAAACTTTAAGCATTCACCAATCATTTAATATTTTTGCGCTTTCTGTTATTAAATACACGGTTACAATCTCGTTATCAGTAATTAATATTTTCCATAAATGCATTATGTAGTAGGTAGTTAAAGATTTATCACTCGAAAATTATGTTAAACATGTGTATGTATTGATTTTGAATAAGAGTGTCTCTTTAAGAAAGAAAAAGCTTGTTTATTAAAGAATATGACAGGGTCACTTAGTTGTACAGTCACATGTCCTCAACTCCTTGAAAGGAGTTGAATCTGTACTATATGAGTCGGACAACTGGTGACGGTTGTTCATATCTGTTAATCTACCTGATTTTAAATCTTGTAAATTATTAAATTTGAAATTTCGTTATCGATACATTGGTATGATAAAGCTCAAAGTACCAAAATGGTGGGCGTACTAGTCCATGTTTATTCTTGGCCATAATTCAAATACTCTAGTAGAACGTTCAAATGCCATTGACATAGTTTCCGGCATTGACTTAGTTTCCGCATTGACATAGTTTCAGGCATTGACATAGTTTCCCCCATTTATATAGTTTCCCCATTGACATAGTGTTTGCCATTGACATAGTGTTTGCCATTGACATAGTTTCCGCCATTGACAGTGTTACCGCCATTGACATAGTTTCCGCCATTTACATAGTTTCCGCCATTGACATAGTTCCCGCCATTGTCATAGTTTCTCCCATTGACATAGTTTCCCCATTGACATAGTGTTTGCCATTGACATAGTTTCCGCCATTGACAGTGTTTCAGCCATTGACATAGTTTCCACCATTGACATAGTTTCCACCATTGACAGTGTTTCTGCCATTGACATAGTTTCTGCCATTGACATAGTTTCCACCATTGACATAGCTTTGATGCAATTACTAACAGTGACTGTTAGCACTACGTGTTGAGGTCATTTATTTCTTACATGCAACAAGTACGAAGTAACATTCACGATCATAAACAAACACATTAAGAGTAACGTGATTGTGAAAATGTTTTAACTCACCTTCAAGCTTCGATGACAGTTAACGTTTGGGGCTTATATATGAATAAGGTGTTCATGATGACCCTTGGCGGATCCGTGGTCTAGTGGTAACACACTTGACTGTCAATCCAGGGGTCGCAGGTTCGATTCCCCTCGCACCACTTAGAAACATACTAATCGTCTTCCGGGAGGGACGTTAAATGGGGGTCCCGTGTGACAGTGGCATACATTGGTGCACGTTAAAGAACCATGGTAGCTCTATCCAGGTTTACATTCTGTCTGTGCACTTTGCTCCAAAAACCTCATATGACTAACAATCTTATAGGAGCACTCGCGGAAAGGGCCTTACCCGATAGCGAGTTTATATAAGCTAAGACACCATGGCCCGCGGATACCCGATATGAGAGTTCCTGGTTACATATCAATCTCTACATTCGTTTGACTTTACTGCTTTGAGTTTCTTTGCAATATACAAATCAAAACAAAGACAAATCAAACGCTGTCATACGTTTTATGTTTTGAATTATTGAAAAAAGTTACTTTTATAACATTGATCTATATAATCATGGTTAACATCAACAGTGTCTTTGTTGAGGGACAAAGCTGCCGTTGGTTTATGTTATTGCATTGTAAATTGTGCTTTGTTTTTACTATTGAACGGTTTTGGTTTATCGCCTCCCGTCTATCTGGTCGTCTGTAAGCGTTTGCCATGATCCATTCAAAGCATGAAATAACAGAAAGGGGATTTATATTTACCACCAAAACAAGCGATAATTTAGATTATTGTCTGTTTTTCTCTGTTACCTTCATCGATGTTTGATAATATCGGAAAAAAGAAAGGCAGCGAACTATTTTATCAGCGAAGACAGAAACCAAATAACACTTACTTAAAGGCGTATCTAAGGTTGTTCCATTCCATGCCAGTCGGTAACGTATTTTTTTCCATTATTCCTATACTTTTCATGAATGTATTCGTTACTAAAACAAAGGAAAAATTAAATATAAGGATTAAAAGCTGCACTCTCACAGAAATACCATTTTTACAACTTTTTTTTATCTTGGAAAGAGCAAATTTTTGCGTAAATATCTGCAAACTAATCATATGAGAATTCTGACAAAAAATCAGATCGTAGATTTTCTTATTTCCGTTCGATAATTAATGTTTTATGGTTTACTAACGGTTTAAGAAAAATGCATTAAACATCATGGATTTTTGCAAAAATTGGCTCGTTCCAAGACAACAAATAAAATCGTTGTGAAAACGTTCAATCTGTGAGAGTGCAGCTTTAAGTTGTCAGTGGCGTATAGACAGCAAATCCATCCAGCGAGAGCTAATACGCTTTATTCATAATTACTAAAATGTCCACAAAACGAATTTCAATCGTTTATAATACACGTAGCTTTTCAAATCAATTTGTACATCGTTAATTACTTATAACCTGTTACAAGTTTTGTAGTTTGTATTTTTTGTGTTTCTATATCTGGTATTTAGTATCATGACCTGATGATTTTTAAAAGTCTCTGATGATAGATGGACGTCACAATGTTCACACTTCAAAGTAAATAAAGGTAAATACAACAATATAATGTGTTTTCCTCCGTTTTTTTTATCAGGTTCTTCAATTAGGTGTTTTAGTTGTTTAGGCCTATATAATATAGGATTCTATAAATAATATTTTCGAAAAAGATAGCAATAAAGTTTGTTTCAGAGTAAGAAATGATGAAACTTTGTTTCCCGTTCGGTATTTCAATGTATTTGGCCTTTTAGCTTATTTTCAAGTATTTTCAAGTATATAGATAGGTTTTGCATAGACAATGTTAATCAATTTATGCATATGCCATTATTTTATAACCACAAATTTGTTAATGGAAACTATGTATTTATTCATACCCTATACAATAAGGGATTTCGTTGTATGAAAGATGTTTTTGATGCCAATGGAAATATGTATAGCCTATTGGAAATTGAAGCAATAATTGATAAGAAAATCAACTTTTTACACTATAATTGATTGACTTCTGCAATTAAGGCCTATATAAGGCATT
Organism: Mya arenaria; assembly: GCF_026914265.1. Classification (NCBI taxonomy): domain Eukaryota; kingdom Metazoa; phylum Mollusca; class Bivalvia; order Myida; family Myidae; genus Mya; species Mya arenaria. Next base: position 71,705,855 of record NC_069127.1, on the reverse strand, counting down.
GTAATCTTGAGTTCAATGACTTTAACTTTTTAGAATGTAGTAACCCATGTATGAACACTTTTATTAACCCAATTTTGACAAAAGAAAATGTTAATAGATTTCTTTACAAAATCTTTATTGATAATAATGAAATTCCTACAAGTCAACACAAATGGCTGTTACAATATGAAAATGTCTGTATTAATTGGGAAAATGTCTATAGCTGTGTATTTAAGTGTACAAAGGATTCTTATATTCAATGGTTACAATTAAGAGTTCTTCATAGAATATTACCAACAAACTCATTATTATATAAAATGAAGCTAGTTGAAAATGATAATTGCGTCTTTTGTGAATGCTGTAAAGAAACTCTTTTACATCTATTTTGGGATTGCAATAAAATACAGCCGGTATTGCAGGATATGCTACAAAAGTTGAATACAAACGACTCAAGTATTGTCATAAAAAGTATGTTTGTATTGTTAGGTTCTGGGAATAATAGCTTTAAATTTGATATACTTTTATTAGAATATAAGAAATTTATTTTTCTGTGTAAAAGAAAAAAGTGTGTTCCAACAGTAATTGGTTTCAGAAATAGCCTTCAGTTAGCATGGAACATTTATAAAAATACAAATATCTCAGACAAATTTAAAAATAATTGGGCATTTGGAACACATCAGCTCTCTCCGCTAAACGACGAGCGGAGGTGCTCCAAATGATACTTATGTAATTGAAAATGTTTAAACCACTGCGCCTAAGAATAAGCAAAATAGTTTAAATGTCGGTTATATATGGATCATATTTAAGCTTATATCTTATTTATGATTGTATTATTAAGCACCTTACACTCCTAGACCTCCGATTTTATTGCAGTTTTGGCATGATTATCTTTTCGATTTTGCGGGAATAGTGTAAGCCGCGGCCTGCACGGCCTATAGGATCTAACGGCCCTGATAGTGAATGGAGCCCTTTCCATAGCACATGCCACACTTACCCAAAGGATTAACGTCTTGTTCATGATAATAAATCAGAATTTCATGACTTGTTCATTTAGATATTTATCATAATCTAGATCATTCTAAAACCCGCCTTACTGTTGACATAACAAACGAGGCGTTTGATTCACTATCCAACTTTTATTGCATTCTTGCTACTTAAAATGTCTATTCAAACCAATGCAGACTACATATCAAACACTGTGACATGTTAGGATGGCACTTGAATTGAACTTTGTAAGATGAGACTATCTGGAGATATAAATTTTATTCAGCGGTTAGAAAATAAACTGTAAACGTACAGCTATGGTTTAACCCTATAAATTAATTAATTCATTCAGTTATCATTAATACCTGGCAACCCCTTGTAACAGTGTATTTTAAACTATTTAAGAAGGCAAAATAATACCATGATCAAACTATTTGTTTAACTATTCGTCTGCCTTTGCCAAATGGGTCTTCCTATGGCAAAATACTAGTAATTAGCATTCAAGGTGGATTAACAATATAATGGACATAGATGCATAACAGCACAGGCAGTATCGAACTTGGTTCAAGATGTTCGCTTCCAAAACATAAACAAATATGTGAAACAGAAAACCAGAACCGCAGGATCAGAGCCTATATATTATATACGCCGGCATATCGTCATATTTGCTAACGTTCAAGTTTAAAAAAGTTTATCTTAGCTGTTGGCGTCTGATATATTAATAAATATCCATGTTTCAACTCGAGTCGTCTTAGTCAGTAGCGACCACAATACAGATATAGCTCCGCCCCGAAAATTAAGGCGTGCTAGCCCTAGTTGAGCTTTTCTCCGACCGTGTGCATATTCCTTTTAGGCATGCACTATAACACTGGTATTCCTCATTTGGATCGCCATTTTACTCAAATGGGTAAGGCGTTCCAATCTTGCTGATGACCTTTTACGCTCTAGTTAACGCATTTTCGTTTTGGGATTAATCCTTGAATAGCTATGTTTTCACGGCAGGTGATGATCTTTTTCATTTTTCTAGAAAAAATTATCATAACTGGAGAAAGATTTCGCCTTTATACTGTTTCACGTGGTATATATCCCATTTCTATTTTCCAATGTTTTTGGTTCAAAACCCAGCCATCTTGGATTTAGAATGGCTGCTTTCCAATTTCGTGCAGCATTTTTGGTCATTAAAGCCCAACATTTCGGCCAGACGCCCAACATTGCCTCACTTTCTTTAACCCAAATACGCCCCATTTGGAATCGGTATATAAGGGCCGGATTTTTCTTATACGATTCATTCGTTTTTTCAGAATTTTAACTGAAAGGCCATTTCATGCCATTTTATGCCATTTACATGAAAGTGAAAATTAAGAATTTATAAGCATTTATATACATGCAAAATATAAGAATAAACATATTGCAGATTGCATATAATTATTTAAGTACCCATTTTTACCAAGATAAACGATTAAATCAAGCAAAACAAACACTCTGCTTACCTGATACTATATTTAGGCTGCTATTTCTACACATGTTCACCTGCTGTGCCAGTTGTCAGTATTTTAACAACAATTACTGTACGGTTATTGCTGTCACCGCTACTTTGACACATTTTGCCGTCCATTGCTGATTACTTCGTGTAATTATTTCGCCATTTTCCATGCAAAAGCATAACTATAATTTAGCCTATTTAGAAATTGCGGGGTGCACTAATTACCGAAATGATACGAAAGGATACTAAACTTCTCTTTCAAGTGAAGGCTGGGCATAGTGCATAGGAAATCCCTATCTAAGAACAACCATAGCGTCGGTCGGGGTCGTAGCATTTTATTTTGGGAGCGGTCTATGGGATATGTCTTGAAAGCAGATCTAGCGATTCGAACAACCAAAAAGATTTTTATAGAGGCCGAAAGACACGAAAGTACTTTTAAGACTATAAAGGTTACACACCACCATTGTTATTCCCTATATAATTCAATGTAAAATTATAATTTTTAGACAACACTTAAAGTACAAGCTTTAAATTACCTTTTAAGTAAAAAAAGGGGGGTCAAGTTATTCCTAAGAAAAATCACTCCACTTGAAAAACAAACTCTGAAAATTGCACCGTCCGCCATGACAGTTCTTCCAAAATGACCTTTCAACAATAGGGCAGCGGTTTATGCTTTAATCTCTACTCTAAATGATAAATCAAGCAAGAATAGATACTTAAGGTATAAAAGTTTCATGAATAATGATAGTTTTGATTTACAGTGAATTGAGCATGTGAAAACATGTCTATCAATCATAAGAACTTTTTTTTTATTGAGAATTTTCCACACAACGGAAGTACATATGACGTAATGGTGACGTCATTCCTTTAAAGGCGTTTTGGCGAATAATAACTAGCAGCATGGCAGAACCAAGAGAGGTCGACAGCGAGGTGATAATCAATACACAAAGGGAAACAGATGGTATAGACGAATATGCATCTTTGGATTCTGTATCCGAGGCCGGGTCCACGGACCACATCACACTGGATGATCTGCAAGGGGAAGCTTTGTGAAATGATTGCAGGGGTCACGGGGCTTTAAAATTTCTTGTCAAAAAGATCCAGTTGTTAAATATGGGTATGGTAAGCAGGATTGACGAGGCTCCAGCATCTGCTACAGCGACAGGCGGTACCTTAATTACAACAACAGGTGGTATGAATAACAGTATCAGGCAACGTGAGTATAGGTCTTGTAATGAGAAAAACGCCAGTAATGTTGATAACCAGTACGTTACAGGTCAAGCGTTCAATGCAGGCGCATCTTCATATGTTCGTTGGGGGACAACATACTATGGCGAGGGGCATACAGGACAAGTAAACACGGAACAGAGCGTACCACGGTCTACAAGTGCAGCAGGACTTACGGTAACCCATTCTTTCGAGACCATACTCCAATGCTGCCCCCAATAAAGTTGCCAACACTTACAGGGAAGGAATATTAAGTGAGGTAGATTGGCACAATTTGAAGAGAAGTTGATTGACTAGTTACCGCCAAGGCTTAATGGGTTTGGAGCACAGTTTGTCTCCTCGCAGTTAAAGTCAACTACAGTAAACAACTATCAGGACTTATTCAGCAAGCTTAATAGCATGCCAATACAAGTAGATATCTATTACATTTTATTAAATATTAATTGATACTTAACCTTGAAACGTATTTGTCTCCATATTGAATTTCAGTGTCGTTATGATATGTATAAATTGACTATATCTGTAGAATGATTGATATTACCAAATATATGATTACCTTCACTTGTGTAACATGCAAATCTGATACTACTATCACTCTGTATAACATTGTACTTGCCAATGATATGTTTTCACGAAAAATTATATAGCCAGACAGAGCCCCTGTTGTTTTATACCGCGGTCTAAACAACGTAGTTGACACGGTGTGATTATGCCCCATTTTGTAGACGGGATAAAACAACAGTGGCCCTGCTAAGCTTTTATACGTCATGTACATGTATATATGATTATTGTATTTCGTACTATTAATCAGTTATTTCGAATTCCTGTACCCGATTACCAATATTTTAACATGCGTTTTTTATATATCCTATTCATGTTGTTGCATACATTGTAACCTGAATTAGTAAATAAAACGAGTTTTGAGTTGAGTTGAGTTGAGCAGGTTCCCTACAAATAAAACATCCAGGTCGTATGCAGTCCAGTTAAGCAGGTGAAACCAAAAGCAGGGGGAGACCGTTGAAGAATATTCAATAAACATCAAGAGACTGCGATAAAGCGCACGGGTTTAGGGACCGGAGGACGCGCGACGACGACCTCGATTCTTTGAAGGACTAGAAGGCGAACAGATAAGGTCTGAACTCGATTTTAACAAGGTACCACGAACCAAAGATGAAGCTGTTTGTGTAATTTTTAACTGGATTCAGATTAATTAAAGAGACAGAAACGGTAAAAGCGCGCACCATTACGCCGTGGGAGCAAAAAAAACTAGACTGGAGCAAAGGTAACTTTCACGTTAACGGATATGAACGATGTAACACGTATACACAGTTCAAAGGCGAGAAAAGTGACGCCACTAACCGTGTTGAACAGAAGCAAGTAGAGAAGCAGACTGATTGTTTAAAGGCCTGAAGATCAGATTCGAGCGGTTAGAAGGACTGGTGACTGGAGGAAACAAATTAAAGAACGTAGATGGTGTTAAGTTGGTGGATTGTTAGTATTGCCTAAATCTCGGGCACTACTCGCGGGAATGTCAAGACCGGAAGGAAAAGCGGACGGATCGAGATGCAAATACAGGTCGAAAGGAAAACCATTTAAACGACCAAATACCGATCCGAAAAGCCTAGGAAAGGTCCTGTTAATAGGGCAGGCCTAGATGCCATAGTTGAACTTATGTAGGTGAAGGGATACCAGTGGACAGGGAGAGGACCGTGAAGAGGGCCGTCTTGGAGATGTGTGTATAAAAGGGGATGTGTAAACTAAGTTCCGGTCACGTTCACGGCGGATACTGATGTCTCAAGGGGCAATCGTGTCAACATAAGTGTATGGAGCTAAACAGAAAGATGGCAGCGATGGGATCTGTTTTTACAGCAGATCAAGCGATTCGGAAAACTAAAAAGAGGATCGTTATAGAGGTCAAAAGACACGGAAGTACTTTTAAGACTAGAATAGGCGTTTTGAGGGATTAATAACACTCAGAACAACCCTAGCGTCGGTCGTGTCGCTTTGAGATGTAGGACAGCCGTTTGCCTTAAACAACATGATTAATAAATATACAGGTTTTTGATATAATGTAAAAATGTACATCGAAATTGTATTATGGAAAACATCAATATCGATTCATTAATGTTTATGAAGGGCCGTGTTTTGTCAACTGCAAATATTGCCGTGTGCGTGTCGCCTGCTTTGCTTTGGTGTAATATATTTATTTTCTGATATCTGGAAGTCAATTAAGAAATGGTTCCTATGTTACAGATCCCAACGATGACGCGGCACATAATTTTGTTTTGTCTCCTGGCATACTCTTGCTGTTCAGGTTTGTTTGTTTTTAATAGTTTATTGTTGTCGTTTGTCTTTGATAATGGTATTTTGGTAAATGAAAATATTTATTATATTGATGTTGATATTCTTTTTTAAAGTTTGATTAAACATATTTTTACGATTAGTTTGTGTCGAGTTGTGGTAATTATCTTTGCATTACTATGCATCATGTGTTTGTTTGTTTTATACTTGAAGATGTTCTCGGCCAGTTTAATTGCTCATATTGCTCAATTGTTGGAAATTTCATAATAGTGATGAGCATTAACGACACCTTCGAAACAGGTAATTATGCTGTGTTTCCTGTTTGGTGGCGGATATTATTATTATTATTTTTATTATTATTATTATTATTATTATTACTACTACTACTACTACTTCTACTACTACTACTACTCCTACTACTACTACTACTACTACTACTACTACTACTACTACTACTACTACTACTAATAATAATAATAATAATTTTATTATTATTTTAAATATTATTTAATTATTATTATAGTGATAAATCCATTCATGTATGGTTGTCTTTAAAACGCCAATCTGTTTCAGATTTTCTGTTTTGTTTTCTTTTGCAGATGATATACTCTTACAGTTTTCCGAAACTGAAGCATTCATACCAACTGCAGCATGTGAACAGCTATTTAATACTTCTAAAACAGGAATGCGGTTGCTCTATCCAGCAAAGTATTACTGTGTAAGACATTCAATTCACCATTGTAAACGCATGGCCGTTTTATTTAAGAATAATAATGATTAACAAGCTTCCAAAATCATTGACTGGGTAAAATCCATTGTTTCCTTGACTCAATTGTCTATGATGGTTTATGATTTGGTCAGCTATTATAAACAATGTGATTGAAAAACCGTCGGCAGCAATTGAATTACTAACTTGAGTCGCCATTAATTTGAATTGCTTGCTTGACTCAATTGTCTATGCTGGCTTTTGATTAGGTCAGTTAATATTGACAAACTTAAATACAAAACTACATTTGGGTATCATTATGACACATATGAGTATTTTTATTTTTTGCAGATGACATCGTCGTTTAACGGATGTGAAATAACGGATGGAACAATGGTTTGTACCTTACTTAAGAAGGTTGTATTAAGACTCTTCCATTGCTTATAGCTGATAGCATACCACAAACCACAGTTTACTGAGCCATTACGGTGTACTCAGTAATCATTTGTAATGTCTACTTTGTCATAGTCGTAAATTTGTTGAAACTTGTTTTTATGATAGCTAAAACAAGTTATTTTCCTTTAATATGATAACGTATATTCCAAAACACTTGACTCTCTAAGATAATTGACAAAAAAAAAACGTTTATGTAATTAACAATTTAGCAACATCTTTTCAGACATATCGAATTTCTCTTGAAATCAGCGTTACCGGGAAAGTTGATTACAAATTGGAATTTACTGATGATGTATACAACGCAACTGTAAAAGAGGTATTACACATTTCCCGCATTTTATTTCTGTTGAATATTGCTTTGAAAAGTAGCTTTTTCTAATGCATGCGTCACATTCAATTCAAACACCGAGCGTTCGCGATGTGGGGACTACGTAAAACGTCTCCAATACAAAAAAAAGTTTATTTCTACTACATTTTAAATATAACTTCTTAGGCATCTGTGATGCAATTTTTATCAAATTTCATTGCGCTGTTTATTGACATAAAACGTCGACTGAGTTCGATTTACAGCGAACTTTTCCCCTTGAACTTTAAAAAATGTCAAATTGCATATGTCGGCTCTTTATTTTCAACATTTCTTATTTTATCTTTACCAAACTTGTTTGCACGGATTTGGGGTATACCCTGAGTTTGATTAACAGCTCTGGTGGTATGTCCCTTGGCTTGTTAAAATTGATCATATTCATTTTTTCGGCTCTCTTACTTAAACATTCTCCATTAAATTACTACACTTGGGAGATAGAATCGCGATCATGATCTATAAACAGCCATTTATTTTCCTTTCCAAAGTTTTGATAATTCTAGTTTTTACCACTTAAAAGGGGATCGCTCATGTTATTGGACCAACTTTTTGTTCAGTAATGCATCTCAAAACGCTTATATTATATTTGTTTTACTCTTTATTGCCGAACTTGCAGAAAAATATAATTTAGGTATATCAAAACGATTCACCACTCTTTACTCCGTCATAAAATAAAAAGTCCATTCTACAAACACGAGCGTGTCCCTTTAAGACAGTATGTATGATATACTGTTAGCAGTGATAAAACACCATTGTTGATATACAGTGCGTTCATACATATTTGAAAACATTTTCAGCCGATTGCTAAATGTGCATGCCATATTGTAATAATACAGGCTCTTATCATGAATATACGTACTAAAATTTGTTTTGATGAACATTAAAATATATATTGTCATACCAATTTACACTCACCCTTTCCGATTGCAGGATGAAAGTAATAACACACGCATTTTGCTCACCTCACCACTTGCGCTGAACTTAACGGAGTGCAAGGTTGGAGGGATAGAAAACTACCCGAACAGGCTCTTCGAAATCACAGTAGGCTTACTTTTTACCCTCCATCTTATATCCAATGTAACGACTAAGACATACATGCATGTCGGCCGACCCGAATCCTGTTCTGTATTATATTTTTCAACACTCGGCTCGACATAAACCTTTGGCCTTATAAACTCAGCGAAGTCCGTTCCTCATCCCAGCATTGTTAACTAACATGGACAAGTAAAATTGTTAATTATATGATGACGAGTGTCAGATCTGTGCTGATGATAAGCAAAAATATACAAACTGACGAAGTATTGCCAATATTCCGCGCTACATCCATTGCAGAAATTTTAAACAAACTATATATCATATTTTTGTATTTCCGTTAATAAGTTGAATGAATATTGAGATAATATAAAATAAAGATTATATTTGCTGGAATATAACCATCTAGGCAAAAATTGTTCCAAATTAAATTGTTTACAAACATTAGGAGATATATTGTTAAATTACACACGTAGACCATCAAGCAAATAGCTGTATCTATATATATATATATAGTTGTTGGATCTTCGATTTTTATGTAAATGACAAATCTGTAAGAATTAAATATTCGATCATGACCAACATCCATTCGTGGTTTTCCAGATGTTTAGCAAAGGTTTAGTTTTATTGCATAAGTTTTTATCCTGAAAAACCAAAGCAACTTGATGATTTTAAGGCCATATCTGGGCCTATTCTGTCGAAATAGTATAAAGCTGAAGTATCATATTCCACAGTTAGCCAAATTACTGACGTAGTCGTTGATTAAATTATTCCGAATCCATTTTAATGCTTGTTCATGGAATATATTAAAACAGTACTGATTGTATTTTGTTCTTGACTTTAGAACACCAGCGGACTTCCATTTCGATGGGGCGCCATAACAAATCCCAACTATCTTTTTCTCGTTGGACAGTTGGATTATGACCGTGGCCAGAAAGAATACACTATTCATATCAAGGGAGAACTTTATGTAATAAGTTATTTTGTGGCTATATGATTGTTTTCAGTTGATAAAGATAACGTGTCGCTTGTATCCTACAGATGCTCTAATTAACGACGAATGCAATAATGAATTCTGATGTTTCAAAGTGTAAAGTTTATAGAAAAAAACACACCACTAAGCGTTGTATGAGTGACATATAACTGTTTAATATCTTTATAAATACCGAACGGACGAACATTTTAAACTAAGTTTTATGAGTCATTATTAAAGTATAACGTTGTTTTACCGTGATATCTAACGCCAAGGTTCATAACGCAGACGACCGACTACTTGAGGATCTTGTAACAGTAAATACATGTATTATTTATCACATTTAAGATATGTTTTAATCCTGTCAAAATCAGCATATTACGATATTATTTCCCGACTTTGCTTTAAACAATATTGTCTTAGTATTTACATTATTGTATGCCGTTGCAGCAAGGTCTTCCGGGTTCAGCCACTGCCGAAATAAAAGTGACTGTAGACGACGTTGACGACCAAAACCCTGTCTTCACCAGTGTTACGTATAGGCTGGATGTGGCTGAAAACGTATATATATTTAAACAATATGCATTGTCCATCAACATGTTTAATAAGTATGCATTTATAAAAAAAGAAATGAGTTTCATTTTTTTGACAAATCGAAGATCACATTCATTATATGTGGAAAATATATCAAAATCAATTCATAATCCTCCACGTTTGTAAACCATATTAAATATTATTTATCAAAAGTACGAAAGTATCTCACACATATTTGCAGAATGCGTCGGCTATAAACGTCTCGTTAGAAACAATACCGCCACTGCATGCCTACGATCCCGATTTTGGAATTAATTCCACAATCAAGTACTCGATCAAAAAATGTAAGCTGATAGTCAGTGGAATTGAAAAGTGAAAAGAAATTGTGTTTACTTCTTTGTTTGTTGAATTAGAACTGTATTTTTCCTGGAAGCTCATATTTGTAATTATCGAAAATGTTGTTGTGTGATTCTTTTCAGCTCCTGATTTGTTCTCGATTGATGAAAGTACCGCTGAAATACACATTTCTAAACTCCTTGATTATGAACAAACCTCTGAATACACCGTCACGATTGAGGTAGGATGATTGTGATTGTTCAAATTTTACCATTTTTTTATTGCTAATTAAAGACGTTGGTATGACATGATGGTTCAATTGAAAACTAACATAAAAAGCTGTACTTGAAAATACTTTATCATTTAATATGTAAGTTCGACTTTCGTAGTTTTTAATAAATGTTTGGGCGAGTGTGAGGTTAGTTTACAGCCCTAGTAGTCTCGTGTTTCATTGACAGATAAAATGCGAGCATGCATTAGTAAATCGATTTTGATGCGTTCTTTGTCTGTTTGTTATGTTTAAACCGTTGTATCTCTCGTTCAGTTTCGTTTTGGCCCTTTCAGTGCGCCTGTCAACTTGGATTGTATTTAAAATGTTAACTACTGAACTTATCCCGGAAATTTTCAATTTTCAAAAATTGTAGTATTGATTACTTCTGTATGTAACCGCTTATTGTATATGCATGCTTATGTATTAAATGATATATTTTATATATAAGCATTATTTGTCCAGGATAATTATCAATTGTGTATCTATAAAATTATATTCATTAGCATTTTCATGAGATAAAATTCTTGTTATTCACGATCAAACAAATACGTAAGAAACAAAATCATTATTTACGAACAGGCTTATCAAGAGGACAGACCTAGTACACGGACCGCCCAGACCACGTTGAATATTTACGTGATAGACGTTGACGACAACGGGCCATACTTCAAACCGAACGTTGTAAACGTCACAGTGTTGGAAAACCAATTGAACGGAACTCGGCTTCACGAAGTTAAAGCTTTAGATATAGATACGGTAAGATATACTATCTTGAGTGCTTGTATTTGACTTTTGCTTTGACATTTTGTTGCATGTAATGAATACAAAACATACGTTTTGTTTAAACTCAAAAACATTTCTTTTCAAAATATGTACCTTTGCTTTGTATTGTTACCATATGTTGAGCTGTTCGTATAAATGAACTCGCTTATTATGGATAAAATTGAAGACACATGCACGTATGATTAATAAACACCAATTTTGGTATGTTAAGTCGTCAAAATGCAATTAATATCTTTATAGGAAGAAAAAGGATACATATTCTACACTCTGGCTGGTGATGGTCCTTTTGAACTGAAGACAATTGACAACCGAACCGCAGTATTGGAAGTTAATGGAAAGCTAGACCGAGAAACTAAATCATCGTTTGTACTTACTGTAAGGACTACTTTCAAATATACAAAAATTATTAAAATTTCGACCTTTTTGGCATCCTTCTGTCTTCACCTTGGTCTTTTATTCTGTGGCGATAGATTTTTTCCTGAAGTTTCAAATATTTAATTTTTAAAGACAGTTGTATGAGGATGCATCCCGCTTTAGTCGGATTCGTTGGCAGAAACCAGTATTTATATCCTTTTCGAGTGACACTCAAACCATGGATTTTTTGGTGTAAAGCGATCATCTAAAGAACTGAAAAAGCCCAGCTTTGTCTAAAACAACATCAACACACAACAATAATTGTGTGGTACTATAGAAGCAATAAGTAACGAAAAAGTGGACGAATAAGTAAACATAATGAAAATACTGAATATCTCAATATATCACTCTCATGCATTTAATGGATTTCAGGTTATACCTCGGTCTGTTCTGAACGAGGTGGGAAAGAACAAATTAACAGTAAACATCGAGGTTGCTGACATCAATGACAACAGTCCCGTGTTCATCCAAGGTCTTTACCATTTCAACATTAACAACACCATCAGTCTGTCCAAAGGAATGACAATCGGAGAAGTAGGCATTGTTTTCATTTGTTGTGGATTTGTTTATAGTGTCTTTATATTTTCTTTAATGTCGTAAAGACAGCATGTTCACGTTTGTTTTGGCACCATTTAGTTTATTTATCTGTGCAAATTTCTTTTATGTTAATGTGGAAAAAGCTTCCCTTGTGGAGTTGAAGACTTAATTCGTTCTCCTCAGGCAATTGAGGAATGTTATAAACAAATGGTTCCCTATAATGAATGCTCAGCTGTTGGTGTCAATGCAAGTACAACAAGTAGCCCTCATCCGGCGGCTAGCTAAAAATACGCCCTTAACTACGTCATCTAATAGAGGTTTATGGGAAAAGGATATGACATGGAGACCGCTGAATGACTATAGTATTTAGAGTGAATACATTATTACAAATGCCTACTAGCTCAGCTGTTTGTGTAAGTTGTAGAACAACACGTAGCCATCGTCTGGCGGCGTGCTGGAAAATACGCCATTTACTACGTCCTCTTATACAGGTTTATGGGAAAAGATATGACATCAGACACCGCTGGGTGACTGAAGTATTTAGTCTGAATAATTTATTTCAAATGCATTGTGTCATGAATATAACAGAGAAGTATTCCTCTTAGCCAAGCAGTCGAATACCTATGGTTTTGGTACTCGACAATAATTATTATAATTCAGTAAAAATGTATTGTCAGTAAATATGGGCTTTAAAATTCTCCTAAGTGACTATTTTCGGCATAGACATGCATACCTTCGGTCCTTTAGGCATATATCGGTTCTTTTTAAACCATGCACTCGTGTACATTTGCTTAAAGTAAACGCGAACATAAACGTCATGAAATGGAAATAGTTATTTCAAAACACCATGCATGAATATTTTTCTACTTTTGTGTGACGTGCAGGTTACCGCGGAAGACAAGGATACGGGAGATAACGCTGATATTATCTACACAATTCTTAAGAATGCAGTGAATGTTCATGACTGCCAGCAGTTTACGCTGCCCTTCGATTTGGACTCTACAACTGGAAAATTTGTTATGACAGTGAGCGATTTGCATTGCGAATATTATTCGCTCATCGTGGAAGCTTGCGATAACCCCGTCCCTAGCTTTCCAGCTCGGTAATATACTTTTATACAAGAAACATTTTGCGAATTCTTTGTCATTTTACATAGTAATGCATACTGATACTTTTTGCTTGTATCATGGTAAATTAGTGTTTATAAAGGATGAATGTTTTCTCAAAGACAATTAAGTCACTATGGACTATATTATGCAATGATACGATGGAAACAACGGATGTCAGAACAAGTATTTTGACAATAAATATAAAAACACCACTTATTTGTCGACTAACCATTAAGAGGACGAACTGCCGTGACAGTTGCAAAAAGAATCACATGTACAATTTGTCTTGTAATAGGAATTGAAGATTTTCAACAATCTATTTTACAGACGTTGTGAAACCACAAGCGTAGATATTAAGCGTTTTGTAGCCGACGGTATTCGGAAGTATGTCAAGACGTTTGATGTCAAGGAGAACGACCCAGTTGGGACCTATATTGGAAATATATATGTAAAGATTGTCATTTTGGCTTCTGATTTTTCATTTGTTGTTGTAAAAAAATTAAAGCTTAATTGTTGTTTATTTATTTTCTTAACACGACAACTGCCTATATTTAAAGAATTTCTTTTATTTCTGTTAATTTATGTGTTACAGTATCACTTTTCATTGCGTCATGGTTTGTGACCATTGACTGATTGTAATTTAACTTGGATATGTTTAATCCCTTCACCATTATTTCGGCACAAAACAACAGCGTTTCTAATACTGAGTCAATTAATTTTGTAAAAGGTATGGAATTATAGTTAGAAAATAAATTTAGAATCTTGATTTAATTAATTATTTCAGTGCAACGGCCAAGGTTTGATATATGACATTATTCCAGAAAAGGCGAGGCTGGCATTTAATATATCCGACAATGGGTATGTTATTTATTGATTGAAGTTTATTGGAAGATATGTAGTTTGTCTTTGAGGAAAGAAAACCTACGTTTTTCCTTTCTTATTATAAGACTTATTTTTTTCTTAGTACTATTTAATGTCCAAGGCATTTCTCGAAACCAATTAATTGAAACTTTATATATCACAGCGTAATATCCGTTTGTGCTTTAAAAAAGTGTGTCTAAAGCATAACTTGGAATCTACCAAAATCATCTGAATGAATCTTTTGCCCTTATACATTGACCCTTTTCTTCGTATAAATCTTGTCTTAAATATCAATTTTAAACTACTGGAAGGTTTTTTTTGTTAGACCCCCATCTTATTGTATCGTTACCTTTTACAATATTCTTCATTTGTACGGCGTTTTGAAAACAACATGTATATGTTTTTTCCAGAGACATGTTATTGACAGCAGCGGTGTTAGATAGGGAAAATATCAGCTCGTACGCCCTCATTATAGATGTGAAACAGGGTGGTGATGTAAGTAAACTAACGTTTAGGTTGAAAGTATGATTATTTTAAGCATTATTGAATTGATAAAAATACATTGAAACAATATTATACATACATTAGTGTAAGAATTGAGGGGATAGCTAAAGCTGAAATTTGTAATTCTCTCTATTTCTAATATGGTGCGATAACCAACCTATCAAACTGAAAATGACTTTGCAATTATTGTGTAATTACGTTATATTTGATTATTACTGCTAATTCTCCATTTTTGGTAATTATGAAATGAATTAAAAAGACTGATTCATTCGGTTTCGATGTTGTTTGGAAGACAGGAGGGAGAAAAAAGAAAGTTCAGAATATGTTAGTGGGTATGGATAAAAGAAGTAAAATGATAGTATAAGTTTATGGACTCTTTAATCAAAATGAAGGGAATCATTTTGATTTTAGTATATACATTGCAAGCATTATGTTGCAACAGAGTGAGTGAAAATACGAACATTAAGAAAGAGTTCATTCCAAAATGTTCAAACTTTGATCCTAACGGAAAATTTATGCGAATCTTAACAACATAGGTTTTCTTCAAATTTAGATGATTCCTGTTATGAAACGAGATGCATGAACTTACAAAATGATTTTATTTGAAAACAAGCCTTTTAAAATAATTTCAACTGATAACGAATTTTATAATATCCGAAACAAATTGTGCATTATATTCTTCTCGTCACTATGTCTTATACAGTTGTACTAAAACGCGGCTTCTGTGAAATTATTTATGAAATACACATATTGTACTATGGTTATGTTTTTCATACGTTAATCACTTGGGCCAGGATTAGTATGCTGTACTAGGCACATTTCCTTCGTTCGAAAATCATCGATATAGCATCACAAACAAGAGGGTATTATGGATTACACATGTTATGCTTAGCAAATAAGATGTTGTCAAGTTTGTTTTTGTATTTTATTTCGTATTCGACTTAATTAACCCTCTACAATTTCAGTTAAAGTGCGTATACAATATCTCTGTCAATGTGATAGACGTCAACGATAATCCTCCTCTGTTTACAAGTGAAAAGAATGTATTCTACATTACCCCTTCTACAGCTGATGGGTCTAAAATTGGAACCGTAAAGGTAAGTCACCCTTGCTTTTGTCGAGTTTGTTTGTTTTTTATGTTTCATTAATTTTATATTAAGGTCGTCCGTTTTATCCGAAGAAGACATGTCGAGGTATTGTGATAGTCTTTGTGTCGTCTCCGTCGTTGTCCGCGACATACAAAGCATAAACATTGGCCACAATTGGCGTTTCACTTTTACTCTGTGGCGCTCACATTATATTGTACTTATACGAGTAACAAACAGAATAAAATTTAATGACGTCATTCTGGTGTAGCTGCGCTTTTGCAACAGAATATTTATAAAAATAAATTTGACATAGCATTAAGTGTTAAGCATACATAAAATACATATCTTACTTAAACAAGCAATTACCCTATATATATATATATATATATATATATATATATATATATATATATATATATATATATATATATATATATATATATATATATATATATATATATATATATATATATATCACATGCTTACCCTTGTTCTCCGTGTAATATACCCATTGCGAATATTTACACATGTGTAAGATAACCTATCAGACATTTCTATTTGCCAGACTACTCACACGCAACCTAGATATACCTCCGCATTGTTTGTAAACAAAATGGTCAAAATGGTTTAAATGCCAACAAATACTTACCGTAATAATGGAGCTGTAAGACTTCCGGGAGACAAATGGCTAACGAATCATAGTGCCAGAAAGCATCTTGTACAAAAACTTTCTGATAACAATATTCCGCCACCCAGATAATGCAGATTATTAGTCACAAAAATATCCAGTCAGTCAACAAATACAGCCACACTAATGACAACACCACAAGAACATTTCAAACATTTCCATCTTAACCAACACAAGCAATGTGCAATCAATGCCAATTGCTTGCAACACAAATACGAATTCCATGGCTGCTAGAACATCATGTTCTCTGGAAACATTCTTGGTGGATTTTTTCAACATTAACATTCATGCAGTACAGAGTCAGGCTTCGCCGTAATCATCTGCATGTTGTGAAACTCCATGTACACTAAGAAAACGCTGCAAAATCATCGTAGAAAGCGAAAGCGAATAACTTTTAAATCCGTGCACCCAGTAAAACTTGACAGACCTATGTAGGTCACATAAACCGCGTAAATGCATGTACTCTGAGTGTGACGTCATCAAATTGTGTACTTATTGGGTTTTATTGGTTAAAATCGTTCGTTATTCATGTTGTTGGATATTCTACTACTCATTTTAATATTTGTGACTTGTTAAGCGCTTTATCAGAATTAAAACTTGATAACTGCTAGTTACTTTTGTCATTTTAATTTGGAACTATTTATATGGTGTATCGTTGACATTCTACTCTGAGTACTTTGGCTGTCAAACAATCGGTTCAGAAAGTGGAACTTAATTGGTAATAAAAACACCGTTTTAAGCATGTGATAAAAAAGATCTGACACTCGTTGTCATTTAATCGTCTAGAGGCTCGCTTACTAACAAATTTCATGAACTCGTTTAATAAAATGTAATAAACACGAGTTGTCATTTAAAACAAGATTTTATCCAAAAAAATAAATATATATATATGACACACCGTTTTGATTTGTTTAGGCAGAGGACCATGATACGGAGGAGAATGCACGAATCAATTATTTCTTAACTGATAATGGGTATGTTTATTATACTGGTGGCAAGGTAATTTATTCTTTCTATCCGTGCTATTACAAAACATCTAGACCATTAATAAGTTAATTTTATTTTTAACCATTTTACAAATATCGGAAGTTAAAATAGCTATATCTGTGTAAATTTACTTTGTTTAGGGAGACAATCTATTGAATGGATGTACTTTTTTTAGAATAACCACCGCCAATAATTAATGAATATCCAATTATGAAATAAAACGAGTGCTATAATTGCAGGGCTTCATTGTTCCATATTGACAATCACACGGGAGACATTTACGTGGACAGTCCAAGTTCGTTAGCGGATATAACAAAGTTGTACTTTACGGCAATGGACATGGGTACACCATCTCTTCGATCAACAGCCCTTGCATACGTAAGTTGCAATAAAGTGTCACTTGCGAATTATCTCCTTCCTTGAACATATTTTACTATGATAAGGATTATTTTAAGAGGTAGTAATCAGTCAATGGCATTTATATGACAGTTTTATACACTGCATACACAGTGTATATCTTTACATTGCAGTGTTATCAGATATGCTATAATAATGATAAAGACGTATTGTTCCACATACATACTGTTCCTGTTGTTTGGATTTGTTTTACTTTGTTCCGCAAACGATACATACACATGGAAGGATAACGGAGGAAAGAATGTCTTACTTTTTAGGTCGCACATGGAGATGATGGCTTCGTTTCAATCAAAACACCTTTAACTGTCGAACAACTTACACAACAACACAGTTATTTTGAGCAGTAAGCAGTTATAAAACTAACAAATAAACTGGATCCTTGTTTATCTACAAACAATTACTTATAAATCGATTCGCCATCTATTTTTTAGAATCACTTGCATTACTCCTTAGTTTCCACTTTCTTCAAAATTTTATTATCAAAAACTTTCTTGAACTATGACCAATTCTGTTATGAAAATAATGGTTTGTATTGTCATTATCCAGGCCTGTTTTGAACAATGATCAATTCTGTAATTAATATAACTGGCATTATGTTATTTTTCAGCCAACTTAGCCGGATTTTAGGGTTGCCGGTGAACGTAAACAACATTATTGAGCTACAAAATGACAAGCTCCACAAGTTGGTCAATACTTTTTAGCTAGATCCTAAGAAAAATACAGAAAGATTTTCAATTAATTTCCTCAGATAAACCTGGTTCTGTGAAAGGAAATATCGAGTTTATTTTATGAGCACTTAGGGAGATTCATTCCTAGCTTAGTTTATAATAGTTTCTTTTAGCTCCAATGTGACGAAAGCTGATAACTTATAGAACAAGGCTCGAGTTTATCGCTTTGGTTGAACAACATACTGGTGTCCATTTTGAAAGACAATGGGATAATTCTCCTGATGGGAATCAACTTCATATTAATAACTAACTAACTAACTAACTAACTAACTAACTAACTAACTAACTAACTAACTAACTAACTAACTAACTAACTAGCTAAACTAATTAACTAAGCGACTTACTTACTATGTATAAATTTGCGTGTTTTTTTCAGGTCACAGATGAAACTGTCGCCTAAAGACGAAAGCATCGACAATTTTTTATTCATTAGGTAAGATTTGATACGACCCTGTGTATAATTCAATGTAAATAGAGAGGTTCAACGACGGTACTTGAACGTGTATGTGACTACGTTTTGTTTTTATCTACTTTTGAGTGCAACACAATCTAGATATGTGTACAAACATTAAACTGTACTAGTGCGTCGAGCTGATATCGAGGGATCATCTATGTCACACATGTTTGAGCAGGCACATGGAAGGCGCTTTTTATGATTTATGAAACTGCATTGTAAAAGTGAGTTTGTGTGTGTGTTCTGTAACTTGGCTACACGTACAAGATATCTGCAAGTGACTGTTGCAGTCAAACCGCAATTCGATCTCGTACGGATCGCTTCATATACATGGTCACACAAGTTCGCGACTGCTCTATTTTTAACTGTTGTTGTTATCTCTTGATTGCATACTACCACAAGGTTCCCATTCAATCCGCATGTTTTAATTCATAGCTGTTAAGTTGTTTTTGTACTCAACAGCTACGTGTATAACCACTTTGAAGAAATTCGGTCCCTGATGTATACTACTGAACTATTGGGAGGTACCAATTTTGGTGCGCCTGAAATTGGCCTTATTGTCATGGCAGTGGTCATTCTTATTGAAACAGCAGTTATTATACACAGACTGTTTGGGTATGTATTTAACAGTATCCATTTTTAATATAAACGGGAAGACACATTGATAAAAAAATAATTCCCAAATTGTTCTAAAGAAGCAATTGCACTTTGCATTACATATTGATCCATTTTGATAATGAAGTTTCGTGGAGGACTAAAAATCTTGAAATAGTAACCTTTAAAACAAACCATTAGTGTACTCCCCACAAATGAGGTGTTTATGGGTTATTAGAGTCACCCTGGTGTCGGCAGGTCGGTCCGATGCAATTTTCTTTGTCAAGAGCATATCTTAAAAACTATGGGATAGAATCTGAATTTTAAACATTATGCTAGGAAGTGCAATACATAGGTACAATTACTATTTTTTTAGCTAATTATAGATTGCATGCCCTTTGTTACTTTCTTTTGTCCGATACCTTACTTGAAAACTACTGGATGTATTTTAATTGAACTTTATGCAAATCTCAAGCACAATTAGAGGAAGTACAGCGTATAAGAACCATGAGTATATCCACTACTTTTGTAACATCGTCATTTTAGTTGGATTTTACTGCTATTTTTTATATGGTCCGCATTCGAGTTTTTTAATCAAATTCAGTGATACCTCTGGTTTCAAATACTTTGTTTTATATATCGATCCAATTTTGTCATTTATACGAGGTTAGGTATCAGTATTACTTGTATAAGCCTAAGGTCTAACGTTTCGAAATAAACTTTAAAATTGTAAACTTACTTCTATTTCCAGCAAAAAATTGACACAGGTAAGTCCCAGTTTTGAGGTGCAGGAAATCAGCACCGAGCTGACCGAAGATGAACATAATGAAGAAATGGACCCGGACAATAATCAAACTACGTCCAGCAGATATAATGAAGAACAAGTAGAGTAGATACAGCGTCCCAACAACAAAGTTCCTGAACATTAAACCACATTTGGTGATTTTTCATTGGAACAGAATAATCAAACTCATTTTTGAGTGTATATTGTTTTATTACTGTTATAATGTGTTCTTTATTGAAACTTATAATGTCAAAAGAAACTGGCGTGCGTGTTTTGAACATAGACGAGTTGTCGCATATAAAGTTATATATTCACTCGAACTATTTGCAATATTGTATGATACATTGATAGACATATAGTGAAAAAGAATTTAGTAATACATAAAAACACATACCATAAACGTTTTGTATGTATGTGAATTTTGGATGTTCTGTGACCCCATATTATATTGGTATCTTGTGAAATAATTTCGCGTGTAAAATGGAAAATGTAAGAAATATACTCACAGTAGTGTAACAAAACTTTTTTCCAACTTTGAAGATTGCAAAACAGGTATTTTTACGTCCGGCACCAGTTGAAATAATAATAATTATAAACCACGCAAACTTGTTATATCATACACCGCTTAAACCTCCGGTGAAATAAATTATGTGTATAGTGTCTGTTTGTCTCCTTGTGTTTATCGATGAATGTGTGCTTAGGACCATGTATGTATCGATGAGTGTCTTTATGTCTTTAATCGTGTGCCTTTAATCAAGCTTACGATTAAAATTGACAGCTGAAAGCTACGGAATGATTTGTTCTCTCGTGCAGAATTTTATCCAAATGAATCGTTTATTCGTTTTTCTTACTTCATGAAAACAGCCATGAGCGATCTCTATTCATTTTTATCTCGGAATGGTATTGTTGGTGCAGTTTTACAAAACCTAATAAAACTTATGTGCCAAAGACAAACAGCCATGAATCCTCTTTGTTTTGTAAAAATATTAAGTCGTTCACAAGATGATATAATTACCACTGACTTGTAGAGAGTAAGGGTTAACATGCCGTTTGGACCTTCGACACCTTGGGCAAGACACAGATATAGGTTACAGTTTCTCAAAAACACAATGGTGCTACGGGATTAAAAAGGGGATAGGCTAATGAAACAAGATATTGCCCTATTGCTATGTTTGTCTGTCTCGGTAAAATAAATGAACTATATTTGCCGGTTAGAATGTTGGATTTGCGTAGGGTCCAGGCTTATCCGGGTGAGTCCAGGATAGTCCTGTATTGTTCGGTATACCGCAATTGCAATTTTTAAACTGCCGGGGCGTTCCGTGTTAGGTCCGTAGCTAATCTGTGAAATGGTCCGAGATGGCACCAGATGTCATCAATGTTGACACCGTGTTGGTCCGAGTTATTCCTGGACGATCCGTGGCGCTGCTGTGGTGATATCAAGGTTATCTTTATTTATCCGTGTTGGATCCGTGATGGTCAATGTTAATTCGTTATATATATATATGGTGCCGTGATTAGGCATGTCAGGTGTTTTGCGACTGTCGATTCAATTTCAACCAGGACCAACCCGGTCTACCTCAAATCAAGATATCCCTAGATCCGGGTGTTCCGTGTTAATTCGTGATGGTCTGTGTTAGGTGTGACTCTAGCTTCACAGACAGACGCTCAACGAGAGAGGCACAATGTCAAAAACACACACACACACACACATATATATATATATATATATATATAAAGATCATAAGCAGTGCATACCCTTATCAATTAATGTTAATAACGATCGGTAAAAACAGGCGTTCATTGAGTTAAACATTTGATAATGAGTAATTTCGAGCCATAAAGTAGATGGCTTTGTATTCAAAATGTCATAGAAAGGTGATTGACATAATAGTCACAGTGTGTACCCAATATATATGAAACTGGGTCATAATGTAAATCTTTATGAACAAGGTCAAGTTCGACTTATTTAATGTTTGGTCAAAGCGTGGCTAAATGCGTCAACATTTAAAAAAAAAATGTTGACACTAAAGAGCCCCAGTGTCTATCTAACCTTGATGATAAACGTAATGATGTGGGTATCTGTGTGTGGATGTTCATGCATAGAAATATCACCAAGGTCTAGCATTGAAACACATTGTCTCTTTCGCTCAATAAGGTGGTGGCTCATATGGCAAGATACTGATCGTGAATTTATGATGGTGGTCATGTTATTTTGGTATCCTTTTGAAATGGTTGTATATAAAGGGAAATAATATGTGAAAACTATACTGTGAATAACATTAACCTTTTAAATCATACAACACACAGTGGCTTAGCATGAACATTCAACCAGCATATTGAAAACATACGTGTAGCAGACGATTTGAACATCAACATCAATTTAAATCCGTCTAGTAAAATGTGTAGATTGATAGACCGCTTAAATTATAAACAGCTCATTAACTAACCGACTCACTTCTAGTTCACTTATTGACCTAATGTTCATTATACACTCCAATCAAGTTCTTTCAAGATTCGTCGCAGACCCTTTTGTTCAAAATCTTGTCCGGTTTTACTACTTGACTGTTGCTGTATTGAAATTCACAAAACCTACGCAGACTTACTTTAAGCGCCAAACATGGTGACATGACAAAGGCGACTATGAAAAATATAATGATAAACTCAGCTCACCGACTGGCCATTTATCGAAAACAAATGAAATGTAAATGTTACTGCAGCCACACTCTCATACTCATTCTTAAAATCAGCCTCCGAGAGCATTCGAATAAAAACGATACTATTCACCCCGGTCACACGGATAAACAAAGAGGTAAAACAACATATGAGACAAATAAGAATCTTTTCTTTTCTATCGTAAAATCAGAAACAAAATCAACCATCCCTTTATCTCGACAACGTTCACATACCTCAAGTCAGCACCCATAATATCTTGGGGTAACCTTCTCTTCAGAGGGCAAATGGCAATCTTACATATCTTCAAGCATCAAAAAGGCATGCCAGAGAAGTGGTTTTCTTAGGACACTATTTATAATTTCTTTTGCAGCCTTAGATAAACAGTATGTTACTGTTATCGAACCTCTACTCGGGTATGCCAATGTTTTCTGGGACAATTGCAGTAATGAACTAAAAAATGAAATCGACGCTGTCCACATGAGCCAGCTAGAATTGTAACCGGTGCTACAAAACTTTGTTGTATGACCGACTTATGTCTGACCTTAACAAGGATAAGCTGGCGGAAAGAAGACGCAAACATCGCCTAATTATGTTCTTTAAGATATAAAATGGTCTTTCTTCCGAGCTTCTTACAAATCTGAATTCCCAACCAAAAGCTCAACCAAATGCCCTACGTAATCAAGAAGATGCTGCAGTTATCCCTTGTTTTACTCAAGCCTATGCTACTTCATTTTTGCCACTCAATATTCGCCAGTTGAATTCACTTCCTGAATATTTCGTAAACACACACATACTTGCAGCAAATTGAAATCCCGACTTAATATAAAATCAAAGAAACCACGGTTCCTGCAAACTGTTGGAAGCAGACATCATTAAGTTAATCACGCTCATGTGCGATTAGGATGTAGCTCATGAAATTATGACATTCATTAAAGAATTATTATATCCCTTCCCACAACTGTGCTTGCAGTGCCGTTGAAACTGTGTCGCATTATCTCAATTAATTTCCAAGATATCCAGATAGTTATATCCATGATTTACCGTGTGTGCCTACTTTAGAAAGTCTTCTTTTCGGTAACGATCGCCTTACCCCAGATGCCAATTTAGGAGTGTTTTTAACAATCCAGAGATTAATTGCAGTATCAAAGCGTTTTGACGCCAAACATTCGACCCTTATTAATGTATCGATCGCTCTTCCTCGGCCTGTGTGTGTGTGACATATTACTTTTGCGCTTTACATTATTCTAAACAAATTCAAGGTTAATGTAGAATAGTTTTAACAGTTCTTGTAAAAAAGATGTTTTCTGTTCAGTATTTTATTTGGCCTAAGCATCTTCACTTATGATTCCTGCGTATATAAAAATATGCCATTTTCACCAGAATAAGCAAAAAACTCTGTTTAATAGCTGTCAATATTTAGGTTAAATATCCATAAAATAATTTATAATTTAACTTTTTGCATACACAGAATGTATAATAATTTTGCGATTCAACGTTTGATTGCTGACAAGTCATTGATCCTCCAGTTGCGGAATACGCACATAAGTAGGAAATTTTTGAAAAGGTATACAAACAAATGGATGTGGTGAACACTTCTTCACTTCTTCATATAATTCTGTAATCACCAAATTAAACACAAAAACAAAAAACAATTGATTATTGACAAAGACAATGTCATTACCTTATTGTGAAAGCATGTATACAACCGTAATCTAACAATGCAGTAATACAGCTCTTTGTTATAAGGACGATAACAATATGTTGTGATAACATTGTGAAAGATATCCATGTCAGATTGTTCAATATCATTTAAGAATACGACAATATTTTTAAACGATGTATGACTTTTGATTCACGTTGTTTGTTCTTGAGTTTGTTATCAGTTGCCTTACGCAATGCCTCGAACATTGAAATGAATCTGACATCATTTAAAATGTCTTCACAATGTGTTTATTATTGTTGTTTTTATCTCCTCAGTCATGTTCACTTTCCTAGTCAGTATCTATAGTCATTCCCAATGTATTCATAACACAGAGAAAACTTCAATTGTATTCGTCGCATTAAAAGTAAATAGATTTAGCATTGAAATCATATTTCGCGAATAAATTGTACACCATATCTTTTGTTTTAAATTCTTATTGTGGAATAGGCATTTTCTTTTCTTTTGTAAGTATACGTTTGATTTACTATTATGATTAAAAATACGTCTGCTTCTCTGCTTTCTTGTAAGTTTGGAATAAAACTCAATTGAAGAGTATGCATTTAAATAAGTAAGTCTCCATAATGTGGATTACTACAGGTAATGCATTTTTGAATATTCTAAGTGCGTCCGCATGACTGGACCATCGCGTTTCATGTACGGTATGGAACTCGCGCAATACTTCTTTCGTAGCAATGTCTCGAGCCAACTTGTTATTGACCGCCACCGGGCGTTTCGCAGATTAATCAAACATGAAACTGATGTAATGAACAGTTGCCATTATGGTTTGGACACATAGAATGTTCGAGCAAGGATCAATGAACAAACGCATCGAGATAACACGTTTCATTGGCATGCTGTTTTATTATACAACCAAAATATTGCGGTAGGAAAATATGTGTACAATGAAAACGAAAGAACAGTAAAATATACAGCTTGGTTTTTACCGTATATATTAATTCAACCTTTCTTTCAGTTGTCATTATAACTTGCAATCCCTTGTAACAGTGTGTTTAAAACTATTTTAACTCTGGTAAAATACTAGTAATTAGCATTCAGGGTTAACTTACAAACTATTGGACATAGATGCATTGGAGATGTTCGGTTGCAAAACATAAACTATATAATTATGTGAAGCAGAATACCAGGACGGCAGGATCAGAGCCTATATATGTAGGACAGCACATTACCTTAAACAACAATGCAATGTGATTAATAAATATCCAGGTTTCTCCTTTGACAGTTTACCTCATTGGTTTTACTGGCTGTTCATATGAATGTAAAAATGTAACATCGACATGTTATTGTGAAAAGTATCAACAAATAATGTTTATTTAGGGCCGTTTTTGTACACTGTAAATGCTGTATAGTGTGTGTCATCTGCTTTGCTCTGTTGTTATATTTGCTGGGTTGAAACTTACATTGCCATTACATTTCTGACATCAGGAAGTCAATTGACAAATGGTTTCTTTTTTTCAGGTCCTAACGATGACAAGGCAAATAATTTTGTTTTGTCTCCTGGCATATTCTTGCTGTTCAGGTTTGTTTGTTTCAATAATGTGCTATTGTTTGTTTTTGATAATAAATTTTGGCTTATTTTTAATATGGTATATACATATTTGTGCTGCACTTGCATTTTTTTGAAATCTTATTTCATTAAAATAGTTGTACGATGAGTTCGTGTCAAGAGTTGTTATAATTTCTCTTCGCGTTTAATGCCCATATGTTTTTTGTTTGTTTTATGCTTGTAGATGCTCTGCAGCAGTGGAATTGCTCATATTGCTCAATTGAGGAGGATAATAATTTGATAATATTGACAATAAACGACACCTTCCAAACAGGTTATTTTTGTGTGTTTTTGTTTGTTAGCGTTTAAAATTATTATAATTATTATCATTATTTTGATTGTAATTATTATTATTATTATTATTATTATTATTATTATTATTATTATTATTATTATTATTATTATTATTAATGGATTTATTCAGGTATGGTGGTCTTTAAAACGACAATCTGAAGTTTAAAATAAAATAATAATGTCGACATGTTTCAGATTTTCATTTTTGCTTATTTTTTTTTGCAGATGATATACTATTGCAGTTTTCCGAAAATGAAACATTCACACCAACTGCTGCATGTGAACATTTTTTTTAATACTTCTAAAAAAGAGATGCGGTTGCTTTATCCAGCAAAGTATTACTGTGTAAGAAATTCAATTCACCTTTGTGGACGCAAGAATATGTTTGATTAACATTAATTATTGTTTGAGTGAACGGAAAAATAAACAACACACAGGTATATTTCTAATTCATGTCTTGAACAGTTCTTGGTTTTCGAAGGATAACACTCGTTCAATCATTAGCATTGGGAACATGTCCATTGTTTCCTTGACTCAATTGTCCATGATGGTTTATGATTTGGTCAGTTAATGTTGACAAACATAGATACAAAACTACATCGGGTATCATTATGAGTATTCTAATTCATGATTATTTTGCAGATCACATCGTCGTCTTATGGATGTGAAATCACGGGTGAAACAACGGTTTGTACCTTATTCATTAAGGTTGAATTATGACTCTTTCATTGCATATAGCTGATAGGTATTTATTGTAAACTATGTATTTATTTGTAATGTTTACTTTATAATTGTCGTAAATTTTCCATACGTGTTTATGTGATTGTTTCAACAATTTTCATTTGTCATACAAAGTTTATTTCAAAAATATTCACCTTCCTAGGTGTTCTTGACATCATTATTCCGTCTTTGTAATTAACAATCTAGCATTTCAATTTTTTCAGTCAAAGAAATATGAAATCTCTCTTGTAATCAACGTAACCGGAAAAAATGACTACAAGTTGGAATTTACTGATGATGTTTACAACGCAACTATAAAAGAGGTATAACAATGTCTCCGTATTTTATTTATGTCGCACATTCTTTGAAAACTAACGATTTCTAATGCATATGTCAAAATTCAGTTTTTTCTTGAAATCAGCGTTACCGGGAAAGTAGAGCACAAATTGGAATTTACTGGTGATATATACAATGCAACTATAAAAGAAGTATAACATATTTCCCGCATTTCTGATGCATATTGCTTTGAAGAGTAGCTTCTTTTTAATGAGTTTATTACATTCAACTTTAACACTGAGGGTTCGTGATGTGAAGACTACGTAAAACGTCTCAAATACAAAAAAGTTAAGATTATTTTCTACTACATTTTATATATAAATTGAAGCAGAGCAGAAAACACGTTTTACATTACATATTACAGTTGTATGCTGCCTGCATAGCATGACATACATGTAATTTTTTTAAACAAAGATAATCTTGTCTGGCTTCAAAACGGTGTATAAATCCTATATTACTAAGGAAATTGCAGAATTTGTTTTAAAGTATATACAAAATGGTTTGAGTGGGGAACAAGTCAACGCCGGTACACTAAAAAAGTTAAAAAAACTGCTCACCTACAAGGACTCAGTATAAACTCAGTGATAATATTTAACCTTTGAAAAATACAAACGCTGTTCAAAATCGTGGACTTCAACGACACTATTTGAGCATATATAAACATTTGTTGAAGGGTTCCAGCCGTCGGTATCTTAGTGTTAACACTCCTAGTGATTTGCCACTCTTTATTTCGTCATATTAAAATGACAAAAAGTGCAAATGAGCGAGTCCCTTTAAAACAGTATCTATGATATATTGTTCAAAGTGATAAAACATCTTTGTAGATATATGATGTGTTCATACGTATTTGAAAACATTTTCAGCTGATCGCTAGCATCTTATCTGTGCATGTCATTATGCACATGATACGAGCTCTTATGCCTCGACTCTGTTGTAATGCATCATGAATATAAATACTAAAATATGAGAACATAACATAACATAAAGCGATTTTTACTACGATTGCAGGATGCAAGAAATAACACTAAAATTTCTATCTTTCCACCACTGGCGCTAAACTTAACGGATTGCAAGGTTGGAGGGATGGTAAACTACCCGAACAGGGATTTTGAAATCACCGTAGGCATACTTGTTTCTGTCCTTCATTATAACGAACATATCAACTATGAAAGAAATGCATGCCAACCGACCCGAATATTGTTAAGTATATTTTAAAACCCACAGCTCACCGTGTCCCTTTTTGTCGTAAAAACTAAGCAGACTCCATGCTTCATATCAGCATTGTTATTAACATAGGTTGAGTTTGCTTTTAATAAAACATATTATACCTTTTTACTGACAGTTCGAAGTCGGTTATCCAATAATTTATCGGTTAAACTAATTTGTAAACAACTTGATTTTAGAACACCAGCGGACTTCCATTTCGATGGGGCGCTCAAACTAATCCCAACGCTCTGTATCTCAATGGACAGTTGGATTATGACCATGGCCAGAAAGAATTCATTATTCATATCAAGGGAGAACTTATTGTAAAAAGTTATTTTATTGCAACACGATTGTTTAAAGTTTATAAAGATTACTTGTTACTCATACATATGCTCTCATAAACGACGTATGCAATACTGAATTCTGATTGGTACGGTAATATATATAGAAACAACAACACCACTCAACGTGTCAACATGGCAAATAACTGTTTACTATCTTATAAAATACCGAGCGGACGAACATTTTAAACTAAGTGTTTTGAGTCATGTATATAACGCGAGGTTCATAATGTAGAAGACCGGCTGCCTTGAGGTTCTTGTTAATGTAAATTAGCTCATAATTTATCTTCTTGAATGTTTATTCCTGTCGGGTCAAAATCAGCATATTACCATATTAGTACTCGAATTTGCTTTAAGCATTATTGCATAAGTATTTACATTATTGTATGACATTTCAGCAAAGTCTTCCGGGTTCAGCCACTGCCGAAATTAAAGTGACTGTAGAAGACGTTGACGACCAAAACCCTGTCTTCGCCAGTGATACGTACAGGCTTGATGTGGCGGAAAACGTATATATATATATATATCCTATCCTTTAACATGTTTAATAAGTATGCATTAACACAAAATGAAATGTGTCTCTGATTTTTATTTACAAATATATGATAACAAATTCATTTAATATGGATAAAATGTCAAAAGCAATTCCTAATCGTCAACATTTTAAACTATATTGAATGTTAATTATCAAAAGGTACGATATTTCATACATATTTCCAGAATGCATCGGCTGTAAACTTCTCGTTAGCAACAATACCGCCACTGCATGCCTACGATCCAGATTTTGGAATTAATTCCACAATCAAGTACAGGATCAAATGTAAGATGATAAAACGAATTATGTTCACATTGTGTTGGTTATATTAGGACTGTATTGTGCCCGGATTTATGAAGGCCCTGTTACTATTTATCGAAGAGGTTGTTTTGGTGATTTTTCAGCTCCTGGTTTGTTCTCTATTGATCAAAGTACCGCTGAAGTATACATTTCTAAACTCCTTGATTATGAACAAACTTCTGAATACAGCGTCACGATTGAGGTAAGATGCTTGTGATATCAGGTAGGGTTTTATCAGAATTTACTTCAAATTATTTACTTCTAATCAAAGACATTGGTATGGCATAATGGTACCATTGAAAACCTTAACAAAAGGTTGTACTTGAAATTTCTTTATCAGTTTATTTGAAAGTTAATTGTATTTGTTATCAAATGTCGGGGCGAGTGTGAGGTAATGGCCACATGAGCTGGTTTACAGCCCTAATACTCTCGTGATTTCTTAACGGATCAAATGCGATTATGAATCAGTAAAACTATTTTTATGCGTTCTTTGCCTGTTTGTGATGTTTAAACGTTTGTGTCACTCGTTCAGTGAAGTTTACACCCTTTCTGTGCTGCATGCTACGTATTAAATTTTATTTTTCAAGCATCATTTGTGCAGTAGATTTAACAGTTGTGTATTGCATTAATCGTCCTCTTTCAGTTTATATTAATCATTATTTGTGAACTATATTTATTGTAACTCATGATCAAACAAATACGTTAAATAACGTTTCGGACAGGCTTATCAAGAGGACAGACCAAGCACAGGGACCGCCCAGACCACATTAAAAGTTAACGTAATAGACGTTGACGACAACGAACCATACTTCAAACCGAACGTTGTTAACGTCACAGTGTTGGAAAACCAATTGAACGGAATTCGGCTACAAGACGTTCAAGCTGTAGATATAGATACGGTTAGATGTATTATATGTATAATTATGCATTATTATCTAGATTGCATGTATTTGTCTGTTCGTGATACATGTTGTTGCAAGTCATAAAACAATAGATACGTTCGTTTAAACTAAAGAACATGCGTTTTGAAAATGTGCACCTTTGCGTTGTTTTGTGTAAAGGAAATCGCGCATTATTGATAACCCTTAGAGATGTTTAGGAGTATGGTTTATGAACACCAATTTGACTGTGTTAAATTGTCAAAATGCTATCAATATTGTTATAGGGAGAAAACGGCTATATATTCTATAAATTGGATGGTGATGGTCCTTTTCAACTGAAGAAAATTGACAACCGAACCGCAGTATTGGAAGTTAATGGGAAGCTGGACCGAGAAACTAAATCATCGTTTGTACTTACTGTAAGGACTACTTTTACAGAAATAAAGCCGGTCTAATTTATTCAAACATCGACCTATATGTCATCCTTATTATGTCTTATGGTCTTTCATTGCTGTGGCGTAACTGGCGTTAGTATTTCTTCCTGAAGTTTCTAATATTTAAATTCTTTTGAAGACAGTTGGATTGGGATGCGCGCAACAGGAGTCTGATTCATTCACAGAAACGTTTTGAATGACACCCAAACCGAGGACATTTAGGTGGGAGGCGAGCATCTATTAAGCTGGATCAACACACGACCATAATTATGTTATACTTTAGTTATAAGTAGTCGTAATACCCTGAACTAGTAAGTAAAGTGAATGCAAATACAGAACATGTCAATAAATCACTTTCAAACATTAAATGTATTTTCAGGTTATACCTCGGTCTGTCCTAGACAAGGTGGGAAAGAACAACTTAACAGTAAACATTCAGGTTGCTGACATCAATGACAACAGTCCCGTTTTCATCCAAGGCCCTTACCATTTCAACATCAACGACAACATCTCTCTGTCCTATGGGATGACTATCGGACAAGTAAGCATTGTTTTCATTTGCTAGCTATTTCTTAAAAGTGTCTTTATATTGTATTTAATGTCTTAAAGATAACAAGTTTACTTTTGTTTTTGCACCTCTAAGTTTACTTGTCTGTGTAGATTCCCCTTTTATGTTATTGTGGTAAAAGCTCACCTTGTGGGGCTGAAGACTCGACTTGTACTCCTTAAGCAGTTGATGTATGTTAAAAACAAGCGGTTCCCTACTACTCTCAGCTATTACTGTCAATTCAAGTACAAAAAGTAGCCATCGTCCGGCGGCGTGCTAGACAATACGCCCTTAACTACGTCCTCTGATAGAGGTTTATTTGGAAAAGCATACTTTGTGCTATGAATATATAACACATTAGTATTATCATTTTTCGGCATAGATATCCAGTCATCTCGGTCTTTTTAGGCATATGTATGTTCTTCTTTGTTTAACCAAGCACTTATGTTTTTGGTAAACGTAAACGCGAACATAAACCTCATGAAATGGCAACAGTAAATATGAAGAACCATGTATCTCTCTATTTCTTAATTTTCGTATATATGTACAGATTATCGCGGAAGACAAGGATACGGGAGATAACGCTGACATAGTCTACACAATTCTTCAAAATGCAGTGAATGTTCATGACTGCCAGCAGTATACGCTGCCCTTCGATTTGATCGCTACAACTGGAAAATTTGTTATGACAGAGAGCGATTTGCATTGCGATCATTATTCGCTTTTCGTGGAAGCTTGCGATAACCCCGACCCCAGCTTTCCTGCTCGGTAATATACTTGTATACAAGAACTTTGCGAATTCTTTATCGTTTTACATAGTAATGCACAATGAAATTATGTTGAACTAATGTTTATAAAGGATGGTTGTTCTTGCAAAGTCAATTTTGGAACATGATGGCCTATGTTGTGCAATGATACGATTGAAACAACGGATTTCAAGTTTGTGTAATATTGTTATCTTGGATCAAATGAGGTCCTATCAGAACAAGCATTTTGACAATACTTATAAAAAAGGACGAACTGCCGTGACAGTTGCAAAAATAATCACATGTACAATTTGTTTTGTAATTGGAATTTAAGAATTCTACAATATATTTTACAGACGTTGTGAAACCGTAAACGTAGATATTAGGCGTTTTGTTGCTGACGGTATTCGGAATTATGACAAGACGTTTGACGTGAAGGAAAATGACCCAGTTGGGACCTACATTGGACCAATATATGTAAATTGTTGGCATTTTGGCTTCAGATCTTTCACTTTGTGTTGTTAAAAAGCTTAACACGACAATTGCCGATGTCTAAAGTCTTCTTATTTCTGTTAATCTATGGTTATTACTTTTTATTGTGTCATGTTTTCATAGACTGATATTTGGATATGTCTAATGAAACCACCATTTGTTCGGCACAAAAACAACAGCATAACTGATTAATGTTGTAAAAGAGATGGGATTGTAGTTGAAATCGTTTTTGCATTGATCTTATTGATACTTTTCAGTGCGACGGCCAAGGTTTAATTTATAACGTTATTCCAGAAAAGGCCAGGCTGGCATTTAATATATCTTACAATGGGTATGTAATTTTGTATAATTGAGCTAAATGTTATAGATAAATGTAGTTTGTCTTAAAGGAAAGGACATTTTTTATTATTATTATTCACCTTTTTATTTTTTAGACTTATTCTTTTTCTTTTTCTTTTAAGGCGAGGAAACATATTTTGAGGAATTTATTGAAACTTTATATATCACAACGTTACAATGTTAAAAGTTGAAGAATTAATACTCTTGGTCTAGTTCTTGCAAAGTATTACCCCTTGTACATAGAATGTTTTTGAAAAAGGTTTGTCCGAAGCATTGCTTGATATCTATCAAAAACATTTGAATGAAACTTCGAACATTGATTGTAAGTTATTATAGTAAAGTTGTGCTTTGCACAGAAATTGTATCTCTTGGACACTTCCTTGAAACGCTATCTCCTATTGGTTTTGATTTTCTTCAAACATTTGATGACTCAAAAGCTCCTAGAATGGGCAAAATTGAACATTTAGTATTGACGAATAGCAGTGTGAAGCTATGCTTACCTTTGGACACATTGTTGTGAAACCATCCGCCCTAGTTCTTTGATGTTCATCAAACAAAAATTATTCACAGCCTAACTCGGAATCTATGGAAAGGAAATGAATGAAACTTGGGATGTCAATATTACAGTGCTAACTGTGCAATTTACAACTCTTCGATTATTTAAAGGAACTTCCCCTTATACTTTTTTCTTCTTGAAATAAATCTTGTCTTAAATATTAGTGTTTTTTAGTTATATTCCCATGTTATTGTCCGATTCACTTTCACAATATTAATCGATAGAACGGCGTTTTGAAAACAACATGTATATGTCCTTTCCAGAGACATGTTAATGACAACAGCGGTGTTAGATAGGGAAAACATCAGCTCGTATGACCTTATTATAGATGTGAAACAGGGTAGTGTTGTAAGTAAACTAACGTTCATTTTGAAAGTATGATTATGTTAAGCATTATCTAATTGATAAAAAAAAATAAAAAATAAAAATAAATATTATACATACTTATTGGGAATTACTCAAATCCCGAACAATTGATTTACGTATATACCTTGCAATCATTCCGTTGCGACAAAGTGAGTCAGAATACGAACATTGAGTGATGATGTTCTTTATTTATTCCAAAACGTTCAAACTTTGTTCCAAACGGAAAATCTATGCAAATCATGTGAAATGATTTATAACACGACATACACATACTATGATTGTGATTTTCATACAATACATCACTTAAGGCCTATTCGCATAAATACTGGATTAGAAAGCTTTACTTGCAAATTTCATACATCCTAAAAACTTTGACATAGCATCATAAGCATGGAAGAATAATGGGTTACACATAGTTTAACTAGCAAATTAAAGGTTGTCAGGTGTATTTTTCGGAATCACTTCGTTATCGAGTCATTTAACCCTCGACTTTTTTCAGTTAAAGTGTGTATACAATATCTCAGTTAATGTGATAGACGTCAACGACAATCCTCCTCTGTTTACCAGTGAAAAGTATGTATTCTACATTACCCCTTCTACAGCTAATGGGTCTAAAATTGGAACCGTTAAAGTAAGTCACCCTTGCTTTTGTCGATTTTGTTTCTTTTCATGTAGTCTTTCTTCATTAATGTTATTTTCAAGCTCGTCCGGGTTTTTTTTTTCAAGGAAATAAGGTCGAGGTATTGTGTCAGCTTTCGTCGTCGTTGTCTGTATATATATGTAAATTATACAAAATATATACATATATCAAGGTCAATTACTTTTTACTGTAATAACTGTTGAATTATGTCCCATTTTCGACGAAAAAAAGACAGTTGACCGTTTGACTTTTGTTGCTCTCACATTGTATTATACTTGGAACTCTAATTTATATAATTTTATCAATGAGCTATAATTTCTGTTCTAAAACAGTGAATAT
The DNA here is from genome assembly GCF_026914265.1 of Mya arenaria. Taxonomy (NCBI): domain Eukaryota; kingdom Metazoa; phylum Mollusca; class Bivalvia; order Myida; family Myidae; genus Mya; species Mya arenaria. The sequence goes on along the minus strand of NC_069127.1, from coordinate 71,670,253 downwards.
CTTTTCTATATCACTGATTGTTTTTGAAATTTTGGCCCTGTTTCGAGTCAAAATCCAAAGTAAGCGCAAACAGAACAAAATATCAATGACGTCATTTCTAGATTAGTTTGACACCATCAAAAATGCAGTGCGCTTTTGCAAATGCATATTTATAAACATAAATTTGACATAGCATAAAGTTTTAAGAATTCATTAAATACAAATATAATGAAACAAGCAATAACCTTGTATATATATATATAAAACCGTTTTGAATTGTTCAGGCAGAGGACCTTGATACGGAGGAGAATGCACAAATCAATTATTTCTTAACGGATAATGGGTATGTTTATTATATAAATGGCAAGGCAATTAATATTTTTCATCCGTGATATTTCAAATATCTAAAACATAAGTAAATTTTATAATAAAATTATACAAATATATACACGGAAATAAATATATCTATATCTGTGTAAAATTTATTTTGTTTAAGGAGACAATCTATAGAAAAGATGTATTTCTAGAAAGACCAACGCCAAGAATTAGTGAACATTCTGTCTTAAAATAAAGCGAGTGATTTAATTGCAGGGGTTCGTTGTTCCATATTGACAATCACACGGGAGACATCTACGTGGACAGTCCAGGTTCGTTGGCGGATATTACAAAGTTGTACTTTACGGCAATGGACATGGGTACCCCATCACTTCGATCAACAGCGCTTGCATACGTAAGATGCAATTCAATATAACTTGCGAATTACCTCCTTCCTTGAACATATTTTGCTATGATTAGGGATCTCCTAAATGGTAGTTACCAGCCAATGGCATAACAGTGTTATACAATGCATACACAGTGTATTATAATATTGCAGTGATAAGAAACATGCTATAATGAAAAACACGTTTTTCATATACATTTCTACTGTTTGGCTTTGTTTTACTTTTTTCCACAAACGATACGTTCTTATAGAAGGAAATGAGAGAACAGACTATCTTACATTGTTAGGTCGTACATGGAGACGATGGCTGGGTTTCAATCGAAACGCCGTTAACTGTCGGACAACTTACAAATCAAGATACTTATTTTGAGCAGTAAGCAGTTATATAAATAATCAAATACAATCGATCTTTGTTTATCTACAAAGAATAACTCATAAAAAAATCGACATTAAGTTTCCAAAACACACCACTTGCATTATTCCATATTTCAACTATTTTTAAACTTGTCATTACCAAGACCTTTCTTGAACTATAACCATTTCTGTAATGAAAATAACGGTTTTATGCATTTTTTTCAGGCAATTTACCCGGACTTTAGGGTTGCCGGTGAACGTCAACCACATTATTGAACTACAAAATGACAAGCTCCACAAGTTGGTCAATACTTTTTAGCTAGATTCTAAGAAAATAGAGAATTGATTCCATTAAATTTCCAATGATAAACCTGGTACCTGAGGAGAATTTCAAGTTTATTTTAGGGCGATTTACTTTTAGTTTAGTTTATACTAACTGACTAACTAAGCAGCTAACTATCAACCTAACCACGTTTTAATGTGAGTGGATTATTTCAGGTCACAGATGAAATTGTCGCCGAAAGACGAAAGCATCGACAAATTCGTATTTATTAGGTAATATGTTTATGACACTTCGTAAATATAGAGGTTGATAGATGATACTTGTACGTGTATGTGGCTGCCATTTCTTTGTGGCTTCTTAGTGCATCAGCATCTAAATATGTGTACAAACATTATACTGCACAAGTGAAGCGTCTAGCTGATAGATATCGAGGGGAATGGTAAATGTGAAGTCTACGTCACATATGTTTGAGAAGACTCTTGCAAGGCGCTTGATGATTTATGAAAACACGAGGTAAACGTGATTTTGTGCATGTTTTGTGACATATCTACATGTACAAGAGATCTCTGCAAACGATGTTTGCAATCAAACTGCAACTTTAGCCCGTATCGCTTCATATGCATGAACGAACAAGCTTGTGATTACTCTAGTTCTATCTATATGAAACTATTTTCTCTTGATTGCATACCACTACATGGTTCCCATTGAATCCGCATGTTTAAAACCATAGCCGTTAACGATGCACTCTTATTCCCATGTAAGATTTACAACAATTAAAACTTTTGTTTTAAAATTCCAAAATGGATGAATAAATGTCGAACAATGGTTCTCATGAAAAGATACCGAGTTGAATTTGAAAGAAATGAGCATAAAACACGGTATTTCTACCTAAACAAACTATAGTAAACCACAGTAAATATTTTAGCATTCACCAATTATTTAATATTTTTGCGCTTTCTGCTATTAAATACACGGTTACAATCTTGTTGTCAGTAATTAGTATTTTCCATAAATGCATTATTTAGTAAGTAGTTTAAGGTGTATCAGTCAAAATTTATGTTTGTTATACATGTGTATGTATTAATTTTGAATAAGAGTGTTACTTTAATGTTATTATACTTGTACTCAACAGCAACGTGTATAGCCACTTTGAAGAAATTCGGTCCCTGATGTATACGACTGAACCATTGGGGAGTACGGATTCGAACGGGGACAAATTTAGTGCGACTCAAATTGGCTTTATTGTCATGTCAGCGTTCATTATTATTGAAACAACAATAATTGTTTTCATAATACACAGACTGCTCAAAAGGTATGTATTTATCAGAATCCATTACTTATGTAAACGGGAAGATTTTTTTTACTTATTGAGTTATTCCGAATTGTTCTAATGAAGCAATTTCAGTTTGCATTACATATTAATCTATGTTGATAATGACGTTTCGCTGAGGACTAAAATCGTTAAAATAGGAACAGTTAAAAATAAACCATTATTTTACCCACGACAAACGAATATCGAAGTGGGTTTATTGGCGTCACCCTGGTGTCGGTCGTTCAGTCTGTTGTATTTTCTCTTGTCCGGAGCATTCTTAAAAACAACCGAATGGAATTTAAATTTCGAACAATGAAATAACATAATGTGAAGATGTTATATTTAACACTTTTGGATTGCATTGTATTAAGGTAAAGCACTATGGGAGGAAGCGAAGCGTGCATGAACCTTAACTCTATCGACAGCTTTGTCATTTTAGTGGGATTTCACTGCTAGTTCCAATCAGGATGACGTTTGGGGGTTTTAATATTAGTGATAGCTCTAGTTTCAAATATTTAATTTTGTGTGTCGATCCATTTTTGTCATTTATGTGAACTAATGTATGTGTATATTTTGTTTTAGCCTTAGGCCTGACGTTTCGCAGTAAATTTGGAAATTTCAAATTAACTTTAAATTTCAGCAAAAAAATGGCGAAGAAATGTTACATTTGTGAGTTGCTTGAAATCAAGACCGAACATACGCATTTAAAAAAAGTTGCATCCAATGAGAAATTTGGCAAAACAGGGGAAACAAATGAAGTGTCCAAACCGATCGAAGATACTCATAATGAGGACATGGATTCAGACAATAACGAAACTACGGATAGCAGCGATTGTGAAGTAGAAGTATAGTAGAATCAGCCGCCATACAACAACGTTTCTGAACCTTAAACCACATTTAGTGATTTTTACTTTGGAACAGAATAATCAACCCATTTTTGACAGCTTCCGAATTGAGTACATATTGTTTGTTTTTATAACTGTTGTGATATGTGCTTCCTTGATAGTGATAATGTCAAAATATACTGGTGCGCATATTTTTATATTTATTTATACGAGTTATCGCATATAAGGTTATATAAATTTATTCACTCGAACTATTTGCAGTTCTTTGTTATACATTCATTTTTTGATAGACATAACGCGCAAAGGAATTTAGTAATAACTTAAAACACACATCATAAATGCTTTAGGTATTTATGTAAATTTGGGGTGCTTGGCGTCCCCATTTTATATTGGATATCATTTAAAATAATATTGCGTGCAAAAAAGAAAATTGTAATAAATATTCTCAGAATAGTGTAACGAAACTTATTTTCGGCCTTTGAAGATTGCCAAATAGGAATGTTTACGTCCGATTCCACTTAAAATAATATACAAATTATATAAAAAAAATGTTTGTGTATAATGTGTTTTTGTTAGATTATTTAACATTTTTGTAATAAGTGAGAAAATTTATTTTAAACGATACTTACATAATTAAGGGTCACGTGGCATCAACATTTAGCATTTATGAAAAATATCTTATTTCTGGGTCGGATACCTTAATTATTTTATGAAGCCACACACCATGAGATAAAAACCAAAAAAAATCAAGACATGTCGATTGAAAGCGATCAAAATAAGCCTGTTTCGATTTATTGTTAAAGTGTTATATGACTGAACTGCTCATGTTTAAATACAGTATTAATTTTTATTTTTATTGAGTTTATTTGTAAGCATGTTTTTTACATAACATGCAAATAATAATTAATTTATGGTGATATGTCTATGAGAAACGTAAATAGATTTCTTAATTCCATATTTTCTCTACTGTAAAGATAAACGTATAATTTTCATAAAAGAAAGAAAATAAAAAGTTGACTTCTTTTCTTTTATTGTCCATTCGTCTGAAGCATTATAAACCTCGTTAATGTTTTATATAAAACACCGCTTAGACCTCCGGTGAAATAAATTATTTCTACTGACCGTTCACAGCAACTATTAAGATATCAATTATGATAATAATTATGTACTTAATGTATGTTGTTATGTGACCGTGTGTGTATCGATGAATGTCTTCTTTTGACATTGTGTGTATCGATAATTGTCTATTCGTAACATTCTGCGTATCGATGTGCGTCTGTTTGTGACCTTGTGTGCATCAATTAGTTTAAATTTGTGACCCTATGTTTATCGATAAGTGTCTGTTTGTGACTTCTTGCGTATAGATGATTGTATGCTTGTGAGCTTGTGTGTATAGATAAATGTCTGTTTGTGACCTTGTGTGAATAGATGAGTGTCTGTTTGTGACCTTGTGTGTAAAGATAAGTGTCTGCTTGTGATCCTGCTAGTAAAGATGAGTGTCTGCTTGTGATCCTGCTAGTAAAGATGAGTGTCTGCTTGTGATCCTGTGTGTGTAAATAAGTGTCTGTTTGTGACTTTGTGTGTATATCTGAGTGTCTGTTCGTTACCTTGTGTGTATAGATAAATGTCTGTCTGTGACCTTGTGTGTATAGATGGGTTTCTGCTTGTGACCTAGTGTTTATAGATGAGTGTCTGTTTGTGACCTTGTGTTTATAGATGAGTGTCTGTTTGTGACCTTGTGTGTATAGATGAGTGTCTGTTTGTGACCTTGTGTTTATATATGAGTGTCTGTTTGTGACCTTGTGTGTATAGATGAGTGTCTGTTTGTGACCTTGTGTGTATAGATGAGTGTCTGTTTGTGACCTTGTGTGTATAGATGAGTGTCTGTTTGTGTCCCTATGTATATAGATGAGTGTCTGTTTGTGACCTTGTGTGTATAGATGAGTGTCTGTTTGTGTCCCTATGTATATAGATGAGTGTCTGTTTGTGACCTTGTGTGTATAGATGAGTGTCTGTTTGTGACCTTGTGTGTATAGATGAGTGTCTGTTTGTGACCTTGTGTGTATAGATGAGTGTCTGTTTGTGTCCCTATGTATATAGATGAGTGTCTGTTTGTGACCTTGTGTGTATAGATGAGTGTCTGTTTGTCACCTTGTGTGTATAGATGAGTGTCTGTTTGTGACCTTGTGTTTACATATGAGTGTCTGTTTGTGACCTTGTGTGTATAGATGAGTGTCTGTTTGTGACCTTGTGTGTATAGATGAGTGTCTGTTTGTGACCTTGTGTTTATAGATGAGTGTCTGTTTGTGACCTTGTGTGTATAGATGAGTGTCTGTTTGTGACCTTGTGTGTATCGATAAGATCTGTTTGTGTCCCTATGTATATAGATGAGTGTATGTTTGTGACCCTTTATGTATAGATGAGTGTCTGTTTGTGACCCTGTGTTTACATATAAGTGTCTGTTTGTAACCCTGTATGTATAGATGAGTGTCTCTGTTTGTGACCCTGTGTTTACATATGAGTGTATGTTTGTGACCCTGTATGTATAGATGAGTGTCTATTTGTGACCCTGTATGTATAGATGAGTGTCTGTTCGTGACCCTGTATGTATAGATGAGTGTCTGTTTGTGACCCTGTGTTTACATATGAGTGTCTGCTTGTGACCCTGGGTTTACATATAAGTGTATGTTTGTGACCCTGTATGTATAGATGAGTGTCTATTTGTGACCCTGTATGTATAGATGAGTGTCTATTCGTGACCCTGTATGTATATATGAGTGTCTGTTTGTGTCCCTGTGTGTTTAGATGAGTTATTGCTTGTGACCCTGTGAGCTAATACTTCCAATCCACGTTGGGTCCAGGGTTATCCGGGAGAGTCCTGGATGGTCTTGGATGGTCCAGGACACTACCCCTCAATTTTAAACTGTCTAAAATTGCTGGGGTCATCTGGAACCGTCCGTGGCCATCCAGGATGATTTTATAATCCGGGGTAGTCCGGGATGGTCTTTGTAGGTACCATGTTGGCTCCGGGAATGTCCGTTGTGGCACCGTGTTGATCCAAGGCGATTCGGCATACCGTGTTGTACACGGATCAATACGGGGCGGTCCATGTTAGGTCAGGAACATTCCATAACTGATTCGGGATGGCCCGAATGTTTCCCGATGTCATCCATGTTTACCCCATGTTCGTTGAGGATGGTCAGGCTCGTTCAGGGACGGTCCGTGGCGCTGCCGTGCGGTGTTGGATCCGTGTTGAACGATGTAAATCCGCTGTGGTGCCGTGATTGTTCGGGCCTGTCCGATGTTTTGCGACCGTCGAGGGACCGTCGATTCAGTTTCAATCAGGACCAACCCTGACCACCCCTGATCAATATTTCTCTTATGGTCCGTGTTAGGTCCAACATAGGTGTGATTTTAGCTTGGAATCTTGGTCAGAAAGTGAAATTTTTTCAAGAAGATCACGAACGACTTATTTAAAGATTGATCAAATAGTGGGTTACTGCGTCAAATTATTAAAGAAATATGGTTGACGCTATATGGCGCCCCGGTGTCTATCTAATCTTGATGACAAATGTAATGATGTGGGAATCTTTGTATTTATATCCATGTATAGTAATATCACCAAGGTCCAGCATTAAAACACATTGTCTTGTTCGCTGAATAAGGTAGTGGTCCATATGAGAAGATGCTGATATGGAATTTAATATGGTGGTCATGCTATTTTGGTATCATTTGAAAGAGTTTTATATAAAGAGAAAGAACATGTGAAAACTAAACTGTAAAAAACATTACAAACACGTTTTTTAGCCTTTAAAGTTTGCAAGATATGTCTCTCTATGTCCGATTGCAGTTGAAATAAAGATTAAAAATACAAATTGCATTAACTTTAATTATAGTGTATTATCCGTCTTTTAATTTAGATGTATTTAATAAGAAAGCAACACTGTTTTAAAATGAAGATTTAACATAACGGCAATCAATAGAACAAAACACTTTTGTGTACATTTGCACTTCCTATCTAACCGGGCATCACGTGAAGACTAGAAGTCCTGAATTGAGCTCAAATCTGATTATTGCAGTCTGTTTCTAGTCTAATTGCTAATTGTGTTTGATGTGACCGTAATGGCATGGCTCAGTGAAGTAACGGATAGGCGATGTTTATGAGAAAGTGTATAAAAATAGTAATAGTAACAACGTTCGATATGACAGTGACCGCTTATACCATTTAGGAGCTTATAACTGAAGGAACTCAATATGTATTATATGGCAGTTGTTTTATTTTTTTTGACGAAAAAGCCTATGAGAATTTATGTTCTGTTTTTTTATTAAATTAATAACTTTGTTCCTGAAACATTGTTATGACATTTGATGTCAATATCAGACTAAAGTTTTAAGGATTCCAATTGTGACAAAATAAATGTTTATTCTAGGCTGTTATGCAAATAATCTAGTAGAACGTTAAAATGCCATTGACATAGTTGTTGCAATTCACAGAGTTGCTGATGCAATTGCTAACAGTAACTTTAAGCACTTCTTGTTGAGGTTTAGTTTTATGAGATGTTTTAAATCTGTCGATTTATCATTCGTCATGCTACAAATACAAAACTTCATTTTAAGATCATAAATAAACGTTATAAGAGTAACGTGATTGTATAATCCCACCTTCGAAAATAAAAAACACATGGTGATGAAATGTCAGAGTGTTCATGATGACACGCGGATACCGGATTGGTATAGGTTTTTTTTGTAAATGCATTGTAAATTGAATTTTGCTACTAAACGGTTTTCGTGTGATCTGTCTGGGCGTCTGGCATTGTTCGTTGATATGTTCATATACAATATTTGCAATCCATTTAAACAATGAAAATATAGAATGGCAAGTCATGATAACCACCAGAAACAGCAACATGTCTACTATTTGTATTTCTATATCTGGCATTTTGTATCATGACCTGATGGTTTATAAAGGTCTCTAATGATAGATAGCTGTCACAATTTTCACACTTCAAAGTAACTAAGGGTAAATGAAAAATATTATGTGTTTTCCCTTGCAATTATTGTTAACTAGCTGTAATTTGAGTTATTATCTCTACCGAGCTCAGATACAAAATATCATAAACGTAAAGGAAAACGTAAAATTAGCAATGTAATGAATTTAATCGGATAAGGAGGCACATATCTTGTTTCAGATTTCCGTTCAGAATTTCAATTTATATGGCCTTTTAACTTATTTTTTAGTATCTTCACTGATGATTCCTGCGCATATAAATAGATGCCATTTTCGTCAGGATAAGGAAAAACTCAGTGCTATTAATTGTCAATATTTAAGCAAAATATACTTAAAATGCATTATAATTTAGAATTTTCGGCATACACAGTATGCATAATTATTTTGCGATTCAATGTTTTGAATGCTGACAAAGTAATTCATCCTCCAGTTTGGGAATATACATATCAGTATGAACTATTTGAAAAGTTAAATGAACAGCTAAATGAGGTTAAACTTGAACTTAGACAACTTAAAGACCTGATGTACGAGGGCAAAGGCTGTCCGAAATCCTGGATATCCGGAAATGATACTTGTTACCTAATTCCTCGGCACTGGAAACAAAGCTGGTTAGACGCTCAAGAAACTTGCGAACGCCTGGGAGGTTATCTAGCTGTCTTAGATTCCGAAGAAGAAAGACTGGCTGTTCAAACTATGATCAATAACGAAGTGACAGGAATCGACTTTCTCCAAACTCAGCCCTTCTGGATTGGAGGATACGATTTCTCATCGGACGGAACATGGCGATGGATTTCGGGACAAACTATCGAATTACCTGAGCAACTAGAGAAGAGAAGCAGGGAGAAGAGGGAGTTCTGCCTTCAATGGACATTGACATCCTGGTCCAAACACTCGTGTAAAACGAGTTTCAACTTTCTCTGTGAACGCGACCTGACAATTCAGTAAGCAGCGTATTCAGAAGACAGTAAATAATTGACAAAAAGTAAAAATAGTTGTGAGAACGTTTGTAGAACGTTACATCAAACATTGCGGTAATCCACGGGACGATAACACTGATGTTGAGATAACATTGTGAAAATAGCCATGCCAGATTGTTCAATGTCATTTAAGAATACGACAGTACCTTCAAATGATGTATGAGTATTGATTCACATTCTTTGTGCTTGAGTTCGTTATCAGTTACCTTATGACTTGAACATTGAAATAAATCTGGCAAACCTTTAAATGATTTGACAGTGTATTTTTTATTTATTTTCTTATCGTAAAGACTTCTAAATCATATTTACTTTCCTACTTAATATTTACAGTCATACTCCAGGGAGTAATAACACAGTGAAAACGTTCCTTGTATTCGTTCCATTGTAAGTAAATAGTTTAAGCATTTATATCATATTTTGCGAAGATAGTGTACATGCTATTTGTGTTAGAGTCATGATGTAAATTAGGCATTTTGCTTCTGTAAGTATGCGTTTTATTTTATATTTATGAGTGACAAATGGCTGTTTGTCTACTTTCTTGATAAATATTGAATAAGACTCAGATTGTACAGTAATATATGTTTATAAGATGTAAATGATATAACACAATATAGTTGCTCCATTAACGCCAAGAAAAACACTTTCAGAGTTTCCAAAAAGGTTTAAAAGTAATCTCTACTAAATAATGTATTTATCAAAGGTTTTAGAAATATTCTATCACTCACAGTGGTGAACCTTTTATGAAAGCTTACATTTTTAAAGAAACTGAAATTGTACTAGTGTCGAGTGGTCACAGATGTTTACAACTATATACTAAATAAGACGGTTCCAGAACTTACTACAACAATCATCAAGAACTGTCCCTCAAATGTTATAAGAATCGTTTTTATTCTAAAAGTTTATACATGAAATGAATAGAAAACATTCCAATCATATTTTGATCAATACATGCTCAAAATTTCATAGAGGAAAAAAACTTGATTATTAAAAAATCATAGTTTTTTTATTCAAAATACATAAACATGTTACCGCTGACAGGGAATTTACTGGGCTGAAAAATATTTCGTTTATCAAAATCATTTTCGAAGTATTGCGTTTTTAAAGTAGATAAGTGTACCGATACGTTTTCCGCAATCAAAAAGTATCCCTTTATTTGTTATGAAATGTATCATATCAGCTCTTAAGAAGAGGTTATTTGCTGTTTGACAAATGTTCAAAATAATTATTTTAGAATTCCTTTACAAACAATGTTAATGTTTAATCAGTACTACTGCGAACACACGAGTACACAGTCTAATACTTTTCTGAACTTCAACAAAAGAAACGCTTGAAACAATTACCAATAAAAGTGAATGAGTAAAGGCATTTTTTTTATGATTAAGGATTACATAAATAAAAATGTGTCATTATAAGTAATACAAATACTTGAAGTTAAACGAAGGCTCATTAAATCAATTGATGTTTATAAATTGTAAACAATTAGACAACTGTTCATTAATTAAAAAAATATGTATGAAAAGCTTCGCATGATTTATATGTATGTTTCAAAACGTTCTTGTATGCGTCAATTTAAATTTCCCTTTACAAACCACAAATACACATTGTTATTTCGTCATCTCGGTAATTATTGTTTATTTTTATTTTACGAACACCGTTTCAACAAACATTCGTATTTCACACAAGAACTCCTGATGACCGATGACGTTTATTGGGAATAAATGTGTTATTATAGAAGAAATGGAAATAAATTGTTCGATTTATTACGTAAGATACAGATAATTTGAATTTGCAAATGATACTTTGAAGTATGCTGTTGCCATGATGTTGCAATATCGCATGATTGGTAATTCCTTGTGTTATTATTAGTGATTTGAAAACAAATTGTTCGATACTTCACGTAAGATACACGTTATTTGAATTTGCAAAAGAACATGATATACCATCGCTGGTGATAAGAACTAGTATAGCTCATGTATTCAAAAGTCACACTCTCCTACCTAAACAATTAATTATAAATTATATAATATGTATATGTATAACTCTAGTAGGGTTTGCTCGGAGACATTTAAATGAATAGTTTCATTACTATTACAAACCGGTGAATCAATTTACTGGCTAGAAAATTTGATATAGTTGATTTAAAGACGAGGACATTGTCCTTTAAGTGGAGATAATGAAGCCACGATTATAGCTCTCGTTATGCAGAGAGATGCTGGGACATGTCCTGAAATAAAAATGTAATTACAAACAAAAAATCCCTTGGTGTTATTTAAGTATATTATTTGAAATGAAATATAATTAAATTTTATTTAACTTCTTGCATTTGCAACAAAAAAACATTATTTGTTATATGTAAGTTTAAAAACAACTTAATATAACAGAGTTATATTGATTTTTCTCACTGCCTTTGTTAAAACAAAAACGTTTTTGTAATTTATAATGTTTAATGATAATTTTGTAATTTATCTGTAGTCTATAAAACATGTGTTTAGATGTTATACTATTTAATATGTTTTAAACACACTGTTTGTTCTGTTCATATAGAACATCAATATTCGTTTATTGAAACACGGCTTTGAGAAATGAAATAAAACAATAAATTATATGGTGATTATCACAATGATAAAACTATGGAGGAAGGTAAAGTAAACATGATTAAGGAAGTTGTTGAGGAATGCAGTATGTGAAGGGTTGTGCATGTCATTGGATGATGAAGTATACTTGGACTGATAAAACAGATAAACGTTCCAGGTCAGACTAGTTTCAATCTCTGAAGATCTGAGAAGAAAGCCTGTTGAATATATTAAGTTTAGATTGCGTATGGTCGGGAGCCTATTTGTGTTATCTAGCCTACAAAGTATTAGTTTAAACAGTTTGGTTACAGTTTAAGAATACAAAGCGACGACCTAAAAGACACAATTATTATTAATGTTTTGTCTCGTAAACAACAACAACAACGAAAAATTACTTTTAACATCAAGTCATATATCGTTCACAAAAGTTTCGATCTTTGAATTTTTAACAACTCATTTAATCACTATTCTCCTCAAAATTGTATCATAAACAATGAACGAAAATGTTAAGAGCGCAATATGAAAATTTTGTCCAAATGCCACACTGAAAGTATCGTTGACCACCGATGTTAATTAGTTTATAATTCAGACAGCCATAATGGACACGAATCTGGCTTAACACAATCAATGATCCCTCGGCGTCACTCAACACAGATACGTTCTGATAAAACTGTTTGATTAAAACCTGAAGCACACACTGACAAATACGACAAATGGCAATGTTCAAGGAGACTCGGGAATTTTTCAGCCAGCTGATAAGAGGGCTTAACTGTGCATGTTATCTGGTATGCTAGCTGTCGTTTATGAATGTCAATTCGTCTATACAGGAAGAAAAGGGTTGGTAAACTATCATCGTTAGTGACAAAATAAGTTTGGCTTAGTGAAAGAAGAGGTTGGAATATGTGTGTATGGTGACAGAGAATTTCCGGTTTTGATAAATAGATGTAACAGTTAGTTTACCTGCCCTATACGTTCACGTTCGGTTATGGTGGTAAGTATTTGAACATTATACGAATTTACTATTAGCCTATCTAGTCGGATGTGAATGTCTTTAAAATGTGTGTTGTCTAGTCCGTTAGCCGTTTTGAATTTACGTCACTAAACATAAACACAGTAATTGTGATTCATTTAGAAAGGCAGAAATATTGTTTTGAACAAATGAATTGGGGGTATTTTTCAAAATATTCTACTTTAAATTCCTGCCTTTATAGTTGTCTTTCTCGAGAATGTTGCTTTGTTCTGTAAAGTAAGCGTCATACTTTTATAACAGTGCTGTAAGAAGTACGCGGTTATTTGCTGTAATGCGGTTCTGCTTAGAATATACAATATTCTAAAATGTCAAATTCGATTTATGTTTTGAAAGAAGTCTCATTATGTTGTAAATGATTGTTTAACATTTGATAATGACTACATCGCCATATTGGTCACCATGCCAACAGTAACAGAATCTGAAATGCGGTAAAGCAAATTTTAATCCAAAGTTTAGTTCATTGACAACTCATTTAAGCTAAATAAACAACAAAGAAAACAATATGTCAAAAATAGACATGTTGAAATGACAAAATATTTACATGTGTTCATAGTACTCTAGTTTCTAACGCGTGCGTGTAACAGTGTTAGGGGCGAGAAAACAAAGGGGCGTGTCCTGTCATTGAACTAAAATGATTTCAATTATTAAATAAAATATTATTTATTTGGAGGTTTTGCTGAACTCTTAACATGCGCCCAGCTGCGTAAGGCTTGAACATTTAATTTCCACAAAGACCATCAAAAAGGAATAACCTATATAATTAATTTTGTACGAATATAATGTTTGAAGTAGGCGCAATCTATATCTGCATGAGTACAAGTATTAACATAAACAATCACTCTTAAAACTTTTCAAACACAATTAAACCAAATGTAATATTCGTTATCAGTTATAGGGCATTATTTATGAATCCGCGGAGTAGCATTCATTTTGAAACGTTATATCAGAACTTGACATTACTTTATCAGTTTATATGCTATTTTTATTTTATTATAGTTGATGGCTTTGATAAGGCTCAAAGTTTTGTAGTTATTGATTAATGCTAGGCCAAGTGTGGGGCTATGGCCATACAAGCTAGTTTCAGCCCCCAGTAAACCCGTGTCCCAATGTTTCACTGACCGTTTAATAGCGGTTATACATTTATTTTTATCGGTAAAGCTATTGTTATGTTGACAATGTGGTGTTTATATTTGTGTATATAGTGTTTATACGTGTGTCTCTAGTCCATTGTCGTTTGGGCTGTTTACTTGTGCCTCTAGTCCATTGTCGTTTGGGCTGTTTACTTGTGCCTCTAGTCCATTGTCGTTTGGGCTGTTTACTTGTGCCTCTAGTTCATTGTCGTTTGGGCTGTTTACTTGTGCCTCTAGTCCATTGTCGTTTGGGCTGTTTACTTGTGCCTCTAGTCCATTGTCGTTTGGGCTGTTTACTTGTGCCTCTAGTCCATTGTCGTTTGGGCTGTTTACTTGTGCCTCTAGTCCATTGTCGTTTGGGCTGTTTACTTGTGCCTCTAGTCCATTGTCGTTTGGGCTGTTTACTTGTGCCTCTAGTCCATTGTCGTTTGGGCTGTTTACTTGTGCCTCTAGTCCATTGTCGTTTGTGCTGTTTACTTGTGCCTCTAGTCCATTGTCGTTTGGGCTGTTTACTTGTGCCTCTAGTCTATTGTCGTTTGGGCTGTTTACTTGTGCCTCTTAACAAGGTTTATTTCTGAATGTTGGACTCCTGGGCTTGTCTCTGTAGTTTTTATTGTATTAAAAAGTAAATAAATGACTTATGATGCTTTATGAATAACAGCACACTTGCCCGTGTCAATAAAGGCTTTTTGTCGTAACTTCAATAATCTAAATATGTGTCATAAATAAGGGGCAAAAATTCATTGTTTTTATTTCCGCGACTCTGCGTTCATTTTTAATACTGGCCAAAATTCACATAATAACTTAATTACGTAGCACACTAATAAAACTATGGCACAATTGTATATCATTAACAATAAACGAAACTTTGATCATATAACGACTTAAATCGTGTATATCATAAAACCCTTTCATCTACAGACATGAAAAGCTGATATCGTTTTGTATATATATATATATATATATATATATATATATATATATATATATAAGCTAAATCAATGCGAACATACGATTAACTTCGAAAATGATTAATAATTATACGAACATCTACAGAAAAGGGCACAGTAGTCGAAAGTTACACGTATCTTATTTATTTTGCACGTATTTTCATAGGCAAGACATATTATTAATGTACATGTTTAGAAGTTTCGTGAGAACATATAGGGACTATACATTATTTCCCCCCAATTTTCACGTCAAGTATAAATATGAATTTCCTTCAATATTCAAATCTATCATTTGACAATTTGAAACCACCAAGTGCTGTTTCAAGATTGTAGCGAAGGAGTTAACTAATTTATCAAGTCAAACGCTTGGAGGTTAAAGATTTTGTTTTTCAGATTTATCTCATGTTATTGAATCTTATCTTTGAGCCAAACCATTACCAAATACGAAATCAATATTAACATGACTTTTCTATTTTTGTCATTTTTTCAATTTATAATCGAGGTACGGGTGTTACATCCGAAAGGGAGAACACATATTGTTGCTATTGTCAAAATACTTTGAAGGTGCTGTAAAAGTTGCATTAACGTTAAATAATAGTTTTTATATTGAAAAGACACTTTCTTGTTTACATTTTGAAAATTTATTTTTCTTCATATGTAACAAATCTAAGATTTTTACAACGTATGCACTGCGCAGCGTTAACAACAAACAAGTGTGTGTTTATTAAAGAAGTGTTTATTCAGTTTGACCATATATTGTTTCGAACAAGGTCATAGTATTGTGAATGATTTTTTTGGAATCACAAAACAGATCAAAGAATGAAAACAGCGGCGCTACTCTATCAACGCCCGTGACACCGGCATTGTTCTACGCTTCGAACGCACAAAAAATAGTATGGAAATAGCGGCGCCACACTGCCAACGCCCTTTACACCGGCTGATATTTTATATATTCACGAATTATAAATCACGTATAAAAGTATGATCTGAAAGCACGGATCATAATAACACACAGTCTGTAGCCCGATGCAAAAATCAGACTCAGAATATAACGCTTGTATTGACTTCGAAAGAAACATCTTTATTCCAAAATTGAATTTGATTACTGAACAATTCTGCATTGTGACAACTACAGCAAATTTCATCATCAAACTTATCTAGAAAGAAAGTTGCAATGAAATGAGTATTTCCAGTTTGACCACTTCAGTCTGCACTCAGACTTGAGACTGTTCATAAACATGGTCCTAGGATCCTACATTTCCTAAAGTCTGAGATTGTGATTCTACAAAGTAACTGAAATATTAGTTTTGGCAAATGATATGTTAATAATTGTAAAATGTTTCATGTTAAACGTGTGTAGGAAAGTTTAAAATTATTTCTGTTCAGACATTGAATTAACCTTGAAATAAAGATTTGCAGTTTTGAGGCTTGATTCTCAAACAGTCATTATACGGTAGCATAATTGGACCAGACTTCGAGTGTCATATACAAATTATGTCATGGTTATTTATTATCCGAGTAAGGCGGCGTAGGCGGGACACATGGGATAACAATTTCTTGCAAAACAATGCACAGATTCGATATATTTGCCATTTGCCGTTAATCGGCAATCGGAGTACGATGTTTAACGCCGGTATTTAAATGGTAACCCAGGTAACGCTAACCGCTAGAGTTAATGAAGTCATTAGCACATGACATACTAAAACAACGGATATTTCGAAATTTAATTAAAGTCTGGTTGATATAAATTGCATCTTACACTTAATAATGGTAAACCCTTCTAATTGGTGACATGGCGTTGTTCTCTGCATGATTCTTTACAATCGGAACTCCTCAGTCATTTTCCATCAAAACATTCTCAGAAAAAACCGGTTCGTCAATAAAAGTAGTTCGTAAAATTAACAATAATTTTATTAATTGTAGTGCTTTAACGTGTAGTTTGTATAACTTAGTGCAAATTTATTTCCAGTTAAGTGTGTTATTGCATAAATGATTAATATTCCTATAAGATTTACGTCCTTAGGTTTAACTGCTAAATTGAAATTACTACGCGATCTACTTGCAGCGTAGTCAAATGTCAAGAATTCTGACACTGTAAACCGTCCATACAACCAAGGTTGTTTTCGATGTAAAATGGCCAAGGAGTTCCAATTGGATTCTTTATACCCTGAGAATTTGTTTTCTGTGTATTCACATATCACGGTAATACTAACTTACATGTTTAATCACA
The DNA here is from genome assembly GCF_026914265.1 of Mya arenaria. Classification (NCBI taxonomy): domain Eukaryota; kingdom Metazoa; phylum Mollusca; class Bivalvia; order Myida; family Myidae; genus Mya; species Mya arenaria. The sequence goes on along the minus strand of NC_069127.1, from coordinate 71,652,861 downwards.
TTAAAACATATATATATATATATACATATAGCAAAAGTAGTATTCATGCTTTTAAAGAACAAGGTGTTCGTATGATTCACTAAACCAGCCATTTTGACTTTGTTCTTCACACACGGGTACACCCTTGGCGTCATAGTTTTAATAGCTTTGATTAAATAAAGCTCAGCAAAATAATACTAAAATACTTCTTTTATTGCATTCCTGCTATTTAAACTGTCTATTGAAACTAATCCTGACAACATATCAAACACTGTGACATCTTGAAACATATTTTACAGGTACTTGAAATGAACTTTGTAAGATAAGAATATTTGTTTTGTGGGATTTACTTTATTGAAATATGTGAAACAGTAGATCGATCTGGAGTTATAAATTTTATTCTGCAGTAGGAAAATATTTGTACAAATAAACCGAAAGAACTGTAAAATATACAGCTATAATTTTTACCGTATAAATCAGTTCATCCGAAATTTCAGTTGTCATTTATACCTGGCAAACCCTTGTTACAGTGTTTTTAAAAAAATAAATATATAAAGCAAAATGAATCCATAATCAAAAAATTAATAAAGCTATTTGCATGCCTTTGCCATAATGGGCAATTTGAAATATTTGGCCTATGTCAACGTACTACAACTGCAAAAGCCTAAACAATGAATAATATAATACGAAAACCACATGATCAGAGCCTAAACAATGTTCTATATAATACGAGAATCACATGATCAGAGCCTAAACAAAATATAATATAATACGAGAACCGAAGGATAAAAGCCTAAACATGTTTAATAGAATACGAACACGGCAGAAGGATCAGAGTCTAAACATTTATAATAGAATACGAGCACGGCAGGATCAGAGCCTATATATGTATACTAGAATACGAGAACGGCAGGATCAGAGCCTAAACATGTGTAATAGAATACGAGAACGGCAGGATTAGAGCCTCTAGATGTGTAATAGAATACAAGAACGGCAGGATCAGAGCCTAAACATGTGTAATAGAATACGAGAACGACAGGATCAGAGCCTATATATGTGTAATAGAATATGAGAACGGCAGGATCAGAGCTTATAGCTTTGTAATAAAATACGAGAACGGCAGGATCAGTGCATATATATATATGTGCAATAGATAGAATACGAGAACTGCAGGATCAGTGCATATATATGTGCAATAGATAGAATACGAGAACGGCAGGATCAGAGTCTATATATGTGCAATAGATAGAATACAAAAACAGCAGGATCAGTGCATATATATGCGCAATAGATATAATACGAGAACTGCAGGATCAGTGCATATATATGTGCAATAGATAGAATACGAGAACTGCAGGATCAGTGCAAATATATGTGCAATAGATAGAATACGAGAACGGCAGGATCAGAGCCTATATATGTGCAATAGACAGAATACGAGAACGGCAGGATCAGAGCCTATATATATGCAATAGATAGAATACGAGAACGGCAGGATCAGAGCCTATATATGTGCAATAGACAGAATACGAGAACGGCAGGATCAGAGCCTATATATGTGCAATAGACAGAATACGAGAACGGCAGGATCAGAGCCTATATAGGTGCAATAGATAGAATACAAGAACAGCAGGATCAGAGACTATATATGTGTTATAGAATACGAGAACGGCAGGATCAGAGCCTATAGATGTGTTATAGAATACGAGAACGGCATGATCAGAGCCTATATATGTGCAATAGATAGAATACGAAAACGGCAAGATCAGTGCTTATAGATGTGTAATAGAATACGAGAACGGCAGGACCAGAGACTATATATGTGCAATAGATAGAATACGAGAACTGCAGGATCAGAGCCTATATATATGCAATAGATAGAATACGAGAACGGCAGGATCAATGCCTATATATGTGCAATAGATAGAATACGAGAACGGCAGGATCAGAGCCTATATATGTGCAATAGATAGAATACGAGAACGGCAGAATCAGAGCCTATATATGTGCAATAGATAGAATACGAGAACGGCAGGATCAGAGCCTATATATGTGCAATAGATAGAATACGAGAACGGCAGGATCAGTGCTTATAGATGTGTAATAGAATACGAGAACGTCAGGACCAGAGCCTATATATGCGCAATAGATAGAATACGGGAACTGAAGGATCAGAGCCTATATATGTTCAATAGATAGAATAGGAGAACGGCAGGATCAATGCATATATTTGTGCAATAGATAGAATACGAGAACGGCAGGATCAGAGACTATATATGTGCAATAGATAGAATACAAGAACGGCAGGATCAGAGCCTATATATGTGCAATAGATAGAATACGAGAACGGCAGGATCAGTGCCTATATATGTGCAATAGATAAAATACGAGAACGGCAGGATCAGTGCCTATATATGTGCAATAGATAAAATACGAGAACGGCAGGATCAGAGCCTATATATGTGCAATAGATAGAATACGAGAACGGCAGGATCAGAGCCTATATATTGTGCAATAGATAGAATACGAGAACGGCAGGATCAGAGCCTATATATGTGCAATAGATAGAATACGAGAACGGCAGGATCAGAGCCTATATATGTGCAATAGATAGAATACGAGAACGGCAGGATCAGAGCCTATATATGTGCAATAGACAGAATACGAGAACGGCATGATCAGTGCCTATAGATATGTAATAGAATACAAGAACGGCAAGATCAGAGACTATTGATGTGCAATAGATAGAATACGAGAACGGCAGGATCAGAGCCTATATATGTGCAATAGATAGAATACGAGAACGGCAGGATCAGAGCCTATATATGTGCAATAGATAGAATACGAGAACGGCAGGATCAGAGCCTATATATGTGCAATAGATAGAATACGAGAACGGCAGGATCAGAGCCTATATATGTGCAATAGACAGAATACGAGAACGGCATGATCAGTGCCTATAGATATGTAATAGAATACAAGAACGGCAGGATCAGAGCCTATATATGTGCAATAGATAGAATACGAGAACGGCAGGATCAGAGACTATATATGTGCAATAGATAGAATACGAGAACGGCATGATCAGTGCCTATATATGTGTAATAGAATACGAGAACGGTAGGATCAGAGACTATATATGTGCAATAGATAGAATACGAGAACGGCAGGATCAGTGCCTATAGATGTGTAATAGAATACGAGAACGGCAGGATCAGAGACTATATATGGGCAATAGATAGAATACGAGAACGGCAGGATCAGTGCCTATATATGTGCAAAAGATAGAATACGAGAATGGCAGGATCAATGCCTATATATGTGCAATAGATAGAATATGAGAACGGCAGGATCAGAGACTATATATGTGCAATAGAAAGAATACGAGAACGGTAGGATCAATGCCTATATATTTGCAATAGATAGAATACGAGAACGGCAGGATCAATGCCTATATATGTGCAATAGATAGAATACGAGAACGGCAGGATCAGAGACTATATATGTGCAATAGATAGAATACGAGAACTGCAGGATCAATGCCTATATATGTGCAATAGATAGAATACGAGAACGGCAGGATCAGAGACTATATATGTGCAATAAATAGAATACGAGAATGGCAGGATCAGAGACTATATATGTGCAATAGATAGAATACGAGAACGGCAGGATCAGTGCTTATATATGTGTAATAGAATACGAAAACGGCAGGATCAGTGCCTATATATGTGTAATAGAATACGAAAACGGCAGGATCAATGCCTATATATGTGTAATAGAATACGAAAACGGCAGGATCAGTGCCTATATACGTGTAACAGAATACGAGAACGGCAGGATCAGAGCCTATAGACGTGTAATAGAATACGAGAACGGCAGGATCAGAGCCTATATATGTGTAATAGAATACGAGAACGGCAGGATCATTGCCTATATATGTGTAATTGAATACGAGAACGGCAGGATCAGAGCCTATATATGTGTAATATAATACGAGAACGACAGGATCATTGCCTATATATGTGTAATAGAATACGAGAACGGCAGGATCAGTGCCTATATATGTGCAATAGATAGAATACGAGAACGGCAGGATCAGTGCCTATATATGTGCAATAGATAGAATACAAGAACGGCAGGATCAGAGCCTATAGATGTGTTATAGAATACGAGAACGGCATGATCAGAGCCTATATATGTGCAATAGATATAATACGAGAACGGCAGGATCAGAGCCTATATATGTGTTATAGAATACGAGAACGGCAGGATCAGAGCCTAAATATGTGCAATAGAATACGAGAACGGCAGGATCAGAGCCTATATATGTGTTATAGAATATGAGAACGGCAGGATCAGAGCCTAATGATGTGTAATAAAATACGAGAACGGTAGGATCAGTGCATATATATGTGCAATAGATAGAATACGAGAACTGCAGGATCAGTGCATATATATGTGCAATAGTTAAAATACGAGAACGGCAGGATCAGAGCCTATATATGTGCAATAGATAGAATACAAGAACGGCAGGATCAGAGCCTATAGATGTGTTATAGAATACGAGAACGGCATGATCAGAGCCTATATATGTGCAATAGATATAATACGAGAACGGCAGGATCAGAGCCTATATATGTGTTATAGAATACGAGAACGGCAGGATCAGAGCCTAAATATGTGCAATAGAATACGAGAACGGCAGGATCAGAGACTATATATGTGCAATAGAATACGAGAACGGCAGGATCAGAGCCTAATGATGTGTAATAAAATACGAGAACGGTAGGATCAGTGCATATATATGTGCAATAGATAGAATACGAGAACTGCAGGATCAGTGCATATATATGTGCAATAGTTAAAATACGAGAACGGCAGGATCAGAGCCTATATATGTGCAATAGATAGAATACAAAAACAGCAGGATCAGTGCATATATATGTGCAATAGATAAAATACGAGAACTGCAGGATCAGTGCATATATATGTGCAATAGATAGAATACGAGAACTGCAGGATCAGTTCAAATATATGTGCAATAGATAGAATACGAGAACGGCAGTATCAATGCCTATATATGTGCAATAGATAGAATATGAGAACGGCAGGATCAGAGACTATATATGTGCAATAGATAGGATACGAGGACGGCAGGATCAATGCCTATATATGTGCAATAGATAGAATACGAGAACGGCAGGATCAATGCCTATATATGTGCAATAGATAGAATACGAGAACGGCAGGATCAGAGACTATATATGTGCAATAGATAGAATACGAGAACGGCAGGATCAATGCCTATATATGTGCAATAGATAGAATACGAGAACGGCAGGATCAGAGCCTATATATGTGCAATAGATAGAATACGAGAACGGCAGGATCAGAGACTATATATGTGCAATAAATAGAATACGAGAACGGCAGGATCAGAGACTATATATGTGTAATAGAATACGAAAACGGCAGGATCAGTGCCTATATATGTGTAATAGAATACGAAAACGGCAGGATCAGTGCCTATATACGTGTAACAGTATACGAGAACGGCAGGATCAGAGCCTATAGACGTGTAATAGAATACGAGAACGCCAGGATCAGAGCCTATATATGTGTAATAGAATACGAAAACGACAGGATCAGTGCCTATATATGTGTAATTTAATACGAGAACGGCAGGATCAGAGCCTATATATGTGTAATATAATACGAGAACGACAGGATCATTGCCTATATATGTGTAATAGAATACGAGAACGGCAGGATCATTGCCTATATATGTGTTATAGAATACGAGAACGGCAGGATCAGAGACTATATATGTGTAATATAAAACGAGAACGGTCGTATCAGCGCCTATATATGTGCCATAGAATACGAGAACGGCGGTATCAGAGCCTATATATGTGAAATAGAATACGAGAACGGTGGTATCAAAGAGCATATATATGTGTAATAGAATACGAGAACGGCAGGATCAGAGCCTATAGACGTGTAATAGAATACGAGAACGGCAGGATCAGAACCTATATATGTGTAATAAAATACGAGAACGGCAGGATCAGAGCATATAGACGTGTAATAGAATACGAGAAAGGCAGGATCAGTGCCTATAGACGTGTACTAGAATACGAAAACGGCAGAATCAGAGCCTATATATGTGAAATAGAATACGAGAACGGTGGTATCAAAGAGCATATATATGTGTAATAGAATACAAGAACGGCAGGATCAGAGCCTGTAGACGTGTAATAGAATACGAGAACGGCAGGATCAGAGCCTATATATGTGTAATAGAATACGAGAACGGCAGGATCAGAGCATATAGACGTGTAATAGAATACGAGAAAGGCAGGATCAGTGCCTATAGACGTGTACTAGAATAGGAGAACGGCGGAATCAGAGCCTATATATGTTTAATAGAATACGAAAACTGCAGCCTATATCGGAGCCTTTATTTGTACCATAGATACGAGAACGGCAAGATCAGGCCCTTAATATGTATAACATAATACAGGATCAGAGCCTTTATATGTAGGAAAACACAATAACCTTAAACTACTTTTTCTTCATAAATAAATATCCAGAATTGTGCCTTGACAGTTTACCCCATTGTTATACTTTCATATGATGTTATAATGTAGTCTCGATATTTTATTGTGGAAAAACAACAACAACGATTTTCATTAATGTTCATGTGGGGCCGTTTTGTAAACTGTTAGTGTTGTCTTGTGTGTGTCGTCTTCTTTGCCTTGAAATTATATTTGCCGGGTTGAAACATACTGTTTACATTATTTCCTTTATGACAAATGGTTTCTTTGTTTCAGGTCCAAACGATGACACGGCAAATATTTTTGTTTTGTCTCCTGGCATGTATTTGCTGTTCAGGTTTGTTTGTTTAAGATAATGGTGTTTTTTTGTTATTTTCAATATCGTGTATATTAACAATGTTAACGCTGGGTCCATATTACAGAGCATGTTAAGAAATGTTTAACGTATTTTAACTTAAGGGTAAAATTTGGAGTTGATATATTTGAAAAGCGAATCTTTAAAATGGAGTTTTCATCTTTAAAAACTTAAATGTCCATATTTTGATTGCAGAATATACACTAAGCATAACACTTTCTTCCAGTCAAATGAATAAGATAAGGAAATTGTTGAATTTAAGGAAAAGGTAAAATATTAACTGTAATAGATGCTTCTGTAATATGGGCCCAGATGTTACATCATCTTAAAAATCTTTAATCTATCAGTTCGTGTCAACATTTGCTATAACTTCTCTTTGAATCACTATGCATAATGTTTTTTATTTGTTTTATAGCTGAAGATGCGCTGGAGAACTTGAACTGCACATATTGCTTAATTGCTGGAAATATCATAACATTGAGCATTAACGACACCTTCGAAACAGGTAATTATTATGATGTGTGTCCTGTTCGGTGGCGGATATTATTTATTATTATTATTATTATTAGTAGTAGTAGTAGTAGTAGTAGTAGTAGTAGTAGTAGTAGTAGTAGTTAGTAGTTAGTAGTTAGTAGTAGTAGTAGTAGTAGTAGTAGTAGTAGTAGCAGCAGCAGCAGCAGCAGCAGCAGCAGCAGCAGTAGCAGTAGCAGTAGAAGTAAGATATGGTAGTCTTTATAACGACAATCTACAGTTAATAAAAAATAGTAAAAAAATATGTCCATGTTTTTCAGATTTTCATTTGTGCTTTCTTTTGCAGATGATTTACTATTGCAGTTTTCCGAAAATGAAACATTCACACCAACTCCTCCATGTGCACAAGTATTTAATACTTCTGAACAAGGAATGCGGTTGCTTTATCCAGCAAAGTTCTACTGTGTAAGACATTCATTTCACATTTGTAATGCAGTTTCGGCTGTTTTTCAAGAATATGTTTGATTAATTAATTTAAAAACAGATCATTTGTTTGAATGAACGGAAAAATGACAGCACACACGTATATTTTAATTCATAATTTGGACAGTTTTTGCTTTTCAAAGGATGAAACTCGTTTAATCAGGAATATTGTGATTGCAAAATGCCATCAATGTGAATTGCTTGCTCGAGTCAATTGATTATAATGGCTTATGAGTTGGTCAGTTAATATTGGTAAACTTAGATACAAAACAACATCAGTTATCATGCGAACACGTGTATTTATTCGAAAAACTACAGAAACAACCTCAGTAGCATTTTTTTTTAAACATAAACCCGGTTTAATGGCACTGGGTAAACGCCAAAGACATAGAACATAAAAACACAAACAAGAAACATGGAAGAACAGCACAAAACTCCACAAGCAGCACAGAACGTACATACTATATATAAAAAACTAGGTATGTTTATCAAGGATTGTTAGGTACCGCCTTGGAACAGTCAGTCAAAGGTAAATTTACTGAGGGGTTAAACCGGTTTAAGTGCACAAACCTCACTCTTATCCCAACAATCCTATATAAAGATAAAACGCAAAACGTATTATCAATTATGAATACTTTGCAGATCGAATTGTCGTCTTTCACATGTGACCTAACGGATCAAACAATGGTATGTACCTTACTCAAGTAGATTCCATTAAGATTGATCCATTGCTTTAAGCTCATATATATTTAACATACTGTTTCAAACTAACACAACCTTAAATGTATTATTGTCGTAGATTTGTTAAAACATGTGTTTTTTGTGATAGCTAAAACAACTGTATTGTCTTTTGTTCTCCCCCAAAAAGTTTACTTTCTAAGGAATTGTTGACAAAATATATGTATATGTAATTTCACAATATGACAACTTAATCTTTTCAGTCAAAAACATATAGAGTTTCTCTTGAATTTATCTATACCGACAATGTTACTTACGGATTGGAATTTACTGCTGATGTTTACAACGCAACTATAAAAGAGGTAGAACAAATTTTCACCATTTCATTCTATGTCATATTGCTCAGGTGAAAACAGGTTTTTGAGAAGTAGCAATTTTTAACAGATTTGTCACATTAGATTCATGATATAACAACCCAGGCAATTATTAAGTTAAAGGCTTCATCATTAAGAATTGCAACCGTTACGCGTCTTAAAAGTTCCGCATATTGTCACACATCCGATACACACTTCCTTTATCTGATTTTGTGTTGACAATGTGTCAGCCAATGAGGTTGTATTCAAAGTCAATTAGATGACTTGAAGTAGTATGTTGTTGATAAAGATATTTTAAACAGTGATCATGTTATCCATCGTCGACGTCGTCACCCGTGTCCGCATTGGCACGTTTTTTTCACTTTTAAACTTAAGCATTCGTTAAACAATATTTATCAAACTTGACTGAGTTGGTTTTTTCTCATAAAATATCGTCCGAGTTCGATATACAGCCGGACGTTTGTCCATTAAATTGTCAAAAACGTCAAATTTAGTTTGTAGTCTCTCTATTTTCAGCTTTTTTTTTACCTTAATTTGTAACATATTTTATTGGCATTAATAAATTCGATTAACAGCCAGCTGCATCATCAGCTCATGTGTAATAGCCCTTGATGCTCTAAAAAATGACCACGATCACTTTTACGGCTATCTTACTTGCGCATTATCCAAAACACTTTTACACTTCGTTACAATAATTAACTATCACGATCACGATTGATAGCTAGATCCTTTTCAAACATTTTAAAAATGTTTAAGGGCAAAATTCATTGCGCAATTTTGCTTTCTTGCCTGAATAATTTGACGATCTCTACATATACGTATAACATTATATTTTGAACTTAATTCATGAAGTTTGATAGTGAATCATGTTGTTGTATTAATAATAGTACAGCTCATAATTAATAATAATTGTCTTATCGATTTCCATTAAAAAAAAACACCGCCGATTGTAGTTCTTATTCACTTTGACATTATCCATAATTAAGGTGGTAAAACCATCATTGTTGATATATGATGTGTTTATATTGTTTGCAAATATTTGTTGCTAGCTTTTCATTTATGCTTGCTATTCTGTACACGATACCTCTTATGGCTCTTCTTGCATAAAACACTGCTATAACAGATTATAAATATACGTACAAAAAGTAGATAGATATGAGAATATGATAAATTACCTATTTCACTTTTTTAACTACGATTGCAGGATGAAAGAAATAACACTCACATTTCGCTTACCTCACCACTGGAGCTGAACCTAACGGAATGCAAGGTTGGAGGGATAGAAAACTACTCGAACAAGGGCTTCGAAATCACAGTAGGCTTACTTGTTTTCCTCCATCATTATAACGAATGTATTAACTATTACAGACATGCATGTCGTCCGACCCTAATGTTGTTATGTATATTTTAAAACCCACTGCTCAGCGTGACCCTTTGGGCGTTAACGTTAAGCGAAGTCCGTGCTTAATCTCAGCATTGTTTTTAACATAGTTTTAGTATGTTTTTCATAAAAGGATAAAATGTGTTTCATTGAACGCTCCAATGCGTTGATCCAAGCATTTATCGGTAAAACTATTTTGTTGCGTGTGTGGTATGTTTGTGGCGTTTGCATTTATGTATGTGACCCTTAACAAGGTTTTTTGTTTTATTTTTAACTACTTCGCGTATCCCTCTAGTTTCCATTGTATTATTAAGATTGTTCAAGAAAGTCCTTCCCAATATCTAATTCAAATAAAAAGCTAATTATTCACTAACATATTTTAATTGCATTTTTATGCTTATTGATATTTTATAGAAAGGTATTAAAATGATTCTAGCATACACTTGAAAACAAATATTCTTCATTTTAGAACACCAGCGGACTTCCATTTCGATGGGGCGCTACAACTAATGCCAATTCTCTGTATCTCAATGGAGAGTTGGATTATGACCATGGCCAGAAAGAATACACTATTCATATCCAGGGACGACTTATTGTAATAAGTTATTTTGTTGCAATATGATTGTTTTAAGTTGATAAACATAACGTGTCGCTTGTATCATACAGATGCTCTAATTTACGACGTATGCAATAATGAATTCTGATTTTTCAAAGTGTTACGTTTATAGAGAAAACAACCATCACTAAACGTTATATAAGTGACATATACCTGTTTAATAGCTTTATAAATACCGAACGGACGAACATTTTAAACTAAGTTTTATGAGTCATTATTAAAGTAAAACATGGTATTTACCGTGGTTTCTAACGCCAATGTTCATAACTTAGACGACCGATTACTTGAGGATCTTGTAACAGTAACTAAATGTATCATTTATCACATTTAAGATACGTTTTAATTCTTTCAAAATAGCATATTATCATATTATTACCCCGATTTGTTTTACACAATATTGCCTTAGTATTCACATTATGGTATGACATTTCAGCAAGGTCTTCCGGGTTCAGCCACTGCCGAAATCAAAGTGACTGTAGAAGACGTTGACGACCAAAACCCTGTCTTCGCCAGTGATACATACAGGCTGGATGTGCCGGAAAACGTATATATAAACAATATATATATATCATCGTTTAGATATTATAGATGACCGGTTGTAACAATTTGCATTGTCCGTCAACATGTTTAACAAGTATGCATTCACACATAATAAATGATGTGTCTCTGTTTTTTAACACAGTGAACAAAAAACATCCATTTAGTGTGGATAAAATATAAAAAAAACCATAATCCTCCAAATTGGAAAACCAAAATTGAAATGTAGTTCTCATTAAGTACGATTTACCATATAAAATAAATACATATTTCTAGTGTTCGTCGGATGTGAATGTCTCGTTAACAACAATACCGCCACTGCATGCCTACGATCCCGATTTTGGAATTAATTCCACAATCAAGTACAGGATCAAATGTAAGCTGATAGTTACTTAAATTGAAAACAAATTGTGATCCATAGTCTGTTTGTTTGATTAGAACTGTATTTGTTACGGATTTCTAAAGCTACTTTGTTTATTTTTATCAAAGAGGTTGTTTTGGTGATTTTTCAGCTCCTGGTCTGTTCTCTATTGATCAAAGTACCGCTGAAATAAACATTTCTGAACTCCTTGATTATGAACATATTTCTGAATACATCGTGACGATTGAGGTAAGATGCTTGTGATGTCAGGTAGGGTTTTATCGGACTCTCAAATTTTATCATTATTGATTGCAAATCAAAGACGTTGATATTATATTATGATTTAATTGAACACTTGAACATAAAATTGTACTTGGTATAACCTAACCTGTTTATATATAAGCTCTAGTTTTGTTATTATGGTTATGGCCATGTCAGCTAGTTTACAGCCCTAGTAGTCTCTTGTTTTGTTGACAAATACGATAACATCATTTATTGAACATATTTGTGGCTCACGTTGAGAGTCGTTAGAACCCTTTCTTTCTGTCTCTTAATAGGGTTTATTCTTTATGTTTTAATACTGGTCTTGTCCCTGCTGTTTCTATTTTACTATTGATAACTTCTTCATGTAACCTTTTATTTTGATTGCGTGCGTTGTGTAACATCATTTTATTCAACCATCATAAATCCAGGACAATTTTCCATTCTGAATTTTATTTATCGTTCTCTTTTGATTTATATTCGCCAATTCTTTTGGGATTCATATTTTTTGTGACTTATGATCTAATACATTCGTTAGCAGCAAAATCATTTATTAACAAAACCTGTTCTTTTTCTTAATACTTAACTCTTATTATTCTATTTTTCGAACAGGCTTATCAAGAGGACATATCTAGCACACGGACCGCCCAGACCACGTTGAATATTTACGTGATAGACGTTAACGACAACGAGCCATTCTTCAAACCGAACGTTGTTGACGTTACAATGTTGGAAAATCAATTGAACGGAACTCGGGTGCTAGACGTTAAAGCTATCGACATTGATATGGTTAGATGTATAATATGTATATTATTATGTATTACCACGAAGTTAAAGCTATAGACAAAGATAAGGTTGGATATATTACTTTCCTGGGGGCATGCATTTAACTTTTGGCGATTTTGCATTCGGTTGCAAGTCAGATAAGTTTAAGATATTAATAAGAACAATACATACGCTCTGTTCAAACTGAATAACTTTGTAATAAATTTGTACTTTGCTCTAAATCCTCACATTTTCATGTTTTCTTAGAGTTCTTTGTATAAATGCAATATTTTATTATCTTGATGTATGGTTAAAACACAAACTTGTTTTTTAGTAGTAGTCAACATGTTTTTAATACGTTCATAGGGAGAGAACGGGTACATATTATATAACCTGACTGGGGTTGGTCCTTTTCAACTGAAGACAGTTGACAACCGCACCGCAGTGTTGGAAGTTAATGGAAAGCTGGATCGAGAAACTAACTCATCTTTTGTACTTACAGTAAGTAAGATTTAAAATTCTTATTTACTGAGCCTTTAAGCAAATGGGCACTATTCAGTCATCGTAGATGTATTTCCTGGTCTATGGCGTAAGTATTGTTTCATGAATTTTTTTTATCCAAAGTCTCGATATTGAAAACAGATACATCCCGCTCGAGTCTGTTTTATTTGCAGGAACGGGCATTGATATCGTTTTTGGATGGCACTTGAACCCGTTTCTCTTGACGGGAAGCAAACATCTGAACAGATGGACAACTCCAGCTTTATTGAATATTTTATTAAATAAAAAAAGCACAATATTGATGATGCTAAAATAATGATAAATATACTCTGGACGATGAGGTTTACTGAATGAAGATACTGAACATGTCAATAAATTACTTTCATACATTTGATTCATTTTCAGGTTATACCTCGATCTGTCAATGGCGACTTGGGAACGAACAACTTGACAGTAAACATTGAGGTTGCTGACATCAATGACAACAGTCCCGTTTTCATCCTAGGCACTTACAATTTCAACATCAATAACACCATCAGTCTGTCCATGACAATCGGTCAAGTAGGCATTGTTTTCATTTGTTGTGGATTTGTTTATAGTGTCTTTATATTGTCTTTAATGCCTTAAAATATAACATTTTTTCTTTTGTTTTTTTGCAATGTTTGTGTATATTCCGTTCTTTGTGATTTGAGATGGAAGTTTCTCTTGATGAATTGAAGACTCAACTTGTTCTCCCCATGCAGTTAATTACGTTTCCTTAGTGTGTTCAGCATTTGGTGTCAGTACAAGTACAACACGTAACACTTGTATGGCGGCGTACTTAGATTTACGCCCTTACCTTCGTCCTCTAGTACACGGTTACATTTGATACCAATGCTAAGAAAACTGACGTCAGAAACCACTTCATGATTAAGTATTTAATATAAATACTTTATTCCAAATGCGTTGGTTTATGAATATAAAGAATATGTCAAAGTAGTACTCATCTATCATAAAAAAATAAGAGTTTTGTGTAAATATCACCCCAAATAATGCCGTTCAAACTACAGGAATCAGTCAACCCCAAAGGGTTTGATAATTGACACAACGAATATTTTTCAGAAAAAAACGTATTGTTCTTAAAAATAGGCTTTTAAGTACTCTAAAGTCACATCGTTCTGCATATGCATGCATACCTGTTGGCCTTTTCAGGCTTAACTCGGTTTCTCTTTTTTAACAATGTACTCATACACTTTTGCTCAAAGCTAATAGAGTATATATTATTCGAACTTAAACGTCTTGATATTGTAGCAGTTAATACGAAACACCATGTATGAGTTTATTCCTACATTTACGCTAATCGATTTGCAGGTTACCGCGGAGGACAAGGATACGGGAGATAACGCTGACATTATCTACACAATTCTTAAAAGTACAGTTAATGTTTATGAGTGCAAACACGGTACGTTGCCCTTCGAGTTGAACAGTACATCTGGAGAATTTGTTATGACAGAGAGCGATTTGCATTGCGATCATTATTCGCTCATCGTGGAAGCTTGCGATAACCCCGACACTAGCTTTCCAGCTCGGTAATATACTTTTATACAAGAAACGCATAATGATACGTATGTTATATTATGTTAAATTATGGTTTATAAAGGATTTTTCTTCGCAAAGACATTTTTTATCATTAAAGCTTATATTTTGGAATGAAACGATGGAAAGTACATATTGAGAGTCCTTTCTTAATCAGTTTTTTGACAAAAGTTAAACAAGCACACTTACTCATTTGTCGCTTGGTATTCAGGGGATTAACTATTTGTACACTTTGTCTTGTAATTGGAATTCTACATTAATTCAACAATTTATTTTACAGACGTTGTGGAACCGCAAACGTAGATGTTACGCATTCTGTAGCCAACGGTACTCGGAAATTTGTCAAGACGTTTGATGTCAAGGAGAACGACCCAGTTGGGACCTACATTGGAAATATACATGTTCGTATTTGGCATTTTGATTTTCCACTTGTTATAGTAACAAATAAAGGCTACTGCTTTTGTCACTACCTTCTTTAACACGACTTTTGCCGATATCATTGTTTTTGCTTTCTTTTACTTATGTACAGTCACACCGTTGCATCTACTCATGTTGTCATGTAATTCTAGGCTGATTGTTTTTAACTTGCATATGTACAAACAAATAACCATAAGTTTGGCGCAAAATAACCACATCGTGTCTAATGCTGCGTTTTGTTGTTTTTGTAACAAAGATGGTATTTTAGTTAAGAATATTTGTCAGAATATTGTAAATGTACAATTATCTTCTTTTTGCTTGCAGTGCAACGGCCAAAATTTGAAATATGACATTACTTCAGAACTGGCGAAGCTGGCATTTAATATATCGGACAATGGGTATGTAGCTTTATTTTTAGTTATAATTTCTCTGCAGGTTTGTAGCAAATGGAAAGTTGACATTCTGTTTTTAAACATGCTTTCAACGAAAAAAATGACGTTTGAATATGGATGTAAATCGGCGGGACGATGGTGTTCGTCAAACAATTTGTGATGGAATTGATGGATAGTGATGAAACTTGGTGTGTTAGTAGCCTATGTGAATAACTTTCTTGGGATTGCTTTTGTGTGGGGTTTGGTCAAGGTCATTGTAACACAAACAAAAAATGATTTCCGTCCAATTACTTTAGGCTGCTTCTTTTCCCTAACCCGTACAAGATAAGGTATTATTGTGTATAAAAAAACAACATAAAAAGGGGTTGTCCAAAGCATAACGTAGTAACTACTTAATAAAATTGAATGAAACGAATATTGAAAGATAAAATAGTGAAGCTGTGAACAGCACTATATTTGTAACTCTTAGAAGGTTATCTACCCTTGTATTTGACTTTCTTCAAACATTTGAAAAATAACTTAAAAACTACTGAAAGGACAACATAGAAATGTAAACTTTTGGGCACATGGTTGTGAAGCTATATTTCCTTTGTTCTTTCATTTTTATAAAACAAATATCTAGTCGGAAGCAGTGGAAAGAATTCAGTGAAACTTGATATTGATAGATGACAATATTAAAGTATGCATTGGGCAACAATAATTAACACAGGGGCATTATTTTAGATGTTCATAGTGTATCCATATTAAATACTTAATTGTGCTTGTGATCTTTATCAATCAATCAACGGTCAGATTGAAAAATGTCTTGAAGTATTATTACCTTTTTATCATACTGTAAGAATACAACAGTGACTGTATACTATTACAAACTTAGGTTGGAATTCAATTTAAGGGTATAATCTGTGTATTTGGTTAACCATAAGAATGAATTGGTTAACAGACTAAATGGTATATCCGAGAAAGACTAAGGATCATGAAATACTTGTTTTGAATATTTGCCATGGAAATATATTGTTACACTATGTACTATACGCAGCAATTGTCTCCTTGACTATCTATATCAATAAATATTTAAACTGAAACTGAAATATACATCTAAATATGTCATTTCAAGGGACATGTTAAGGACAGCAGCAGTTTTGGACAGGGAAAACATAAGTTCGTACGACTTTACTATAGATGTGCATCAGGGTGGTAATGTAAGTTTACTAACGTTATGTAGAAAGTAATATAAGCATTATCTTATCCATACACATCCATTGGAATAACACTAATAATGCATGTATCATAGTAATAATTAAGGAAATCACTGAAGCTATTCTTCTTGTCTCTATCTCTTTTTATAATAAATGTTGGAACAAATACTGTTATTAGCAAAAACATATTAAATCAAAAATGGAAATTGAAAATAATCGTGAAACTTTGTCACCTTCACTTTTTGGTAAATAGTTTAGCTTATGGTTACAATTAAGTAAGTGGACAATGGTAGTATAGCATTTTTTACTGGTCTTAATTCGAAATCAAGCGAGTCTCAAAATTTTATTTAGGTACTATATATTTTGCAAGCAGTCTGGTGAATGAGATTCCAGACATTTCGTAATGAAGTTCTTTATTTATTCAAACATATTCCAACTTTGATTCTAACAGAACATTTACGTGAATCTTATAAACATGCGATTTCTCAAAAATTGAATTACATCTGTTATGAAATGAGAAATTTGAACTGATTTTATTTAAAACAATTTTTATAACTAGAAATGATGTTTTTCAATATCCAACATAAATTATAAAACTGTATATTATGTATTTGAGTATTTTCTCGTCACTACTATGATATTAAATACTCATAATATAAGAATAATCATTGTTCTCTGATACAATAAATTAATGTAACTTTAGATTAATTAGCGTTTTTAAGTTTACTATGCATGTTGGGTACATTCGTAAATCATTCTCATAGCATTTCTTTCAGATAAAGTGCATATACAATGTTTCCATCAATGTGACAGACGTCAACGACAATGCTCCTCTGTTTACCCGTGATCATTATGTTTTCTACATTAACACGACTACTGCTAATGGATCTAAAATTGAAACCATTAAAGTAAGTCAGTCTTGAATTATTGAAAGTGTTCTCTTTGCATGCTGTGCTCCTAATACCTCGACCGTTTTCTTCGAAAAAACGAACGAGCTAAAATGACATTAATGAAGGATAGACTTGGTCGAACTAAAATGACATTAATAAAGGATTGTCTTGGTGTTATTGTCGTCGTTGTCGACGACGTACAAACGCATTAACCCTGGCGATAACTCGAAAACTGTTCTAATATATATTGATATTAAAAACTTAGTTTATCGGTTGCAAGTAGCAAGGCGGTACCTAACAATCCTTGATCAACAGTCCTAGTTTTATATATTATATCTGTTGTGTGTTGTTTGTGGAGGTTTGTGCTGTTGTTCCATGTTTCTGGTTTGTGATTGTTTGTTTTTTGTGTTCTATGTCTTTGGCGTTGGCCCTGTGCCATTAAACGGGGTTTATGTTTAAACTTTCGATTATCATATTTAGGGAAAAGCTACAGAAACAAGCTCAGTAGCAAAAAGTTTAAACATAAAACCCGGTTTAATGCCACTGGGTAAACGCCAAAGACATAGAACATAAAATCACAAACAAGAAACATGGAAGAACAGCACAAAACTCCACAAGCAGCACAGTGCATACATACTATATATATAAAAAAACTAGGCATGTTTATCAAGACTCGACTTGTTTTTGTAGTTTCTGATATAGATATTGTCCAAGTTACAACATTCGGTTATCTCATTATTTTTATTTTAAAACAGTGATATAGTAATTAGATATCACTCATTGCTTTGAAACTTTGGTCCGGCTTTATGTCAGAATCTAACGTTAGGGCACACTCAACATTGACAGAAACTTCATTTCACAATAACTTTTAAAATGCAGCAAGTTTTGCATTTGCATATTAAAAAAATATAAAATTGTATTAGTATCTAGCATAAAATAAACCGAACAAAAATGTTTGCTTAAGTGAGATATCAGTTTTGGACCTCGTTACTTGTGGTGCTCACTTGATAAAATAAAATAAATATCTCTCTAAAACAAACATTTATTCCTTATATACATATTTCTTATGCTTTCCGATGTTCAATAGAGATTCATGAGTTAAATAAGTTCGATATTTTGATATTTCACTGTTATTAAATAGTAAATACTTTTTCAAGTTTTGACTTCCTTGTTCCTTTATCAAACTACAATTGTAGTTGCTCCCCTTTTAGTATAATAGTGTAAAATACACTGTAAATGATTTTGCTACATGAACACCAATTTTCACAATAATTCGAGCAGCTGGATAGCATTAACAACATTAACAATTGAATTGTTGAATAAATATTGGAATATAATGTCAGTAATAACTGTTTGTTTTTTGTGTGTTAATGAAATGGAATGCTATGAACAATTGTTAATTGCAATTAAGGCTCATTTTATTCCGGCAGGCACTTATTATGTATGCGATCAAAATATGAGGCACTCAAGGGGTGCGTAGGTCAAAGATCATGTTGATCAAATAGGGAAAATGGCCAAAACCTTCACTGTAAGCATGCAATAAAAATAAAACTTGTTTGTTAGTTGGTTATTAATTTTATTTCATCTCGTAATCACACAAAGTTCATAGTTTTACTCGTGGCTGCGCTATATATTTCATAAACATAAATCTGTTTTTACTCGTTTAGGCAGAAGACGATGATAGGGAGGAGAATGCAGAAATAATTTATTTGTTAAATGATAATAGGTATGTATATTATACTGGTGTCGAGGCAATGTTCTTTCTTTACCATATTAGAAAAACATCTAAACCATAAATTAGTAAATGTTATAATAACATAATACTCATACCGGACTCAAAATAGCTGTACTTGTGTAACACTAAACTCAGTTAAAAAGACAAATTTATATAAGAACTTTGCTACAACGACCACTTCAATTAATTAAAGAGTACTTTAATTGCAGGGGTTCGTTGTTCCATATTGACAATCACACGGGAGACATCTATGTGGACAGTCCAGATTCGTTGGCGGATGTTACACAGTTGTACTTAACAGCAATGGACATGGGTACACCATCCCTTCGATCAACTGCGATTGCATACGTATGTTGTTTTTTAAATGTCGTTTATAAATGTTTTCTTTCCTTGAACAGTTTTCTACGATAAGATATTTTAAATGGAAATAATCAGTCAATGGCATTTCAATGACAGGTATATATGTATAATACATAGACAGTGTATCTTTTTATTTAAAAAATCTAGTCATATCATGATCGATTTATATACATTGCTACCCTTTTTACTGTTTGGTTTTATTTTCTTCATTCCGCAAACGATATATAAGTATATGTATAGGGTCTTACTTTTTCAGGTCGTATTTGTAAGCAATGGCTTCTTATCAATGAAAACACCATTAACTGTCGGACAACTTATACAACAAGAGAGTTATTTTGAGGAGTAAGCAATATTACACACAATCAATTAAATAATATTTTTGTTTCACGAACAGTCATTAAAACGAACATTCTGCATCTAACTTCAAGGAAAGAGCATTTGCTTGATTCCGTAGTTAAATGATAGACCCTGTTTAATTACACAAATATTCCGCTATATTCAACTTGTCATTATCCAGACCGCCTTTGAACCATACAAATCTGTAATGATAATACCTGTTTTTATGATTTTTTTCAGGCAATTTACACGGATATTAGGATTGCCGGTGGACGTTAACAACATGATTGAGCTACATAATGAC
Source organism: Mya arenaria (assembly GCF_026914265.1). NCBI lineage: Eukaryota > Metazoa > Mollusca > Bivalvia > Myida > Myidae > Mya > Mya arenaria. Next base: position 71,632,334 of record NC_069127.1, on the reverse strand, counting down.
AAGTTCCACAAGTTGGTCATTAGTATTTAGTTAGATTCTAAGAAAAATACAGAACTTAATTAATGACTTTGCCGGATAAACCTGGTTCCATTAAAGAAAATCATCAGAGTACTCGAGTTAAATTTAACAAGCACTGTAGAAAGATTCATTCTAAGTTTGATTTATACTCGTTTCTTTTAGCTACTTTTTGACGAAAGTTGAAAGCTAATACGATCACGCTAAAGTTGTTTCCTTGATTAAAAAGCATACTGGTTTTTGTTTTGAAAAGTCAAGAGACAAAACTCTTGATGACAATCGAACCCACACTTTCTTCACAGACCGATAGACTTATCCTATTCTAACACGTTTGATGAAGATTGAAGTCATGACGTTTAGATATGCGTTGAAATCGCTCCAACAATGGACTCATGCCTTGCATAACTTGCTAAAGCTCAAACTCTGGACTTTCATGCAATAAATAAGTTAAAAGGGACTGTGTCACATGTTCGCACCAAAAAAGGTTTTTTTCTGTAACGAATCTCAGGACAATTATATAATAGAATGTGTTACGCTTTGATATCATAATTGTAAAAAAGTACCAAAATGTAAAAGAAAAATTGTGTCGGAGACAGGGTTCGAACCCGCGTCGCCAACATTGTTGTCTAGCGTCTTACTCATTGCGCTACAAAAGCTTATTCTAATCGGGTGACACAATTAAGCTATAAACCTACCTCGGTAATATCACGTGATAACACCGACTAGCCAATCACGCATAAGGAATGAATTCTACCTGGTAGACATACCCAGTAATCTTTTTAATGGAAAAATACGAAATAACTGCTAACCGTAAATAAATTGTAAACTATGTGGTACTTCAGTTAGTAAGTTTCAATCCATTGTACACATCGATGCGAAGTTTATGTCAGTTTTCGACAATTTTCTTTTTTTCTCGCTATTTTACGTGAGACAGCCCCTTGAATACAAATATGATGACCTTGATAATCTTAAGATCTAGCATGATTTGACGATCACACAATGATTTTTGTTCAAAACCTTTTCATATTCCAAAACATATAGTCATTCCTTGCCCATTTTGTTACTTCACGTGTACACAATTATAGAAAGGAAAACTATTTTCTAGTTATTGGCACCTCAACGAAAAAACAAGAACGTTGGAACATGTTCAACAATACGTTGTGGCTCCAATGTTCACCAACGTTGCTATTTAGTTATCAATGTAGTTCTAGTGTGAGGGAAGTATTAATTTGTTTTAATAATACAGCCGCCCAGTCTACCTGTGTCACATTGTCTTGCGGTAGAAATAACCTCGATCGAGAAGCAAGTTATATTTATGCTTAAAACTGTGTGTCTGTATTTCACTTTATTCAGATATAAGTGTAAAAGTTACACATCATCGAACTAACTAGCTAACTAAATAACAAACTAAATAACTAACTAATTATTTATTTAACTTACTACATTTCAATGTGGTCGGATTGTTTCAGGTCACAATTCGAACTGTCCCTTCAAGACGAAAGCGCCGACAAATTCGAATTCATTAGGTAATATTTGATAGTAGTCTTTGTATATTGCACCTTAAAAAGAGGGATTAAAAGACAGTACTTGTACGTGTATGTGACTACATTTTGCTTGAATCTACTTTTGAGTGCAATCAGGATATGGGTACAAACATTACACTATGCAAGTTTGATGCGTCTACCTGATATCGAGGGAGCATAATACAGGTGTGATTTATGTCGCGTATGCTCTGGACGGATAATAACAGGCGATTTCGTGTTGAAAATTAACTAGGACTATAATGAAGTGTTTGTGGATATAAACAACTAATAGGTTAACGTGATATTTTGTGTTTTTGTGTCATACTTACATGACAAAGAGAGATCCGCAAACAATATTGCACTCCAACTGCAACTTTAGCTCGTATTATTATGCGTTTCTTCTTTCTCTCGATAAAGTACCAATAAATGCTTTGTATTCAAACCAAACCGAATGCTTTTAATTTCATTGATTTTGTACTCAACAGCAACGTGTATAACCACTTTGAAGAAATTCGATCCCTGTTTTATATGGCTGAACCATTGGAGGGTACGGACTCGAACAGGGACAAATTTGGTGCGCCTGAAATTGGCCTTATTGTCATGGCAGCTGTCATTCTTATTGGAACAACAATCGCTATTCTTCTTATACACAGGCAGTTCAACAGGTATTCTTTCATCAGTATCCATGACTTATGTAAACGGGAAGATTCGTGTTATTTCGATTTGTTCTAAAGAGGCAATTGTACTTTGCACCACAAAGTGATTCATATTCATACTGTCGTTTCGTGGAGGATAATAAACGGTCAAGCAGAAACCTTTGAAATAAACCTTATTTGAATTATTTTATTTTATTTGTCGATTCTGCTGTGGAAATCAAAACTTGTATAAGCCTTATGGGTTAACATTTCCTAGTAGATTTTGAAAACGTAAACTTATTTTAATTGCAGACAAAAAAGGTACAGGCAACTGTTTGAAAATTTGACTAAGGAAAGTTCCATTTATGAGTCGCAGGAGATCAAGATGGATTTAGATGATGAGTCCATTAAAACACAGGTTCGTTACGTAAAATATGTAGTATCACTGGTGTTAAATGTAAGATTTTATACATTTTATTTATACCAAATCATTAACATTTATTATTTAACATTGCAAATAGTTTGCTTAAGCATTCATTAAATGTATAGTGACTTGTAAATGAGCTCAACGTCCTTATATGCAATTATGTCCTTAGTCTTGAACGTCATTTGATATAGATTATCATTAAGACGATGTGTTTGCCTTTCACCAGGACATCATCCCATCAGAAAACGACAGTAAGTTGGGATTTTCCCCCATCAACCCGTTGTTCGTTGAAGATAGATCTACACCTGTTATAGAGACCACCGTCGAAGTTGAAAGTAATTCTGGCGACAATACATCAGTTAAAGAGGCATTCGACAGTTTAGATCAACTTTCTGACAGACTAGATGAAGAAGACGGTGATCGTAAATCTGATCATTTTTTGGTTAACGAACCACTCACGGATACTATGGCGCAAGGTAATCATGAGACCAACACCACTGACAATGTTGTGTATGCAAATAAAGAGATGGAACAAAATGATTCTCCGAGATCTAAAGTTGATCTTATTACATTTGAAAGTGATAGTAATAAAAGCGACATTACTGAAACGCCCGATGAACCAGCAGGTGAGCCTGAGGACGAAGAACCTAATCCAGACTATGAAATTAAAGCGGTTCGGTTCAATACCGAAGTTCTTGACGCTGATGAAAACAAACTACAACCATTAGTGGACAAAGACAGTAAAACGTCCCCACCCGATGAAACCGACGGTGAAAATATCGAAAGTGGAAATGTCAATCCCGATTATGAAAACACGCGTTTGAAAGTAGATGCGTCCGATGAGAAATTTGAAGAACAAACAAATGAAGCAAATGAAGTGTCTGAGCCGACTGAAGATGACCATAATGAAGCAATAGAACCGGACAATATTCAGAATACGGAAGACGGAGATGGCGAAGTAGAAATAGACGAGATACAGTCTCCAAACAACAAACTTTCTGAACATGAAACCACATTTGGTGAATTTTACTTTGGAACAGAAGAATCCACCCATTTTTGACATATCCCGGATTGTGGGTGTATCCTTTTAAGAACTGTAGTTATGTGTACTTGCTAGATTGTAAAATGTTAAAATATACTGACGCCCGTGTTTTGGTCTTAGATGTGTTGTCGCATATAATGTTATATATTTTATTCGCTCGATTTATTTGCGTTTTATTTTATGATACATTGATAGACCTTTGGTTCAATATAATTTGGTAACATCTAAGAAACGCACCTTCATAAATGCTAAATCCCGCCCAGATAAGTGCATTTTGATTGCCTTCTGACCCCATAATATTTTGACATTATTTGAAATAAGGTAGTGTGCAAAAGATGAAAATGCAAAAAATATACCCAAAATACGGGATTTTAGTGCCCTCGAAGATCGAAAAAACGTATGTTAACGTCCAATTCCCTGTAAAATGAAGAGCACATGCTTCAACTGTAGTAACTGTATGTATGATGTACATAATTATCAATGATTTTACCTACTTTTTTAGTAAGCAAATTCCATTGAAATGATACCAACATTATATAGGATCAACAGAACACTAAGAAGAGAACTGGCTTATCTGTGGGTCGGATTTTATGCTGCTGTAACACAACACATAATGCGATAAAAAGCACGTGGTTTACCAGCTGTTCTGAGTGTGGCAATCAACGATACATTGCAAAAAATATCAAATATATTGCGTAAGCATAATAATAAAAAAATAATTATTGAATAGTATTTAAGTAGAGTACGCTGCTAACATTTTTGAAATTGTTGAGGTTTCTGTGATCATAGTTTTCTTTTTATGCAGAATATTAACGAGTGTAATTATGTTTTTGTCTAATTGTTTTTTAAACGGAGCTTTTCATTCATTAAGGCAAGCAATATAGAACACTTGCACTCTTGCACTTACAAGTGACTTACAACAATATCAGAAATAAAAATATATTGATTGTATTGATCAAATTTAATGTACACTCAAAAAATGTCATATAAACAACAGATCATTTTCATTTCTCGGATTTACTACAATATTCATTTTTGTATTGCTATTTTGTCGTTTTAGTTATGTGTAACCACTTTATCTAGTAAACATGCAAATAAGACTGTATTTCCGGTGGCATGTCTTTGGGAAAATTAATTTCTTATTATATCTGCTGTACAAATTAACTAAATATTGTTTTCATAAAAAAAGCAAAAACTTACTTTTTGTCTTTATGTATATTGGAGATAGTCAGTGAAAAAAGGCGTTCACCTGAGTTTACCTGAGTTTAATGTTTGGTTATGTGTCATTTCAGGCCATAAAGTCTGTAGGGTCGCAATACATGCAAACTGAAAGGTTATTGAAATAATAGCCATAGTGTGTACCCACTCTTAATGAAAGTTGTCAGAATGTGTACCTCCATCAAATCTAGGTCAAGTTTGACTTATTTAATGTTTGACCAAAGAGTGGGTTACTCTGGTCAAAAAACGTTATAAACGATATCGGGCCCTTCATCTATAAAACCCCTTCGATGTGGGTCTTCAGTTATACCACAAGCTTAAAACAACATTTTCGTTTTAAGCTCAATAATATGGCGTTTTTTACGATGATGATGATGATGATGATGATGATGATGATGATGATGATAATGATGATGATGATGATGATGATGATGATGATGATGATGATGATGATGATGATGATGATGATATATTCTTAAGGCAATAAATTAAGGTATCAACGGTACAATTATGTGAATCATGGATGGCAGATGACCGTTTATTAGTTTATTTTCATTTAAAAGGGTTTTATACACAGAGGAAAATAGGTAAAACATAAACTGAAAATAGATATGGAATACTAGGTTAGTCCAGTGGATGGCAAGGTGGAGAAGTTTATCGGGTGACCCGATACACATGGTAGACGAGTTAGATAAACTTTCTTCATACCCTTGTATTCTATTTATCCTGTGACTCAAAAAATGCCATTAAATTAACAAGTACCTTTAAAAAGTCGACTGAACTGTTTTTCCCCAATTTACATTGGCACACTACCAAAACTGTATTTAAATGTGACTAAATTAGTTTTAAAAACTTTTCAAATGTATTTAATACGTTCATATTCAAAGTAATTGCATTTTAATAATTCAATATATAAAGGCGGGAAAACGTGAGTTGTCTCCCGTTGGGAAAGGTTGTACAATTTTTCGCTCTTGGAAATGATTTAAAAAAAACAGTGTGAATTACACGTCACAACATGTAGAAAAGGTTTGAATTGTGAAAAGTTAACTATTTTGTCTATGTTCACGGATCTGGGAAACTGTATGCACTCCGATTTCTAACATCGATCCTCTGCTTTATTTTGATTACCTGTGAAAAGTTTGAGAAAGCCGTTTTGGTTGATCGACTTTACCTATATTTTCCAATCTGAAATGTCGGGCCTGGTTGAGACATTATTGCTAATGAGAACACAGCAATGCGGATTTCAGAAAATGTAGCGCACCGAGCACAACAATACGGTCGCCGCAACTGCTTGCGCATTGCTCGTGTCGCTGAAACGACAAACATATACTGATAATACTGTTTCCGACCTTGCTTTTTCAATCTCAAGTGATCGGATCATTGATTGGATTGACAGATGTCATTGTGTAGGCCCGCGTGAATCCAACCAAACAGCACCACGGGACATTATTGTAAAATTAAAAACGACCAGCCCTCAATTCAAGCGAGAATTCGAGGGTGTACCGTGTAGATATGCTTCTTCGACTTAGTAGATTCCTATAGAATAGAAAACAACGAGTAACACTTCCTCTTCCCTTCGTCCTGTTAAAACAGGTGTACCCCAAGGATAAATGGTGGATCCCTTGCTCTTTATCGTATATATTAACGACATGATTCGCGATATTGATGTCTCGATCAGTATTTTTTGCTGACGACACTAGTTTATCCATGGTTGAAGATATTTCTGATGTGCTGCTTCTATTCTTAATTCTGACCTCTGAAAAATAGTAAATGGGCGGGAACCGGGTTAGTCTTATTCAATCCACAAAAAGACAAAGTCTTTAATAGTTTTACAGAAACTTCGTCGACCTGTTCATCCGCCTTTGACGAAGACGCATTATTTAACGCCCACTTAATTATTATACTGTTAATCTTAGAACTGTAGAAATAATTTTAGTGACTTTTATCCGACCACTACTTAAATATGACGATACTATATCTGGCAACTGCACTATTATCTAAAAACAGGATCCAGACCAGATACAGCACGAAGCAGCAGGAATCGTCACCGGTGCAACGAACAAAGTCTCAATAGAAAAAAAAACCTTTAAATTGACCTGTTTTTGCAGTCCCGCTTTGAAAGAAGGTAAAACACTTATTTGTATGTTTAAAATAAAAAAACAAAACAATGTAAGTCCGCCATACCTTCGAAATTTGATTCCTGCCCGTTTAAAAGATTGTAGATACAATCTAAGAAACTCCACGAATACTTGGTAAAGCCTCGTTTTATTACAATTCTCATATATCTTCCTCCATCCGGGCATGTACTCACTTGCCTCTACATTACAGCCTGCCGCTTCGGTACAAGAATTCAAAAGATTACTTTGCGATATTCCTTATGTATTTCACTACTGGCCCTTTATGCCTCTGTGGGAAATTTTAATATTTTCTTCACTTTAAGCTCACTTTTCCTATTTAACATCAATAGAACAAATATAATAACAATAATACAATCGCTGGTTCCTGGAAATAAAACTATTTTTTTCGTTACTCCTTTATTGATTCTATCAAAAGGTTCCATTGAGATCAATTTTAATTGATGATTTACATGTTACTCAAAATGCATTTGTTTTCTGTAAGACACAGACACATTTTTTTTTTATTTCAATCCATGATTATATGATAAATATTATAAATTTTATGGATTTTCATATATAGTTTTTCCATTAAAACAATAATATATTTGCTTAATTCCATTAAGACATAAACATGTATGACGTATTTTGAAACATTTATAAATGCACTTTTCCTTAAAAAGACAACCAACTAAGTATATTTACAGAAGAAGAAGATCTTTATAACCTTTAAGCTTCCGATCAAATACCCAAATATTAAGAATGAAATATATGATGCAATTTGTATATGTTCATGAAATAAATATGTTTAAACCAGTTCAGTATCAATCAAAAAAGAAAAGAAATCTTTTAAAAGTACATGCTCGTGGAACAGTCACCAAATAATTATCCAATCATGGAACAATTATTCATTTATAGGTTTTGGTTTAAGATCATGGTTGTGTAAACAAACGCCACATGTTCTGTGAGTTTAATTCATGTTGACATTAAGAATTAAGTGGTGTATGTTCAGAATGGCACTGGCAAAGATAGATTCAGTTATGTTGTGAGTGAGATAATGTCATTCACAACTAAAATGAAATTTACGGTTGAGTCCTGTACATTGTTGTGGTAATGTAGAACAAAAATAAGAGTACAAACAGCTATAACTTCATCTCTAATATTTGATCTGTCTTTTGGTTTTAGATCTGAGAAATCAGAATGCAATGCCCGTTCAAATGATGCAAACATTATATAGAGTAACCGGATATCAACATTAACATTACAGTCGATGACAAAATAAAACGAAAAACGTATTTGTTCATCGGAAACCTTAAGTATTTTGCCCTTCCTTTCTGTACCTACCAGCACGCGAAGACAAGAAGTTCTGAATTGAGCTTAAATGTGGTAATTGCTGTCTGTATCTAGTCTAATTGTGACATTTATTTTTCTGCCAGATCGTAATGGCATGGCTCAGCACAGTTACTCATTAGCAACAAGTTGGATTGGCAATGTTAGTGTATTAAAAGAGTAACAACGTTCGATATGTCAGTGTCAAGTAAAACATTTAGTTGCTTATAACTGGGATAAATCCCAGCGTATAACGGCTAGTACTTACAGTTATATTCGAAAAATGAATACATTGTTTTTCAACCAACATGTTTATAATATATTGCCTATATTTTGTCTCATATAATACTATGTACAGCGATCAAGGAGATAAAATATAAGAGTCATGTCATAATTAACGTCAATATTATAAGCTCAAAATATTGTCGTTTGTAGGTGCGTTTCTGTCCTGATATTTTCCCAAAAGTTTCGCAATTTAGAATTTGTATATCAGAAAATTGCACACATTAGCAAAACATGTAAGGATTGAATGCCAGGAATATTTTTGAAAGGTTTGCTAGTTCATTGCATTGTGACAACTAAATGGTGTAAATAAATGATAAATTATTTTCAGTTATCTGAATTGTTTTTACTCTTTATATTAAATGGTTCATCAAATTTTTGTCTTTAGCGAAATTAAGCGAAATTTAAAAAATACAAAAAAAATAATCAAAATTTCAAGGATTGTGAACACGACCTCCAATCGAAGGCTTAATTTAATTTATAATGACTTTATGAACATAAACAAGATGTTGTTATGTTTTGAAAGTTATGTGTATCGACAGTTGAACTCCTCAAACTGTGTGCATAACATACATATAATGCATAAAAATACACCAACAAAAGTAACAAATTATTCCAAAAATTATTCATAATATTCCCTTGAAACGTATGTTAAGGGTAGGTAATTCAAGTTGGTCATCAGTAGTCAAATACCTTCTTTTTTTAAACATACTGAATGGATACACGTATATAGATACATACAAATAGAAAGAATATCAAGGTTAACGTTAAACATTCACGTATATGCAAATAGATGTCACACGCCAATATAACTTCGAATTCGAAACAATACATTTCCTTGACGGAATTACCTGTTTTCTGCCTTCTGAATAAACACCCATGTGACCCTAATATTCCAGATTTAATTGGTAAAGAAAACGCAAAGAATCATTATACGCAAGTGGTCTAATCGAACAGCTCGTTAAACAAACAGTTAAAAATTATACGAACTCCTAGTGATAGGTGAAATCAAAGGACTGACAGTGCTAACATCGCGTAAAGTTTAAAAAAGGGATGGAATATTGTAGAATACAAAATGGAAGATCAAAAAAATTAATTCCGGTTCAGAATAGTATAAATCGGAATCACTCGAGTTGCTGTCCGCCGTGGGCATAAACAAAACAATATGTAAAACATTCGTATGAAAGTTTGACAACAACTTAATTGATGTAAAACTTTCACCCTATAACAACGTCAGTATCTCGAACGCTCTGACACCACTTTAGGCTTTAACGGCAATAACAAATTAATATTATATCATACAATATATAATTGATGCAAAACAAGTGGTTTGTTTATGTTCTGAAAGCTTCAGAAATATCCCAAACTGCCGCGTTATTGTGATTACCGATCGCTAGGTGGGGAAGAAAACTTTTATCCGCAATAGCCTCCCATTTCGAAGTTTAGTTATGTGTTTATTACATGTGTTTGTGTACGTTGTAAATATGTCCATGTTTAAAGGTGTTTGATCAGTTTGTTGTATTTCATGTTTGTACTTTGTATATGCGTCTCTTCATTTATGCGGGATAAGAAGAATAAAGTCCAAAGTTTTATTACACACAGTAAAGAGCTAAGTAAACAACACATGAGATATATACATTGTAATCAAGATTCTATAAAAACTCTACTAGATGTATAAAGACAAAATTACGAGGTTTAAACAACAGGCAACTAATCTAGCATTATAATTCAATATTTTGGGAAATGAGGTTAATTAGGCAAAGTATGTTTGTAAAACGGAAATAGAACATACATGTACAAGCAAAATACACATATACGCATACAAATAACCAACAACACTGATTTAGTAGCTGCCATCCGATCTTATTTCTGAACTAATATATATGATCTGTAACGAGTCACAATTATTTTCAACAAGATAAGAGAATCTATGTTAAAAAGCGAGCCTTTAGCCTCTCTTCATTTGTTGTTGGCTCAATAAAATCGTGGTCGATGTAAACTTATCCAAAGATTCGCCATCCTCATTGATACTCCCGAAAGAGTGTTTTTTGAAGTAGTTTGCTCACCAAGTTTGATTTCTGTTAAAATTAATTGACATTGCTACCATTGCAACATTTTACATAAAAGAAATCCACGATTCGTTTACGGCTGGTCTTTCTTATGAGAAGGTAGACGATCGGATCGAGCGTGTAGGTGAGGCCGGCCAGCAAATGCGTGTACCCTATCACGTAGCGGTTCACCTTAATGTCGTGCTGCTGTAGTAGGGTGATAGTCTGAAGGTGAAAATGATATACGAATATTTATCGTTCGTTTGGAGAAATGGTATACCATCGAGTTCGCATACCGTATAATTAAGGACAAACCTTGATATTAAAATATTGGTTACATCGTTGTCTAAAAAATAAAAATCAAGTAGGTGCTCCCTGTCATTAGAAACCTACATTGATATCTAATGCTGATGACACATAATTGTCTAAAATAAAACGGCTGAGTTTAAATGAAAACGTCGCACGAGAACGAAAATCAATTTCAAATTAAACCTTTTATCTTTAACCCATTTGAGGGGTTATTCTTCATAAGGTTAGATAAATAAAACAAGACTGCGCTATATTACCAAGTCAAATTTAATCCAAATTAATACAATGAATATCGTTGGACAAAGAATAATCAGCGTAATTGTTGCAAAACTGCAGAAGTTACTGATTAACAAACAATATGTGTATTTACAATTTTATCGGAAATTTTAAGTTTAATTTATAAGTAAATAAGATCTTGCGAAATAAACCACAATATGGAAGTCGAATAAGCCTGACTTTTCAGCGGTTTCAGGCAGGTCGACAAATTCCGACTTGCTATCAAAGTATTCGACCTATTCTGGGTTTCCGTGTTTGTCATAAACGTCATCACAGTAAGAAGTTACTTTCGACGAGAAAGAACTCAGTCTAGTGTATGGTACGAGTACTTCAAATATCATATGTTTTATACTTTTCTACTTGCGTTGATTGTTATAAAGACTTTATAAAAAGTTAATACTATTTTCAAGACCAACCTATTTGGTGCCTTTTAACTTTGAAATACACATATCAATATATCTTATTTGCTGTTCTCAACGCAGTGCCTTATATACAACATTAAAGTGGTCTAAAATATATGTCGAATGGGGAGGCAAACAGTCGTAAATAAATACCCCCTAGATCAAAGTAAAGTAAATGAAAAGAAAAACAATGAGAAATACATACATTGTACGGTGATCTTGTTATGAGGTATACCACAGCCAGACAGGCCATAAGTTTTCCGAACAAAACCTCAAATGACGTCACTGGTGCGGATGGGTCGCCTCCGCACGAGGTCTCAGAAGATTCAACATTCAAGATTACAACACGCCTTCGGATCTTGTTTAGCTCTTTGATGACGAATAAATTGCAAACGATGGTCGCAAACATGCAAATAAAGCCAGCTAAAGCGAATATCATACCAAACACCTTTTCATGCGTTTTTTCTCGGTAACTTAGAGAGTTACACGAGATTGTCCCGGATTGATGTATCGTTACAACGTCACCTAGGCCAATCAACGGCAGTATACACAAAACAGCAATTCCGAGGCCTGCGATACCACATCCCAGTTTCCACGTTCTGATGTCAACGTGACGTCTGTAAAAATAAGGTGCACAAATGGCCATAATTCGATCCACTGCCATTAAAGTGTTCAGTACACCAGAAGCGACGAGGAAGAATGTGTGAACTATGGATATGACGGCACACAGACCGTATGTTTGATTTGTGACCCAGCGTGTGATCACGTGACTCATGAAAGACAATAGTGTGGCCAGTAAATCACAGCTACAAAGAAGACAAATCAAAATGATGGCGGGTATCACTGCTTTCCTTATGTCCCTCACGATAAAATATAGCGCCAAACTGTTCGCAATAATTCCTGGAGTCCATAAAATAAATAGAGAAATGTAGAATGTCGTCATGGTGCTTGCATGGCCCCGACTGCCTGTTGACAAATTGCCAGCGACCGCTTCAGTTACATTTTCTTCCAGTGTAGTATTCATTTTGGTTTGATTCTCCTGTATCTAACCTTAATGTTTTGCTGTCCACATCCACTCAATTTAAGTCATACCGTAGTGAGTATGCTTTAAAGGGAAACACATCCGATCTTACTTCTGACATGCAACATGACCACCATAAATTCAAAGCTTTTTATGCTAGTAAGCCAAGCCTTTACAAAACTTTTTTGTACATTTGTAATTGACGTCGAAAACACGGGGTACTTTTTCTTGAAACCTGCCAATTGAATCACGATGCAGACGAGACTCTGTGACAACGACATATATATATATACCTGCTCATTTGTGGTGTGTATCATTAAGGGATAATACGCTGCTGTAATTTGTATAACTAAATGAGTCCAAATGCCTATTTAATGATAATGTGTAAAATGCTTCTTATTTAGGATTATGGTCGATCTCTTTAAACTCATATCGTTACATTCGCTTGGCTTCATTACGCTGAGAACATGACGTTGAAGGTCATCTCAAGTTGACGTTCAAAACATACACATGCATGTATGAGCAAATGCTTTAGGCATTAACCAATGGTATTGTGTTTGGTTGAAACTTCAAATGGAGTCTTTGGTTATTATTACTAATACTTTTACTCATTATGTACCTTTATTCTTTCCATTTAATATACATACTAAACTCGATGATTCTGTTACAAATTTCAGGATATATTATAAATGGACTCGAAAATTAAAGACAACATTTTAGCGGATAATTGCAGATATTCACAATTTGGAAAGGTTTTACATGATGGAATTTCCGAGGAAGGAAATGTAGACAATCTAACGAATTTACGACTTTTGTGTAATAAAGGTCAGCTTATTTTGATGATGCACAGTCTAATAAGAAGGAATGGTATGACCAAGAATGCAGGCGAAAATACTTGGTTTATAACAACGCGTTGTCTTAGTATAATATATCATGGATGTGGAGAGAATAACACTTTTTTTATTAAAGGAAGGATTATAAATATAATATAAATATGACATGCGAAAAAAGACACCTGGTGAAATTTGGACGAAATTTCAGAGGAAGACAGGTGGACTATTTCCATAAGTTAATGTCAAATATACAGGTTCAGGCAGACAACGAAACTAAACAATACGTAAATGATTTCGTTACTAATCCAATTAATGGTCCTACGTTTTAGAGTTTAGATAAACCTTTAAGTGATTAGGAAATTATAAATGCAGTTAAGAAATTAGGAAGCAATAAAGCCTTTTCTCTTGACAAAATACTGAATTAGTATTTAACGGCATAAATACCTATTATAATTAAGCCACTAAGATTATTTTTCAACCATATAGTAAATACTCAATAATTTCCAAGATCATAAGCATCGGGGTCCATAATTCCTATCTATAAAAAGGGAGATGCATCTGATCCTAAAAACTATCGTAGTATCGCGATCTAAAGCTGTTTTGCTAAATTACTTACGGTTATACTTAATGACCGACTTAAATTGTAGGCTTAAGCTCAAGATATTCTGAATGATACTGAATTCGGGCTTAAAGGTAATTACAGAACGGTTGATCCGGTGTTTATACTCAACTCTGTCATACAAAGGCAATAAGGACAGAAGGAAAATGTATGCTGTTTTGTTGACTACCATATATGATTGCATTGGTAGGATTCATCTCTGGTATAAGTTTATCAAACTTGATGTTGATGGAAAGTTCTGGTCCCTGTTGCGGTCGATGTATAGCTATGTTAAAATGTGAATAAAACACTTGGGGTCTTTGTTAGATTTCTTTGACTGTAACTTTGGCTTGTTTCAAGGGTAAATAACCTCCCCGACTTGCTTCTCTCTCTTCATCCATGATATGGAACTTCATTTACAAACATAACCTGAATGCAGGTCTCCCAATTTATGCGATTTATTGCTGTATGCAGATGACGCAGCTATTTTGTCAGAGACGAGGGAGGTGTTCCAAAAAGTACTTATTATAGCAAATGGAATTTGACGGCCAATTCCGTTTAGAAAAGGTGGGCGTATAGGTAAAACTGTAAGTGGACTGACTTGTCAATTCGTTTAATTACCTCGGTATAGTTTTTTTCCAGTGGTGGATCTTTCCTGTCGGCGGCTATCACACTGGCGGGCGAGGAGTTGTGTTAATACAAAGTTTCATAATATATGTTCATCATATTGTATCAGAATTGAATTCGAATGAAGATAAACATAAGTATAAACGTACTTATTAGTGATATAATCAAGAGAGAATTAAGGATATACGTGTCTTCCTATTTCATTAAACTGAGCATTATGGTGGACGTATGTGGTTTCGTTGAACGTGCTCTAACGCTGTGCATATTAAAATGTAATACCGTGAATGTTTTTTAACGTATTCAATGTTATCAATGTATGCCCGTATATATTGGCTGCAGTATGGCTTGACCCTACCATGACTCCATCACGACAAAGATTTCGTTTAAATGCCATGAGTGACATGAGAAAGTAGTGACTGCCATTCCCAGTCAAATCCAGATATAGAAACAGAGTGAGATACAAGAGATCCGGTAGCGATACCCTTGCTCTCTGAGAGACCCCGCTTGGTCATTTAAGGTGCTCGATGTACAGCACCGATATAGGGGATACACCTTTCGTGGGTTTAATCATTACACCATGTCCAAGTACTACCATTTAAATGCTGAGGAACGAAAGCTACCGCTAACATATTGTAACATCTTTCGGTTTGACGCGGTCGTTGTTTGAGCCCATGACCGTTCACATCCGAAGCAAACGCTCTCCCACAAAGCAATCGGTATGCTTAGGGTGCAGACACTAGACTTGTCTCTATATTCTATTATAACATATGCTATATGTACAATGTGGTTCGTTTTGTTAAAACTTATGAAATGTATGCGCGTTAATAGTAGGGATTACTCTTGAATTTAAATCCGTCAATTAGTTTCATGTTGTGGCAATTATATTTTTTTATCAAATACACATGACCATAAATTAACTTTTATTCACAATATGAAAGTATAATGTCACATTATTATTTACAAGCACCACTTGTATGTAAATTGCTCTCATAGAAACACAATATGTCTAACATGACTTACGACAATAGAAATTAAACAGTATTCGAACAAACAGACAGAACACACATGGATAATCAATGTGAACAAAGCTTGGAAAAGGTAAACGAAACATAAGTTTTAAGGGGTTTGACTTCGTTAGCACATGTTTGTCAATAATTACAAACTTATTCAAAGTAATGTAAGTACTGCTGGGGACTGTTGGCACGATGTTGCCTCTATGCTATTGAAATGTTCAATTATAAATGTTAATGTGTGATCAATGTGCGAAATATTCAAAATAGATTGGTATGATTGGTACGAAACGTTCACAACATCTCTGGGTAATAAAGTTGTATTGTACGAAGCGTCAAAGCTCGGCAGTAAATACGAACCAATCAATCGAACAGTAAATGACACACATTTGGCTTGTTGCAAATCATTCTCATATGTTTGATTGTATGATACGTAATGTGTGTATTAATACTTATGTGAAAAACTACAGAAACAAGCTCAGTATCCAAAAGTTTAAACATAAAACAATATAAATCCCTGCAGTACTTTGATTTATATGACTTTTATGAGATAAGAAAAAAAGTGTCAAACCAGTTATCGCGTTTGCGTATGATTCAAATATTATGATTTACCTGTTATACAACAACACAATATCTATTCATTATACAGGTATATATTTTGTTAAGAGATGTTCTCCTTGATTTGCATACAAGCTTCGTTCTGGTGTATTCTTGGCATAGTTTTAGACACTCTGCTTTCATTAAATAATACAATGATGTGTTAAATATGTAGAAGACATTTTTTAATATAAACATAGCCATCGTTAGTGCAAGAAAAACATTAGTGTGTATCCAATTATACATTTATGACATGGACTGCAAAGGGCATTCATGAAATTGAGTTTGTTCCTTTTCATTGTATTATAAGGAAAATTACACTTTCGATCAAGGCCATGTGTTATACTGCATTAGCAGGCTAGCATAGGTATTTGAATTTTTTTGAAATATATCGCTTTTACATTCTGCACATTTTGGTTAGCTTCATTTTTTTCTGGCGACATGGATTTATCTCGTGTTGTTTTTGTTTTTTCTGTTTGTTTTTAAATCCAGCGATACGTATGCTACAAACTATAATCTACAAAACTATGTATGAAGATACAAATATCAGTATGTATGAATATATAAGATCAATTAAAACATCATTTAAATGAAAGACATAAATAGCATATCTTAATTATTAGAATATCATGATCTTTACGAATAATCTAATGCGTATATCAACAAATAATTTAATACATAGATTAATATTTACACCTCAACTTCCATTCCTTAAATGAACTGCCTTTCGACAATTGCGTTTATCAATCGATGAACTCAATATCTTCGGATATATTCGGATCGCAATTCATCGCATAACAATATACATGAAAACTATTGATTTTGTTTTTGTTTGTATTGTGCCAGCAGGTCCCATCAAATATAAATCATCATTTAAGAAAGTGTTAATTTATTATATTTTAAATGTATCGTTGCCATAGGTGTTTCAATTTTACGTTTATAAGTGATTTCAAGTGGTTGATTTTTTCCAGCGTTATTGTGACGTCATTTGAAAAGATGTTTCCGGTTACAGTCGGGTTGTTCTATTTACAAAATGGGTAAGAAAGGATAACTGAAAGGTTTTTTTAAATGAAATGAAGTGTTTTTTTTTAACAATTCTTGAATGAAATAATGAACTATTGGTGTAAATATAAGGAATGAATTACGGGGTTGATGTTATTGTTGGGGTATGAACGCAATTGAGCTGCTCGACGTACACCTTGACCAGCCCAATTGCGTTCATACCCCGATAATGACATCAACCCTGCAATTCATTCCTTAAATGAAACTTACACAACTTATGATTGACTTTCCCTTTAACGTCGAAAGTATACAATGTAAACTACACGAACAAGCAAATATTACAAAACAGGTAAACATGCCGTTGTTTAGACACACAAAACACAGTGCCTTAAACCAGACACTTGAAACGAGGAGCTTTTTTTGCCACACAGCAACCAACACAGATAACATACTTTTGTGACATTAAACTATCGTTAAAATTACATGTTGCAGCAACCGCCTTCGAACGAACATTGACAACATGTGTTGGTAAAAAGAACGTCATTTGAGTAAAATAAATGTTGACAAACAGCAACAACTTATAAGCAATAAGCAAATAGCAATTAGTAATTGGAACGCACCAGTCGGCATCCGTATGATATAACAATGAATGACAGTTATCCATTACATGTTAGGCCACGCCAATTTAATTGTATGTTTAATGTAATCTAACTAGTTGGGTTTTGGACTTCAAACCATATTAACAACAAAAGTTTTAAAATAAGAATATAGCTCAAACAAACGTTTCCTTTAGAAGTATACTATACATAATACAATTATTTAACTGAAATAATTCATAAGCCTATAATTGTGAGGTTTGTATTAAAGTTCTAAATTGACAGATTGCTATTTTGCGTGCCTGCTGTACATTTTTGCTTGTATTTTTCTCTACAGTTGCTTGTTTTTCTTGCGAGTACTAAGGTAGGTTTTGTAATTGGAACCTGAAGCTTACCAGTTTGGTATGGCCTTATTATGGCAAGAAGTCTCAATTAACATAATATGCATGTACGAGTGTACAATATTTTCATAAGAAAAAGTATTTAAACCATATAACATAAGATAATTACCAAATATAGCGGCATAAACATGAACAACAGTTACAAAACAATATACAACCCATGGTGTTCCTTCTGTGTCATCTTGGACCACCAAGACCTTAGACCATATGCCTTTAAAAGTGGATTTCAATGTCCCTTATAACTGTCCTTCTTAATCACGCCAACGTCTTATAATAACCGGATACAAGTGTTCATAGGTGCATTGTTGTTGGTAATGTATGTCTTACAGTATATTTTCAGCATCATTCTCCAGTGAAAACAATATACACCATATTAGAAGTTAAGTCTGATTAATTCGCTCTCCAAGATTATTAACAATAAAGTACGGGTACTAATCAAAACTTCATGAAGCGGTTTCGGCTGGTCTTCCTCGACTGATGTGCATTTGAAAAATAGAGCGTCAATCCCAAAACTCTCACTCTTACAACAATTTCTATGACCGTTTTTTGAATGGCTCTTCTCACTAGCACTTGTCAATAAAGTGGTCGCTGTGAAAATCAGTTCAAATCGCTACCATTACAACATCTTCCAGAAAAGAAATCCAGGAATCGTTTTCGGCTTTTCTTTCTTATTAGAATGTAGACGATTGGATCGAGCGTGTATGTGAGGCCGGCCAGCAGGTGTATGTATCCTGTCACGTAGGGGTTCACCTTAATGTCGAGCTGTTGTAGTAAGGTGATAGTCTGAAAATGTAAATGAAATACGGTTAAATCGTTTGCTTTGAAAAATGGTAAACACAATCAAGCGGATGAACCCTTTCAGTAAGGACCCACCTTGATACTAATACTGGTGTTACATCATTGTCTAAATGCATACGCCATAATTCTATGATAATACTAATGACAATATGAATATGTAGATACATTTGGGACATTACCGGTTTATCATTTATTTTAAAAACGGGACTTGTCTTGTAAAACTGTTGTTGTTTTTTCAGCAGAGCTGAACTCTTAAAATCACATGGGATAAAATGTTTTAAGTTAAAAAATCAAATAAAGTAGCGGATAAAACCATTCCACTTTTACCAACGAAGATATTTTTCATTATAATAGACAAAACAAGCTCGACTCCACTACATAGTAAATTCACATTTAAACAAAAATCAAACAAAAAATAATTTTTTATAAAGGCTTTAAAGTGAAACGTTAAAACAAACAAAAATCTAATAACAACACAGCAGGATGTTTATTAATTGAATGTGTGAATATAGAGTATAGTATCTTCTGTATAATTGTGTATAGTTTAAAGAAACCCAATTTCAATACCAATCATAACTACTCAGCGTTATCCGGCAAGCATTGGAAGACTGATGTGCTCCGATAGGCTATCAACGCATTCGTCTTATTTTGCAAAAATGGCACGCAACGGGTTGACGATAATTTATAATGAAATCATTTCAGGGTTTAGTACATAAACTTACAAAACTGACAAATGTCATATATCTAATATGTTTAACTAGCATTCAGTGTTTATAAAAAAACCTTGATAAAGAAGAATCACCCGCATATGTGTTGCCTATAAATAGAACCCAATCAAGGATATGGATTGGCCAGAGTCATCGTAAATTGATAATACACCCCTCTAAAATATTGGTTCAATTAAATGTTTTACATCTACGCCGAGCACATCAGATACTATATAATATATAAAAAAACTTAATAAATCAATACATTGTACGGTACTCCTGTTATGAGATAAACCGCAGCCAGACAGGCCATAAGCTTGGCAAACAAAACTTCGAACGACGTCACTTTAGCCGGGGAGTCGCTTCCGTCTGAGTTTCCAGTAGTTTCCGATCTTTCGACGTTCAAGATAACAACACGTCTTCGAATCTTAATAAGCTCTTTGATGACAAAGCTGTTACAAATGATGATCGCAAACATGCAAATAAAGCCTGTTAAAGCGAAAATCATACCATACACTCTTTCATTTGCCTTTTCTCGGTAACTTAGAGAGCTACACAAAATAGTCCCACCTCGACCTTTTGCAACAACGTCACCTAGGCCAATAAACGGAAGCAAACACAAACAAGCTATTCCGAGGCCTGCGAAACCACTTCCTATTTTCCACGTTCTGATGTCAACGTGACGTTTGTAGTAAAATGGTAAACAAATAGCTAGTATTCGATCAACCGCCATTAAAGTATTCAGAACCCCAGAAGCGATGCGGAAGAATGTGTGCAATATGGCAAGGACGGCACACAGACCGTATGTATGCTTTGTGACCCAGCGTAACGTCACATGTCTGAAAGAAGAGAAAATTGTGGCCAGTAAGTCACAGCTACAAAGTAGACAGAGCAATATAATGGCGGGCACCACCGCTTTTCGTATGTCCCTTACGATAAAATTTAGCGCCAAACTGTTAGCAATAATTCCTGGAGTCCATAAAATAAATATTGAAAAGTAGAATGTAGTCAATGAGCTTGTATGACCCTGACTTCTTGTTGAGAAATTGCCAGCCAATGCTTCAGTTTCATTTTGCTCTATCGTGGAATTCATTTTGTGTTACATTCATCCATTTACATTCATTTTCACTGCTTTGTGGTCAATATCCACTCAATTTAAAGAATACCGGAGTGAGTCCTCGTGATCCTGTGTATACTTTGGAAGGAAAAACATCCGACCTAACTTAAGTCTAACCTGATCACTATCCCTACATAGCTTTATATTCCTGCAAAACGAGCCGTTACAGGATTGGCACATTATAATTAATGACGTCAAAGTCACGCAAAATCATCATTGCAAAACTGGCGAATGAAATCACAGTGTGAAATAGGCTCAGAAACAAAGATCAGCCATGATCTGTTTCATTACCTGCTCATTACTTGCATGCTGCATTAAACTTCGCTTTCTGAAACAAATCCATAGAGACCAAATAACCTAATGATGATCTGTAAAATCTGCTGATTCAAGATTGTGGTTTAGAATTAACTGTACCATAAAAAATAGATTAGCGAAATTCCAATATCGTGAACATCAGCCGAATGAATAACACTTGAATAAGTTGTCCACAGTAGTGTAGAAATGGGGGGTAAAGCCACCTGGGGCCGAAAGCCACTTGGGGCCAAAAGCCACTTGGGGCCAAAAGCCACCTGGGGCCAAAAGCCACCTGGGGGCTAAAAGCCACCCGGAGCTAAAAGCCACCTAGGGGAAAGAGCCACTTAGTATACGTGTGACGTAGTCGAGCTAACCCTTACTGGAGTCCTTAACCTCGACCTTAACCCTAGAGGTGGGGTGTATATTGTCATAAATTACGAGCGCTATACCAGGGTAGGCAACTGCATACTTCGATTTCGCTTAAAGCGCGATAGAGTCGCTTATCTTAGATCATATAGCTTATGAACTCGGTTAAATGTATTAGCGCAGTATAAACTTAAATATGTTTATAACTAAGTGTACTTAACCCATGAGTGTATGTAAACTGTTATTTCCAAAAACGTTCTCACATACAACTATTGAGAGGTCAGGAAGCGAGGCATGGATTCTATTGCCTGTCTCCTCATTGCCTCCTCGTACCTCCTCATTGCCTCCTCATACCTCCTCATTGCCTCCTCATCCCTCCTCATTGCCTCCTCATTGCCTCCTCATACCTCCTCATTGCCTCCTCATACCTCCTCCTTATCCCTCCTCATTGCCTCCTCATCCCTCCTCACCCCTCCTCATTGCCTTCTCATTGCCTCCTCATCCATCCTCATTGCCTCCTCATTGTTTCATCATAACAATGAGATGGACTTTTGAGGGATAGCATACGTCCGCAAAAATGGAACGAAATGTGCAAGAACATAGCATATTTCAATGTCCCAAATGCGCCTACGTGTTCTTCTTTTGGAGAAATCTTTTGCATCATTTAAGAATATGGCATACTAGTGCGTATTATTCTAATAAATGTGTATGCTGCGATAAAACGTTTCAAGATAGGAGAACATTTTTTGATCATTTGAAACTTAGACTGGAAACTAAAATTTCGTGACACAATACTGGCGGAAGTCGAGAGGTAAAGACGTGTATTTAAAAATGGATTTGTTCGATAAAAATAACAAGACGGCGAACAGGAAGTTTAAAAAGGGTGTTCGCAAAACAAATCAGATGCCTTATTCTAAAATGGTAATAAGAATGGTTTTACCAGCTGAGCAGACGACGGCTATCGCCAAGAGTATGATAGAACGTCAGTCAAAGCCTACTCGGACATTGATAGATCTGGAGTTACAGCGAATGGCGGAAGCCAGTAAAAAACGAAATCGCAAAAGTCCCGGAACCAAGTCGGAAAGCCTTTGTAAGAAGAACAACAAGCGATCTAGAAAAGAGGCGTCCTCTAAGGAAGGAAAGCCCAGGCAGAACTCCAACAAGCTCGAGTCCATCACGACCATTGGAGAAATATTAAGCTGAATGCTGTCCCGACTCCTCCTCAGTATCGTTCGAGACGTTGAGGACAATGCACCAGTGCGATATTTGTTTCAAGTATTTTGGAAGGCAAGATAATATGTTACGACACAAAAAGTCTGCTCATTCCGACGTGGACTCTGGAGAAGACGCGATGTCGGATACTAGTGTTCAAGAGGATATTTTTGGACCTGTCCCCGAAACCGTTTCCGATAGCAGCGACGACGAAGACGATGACGTATCTGTTACCTCTGAGGACTCTGTCGATATTGATCCCTGGCAAGACATTGGTGAGGAAGCGTTTGATAAGTGTCAGTCACAATACCAGGCTGATGTAAATGGACTTATGGAGGAGGATGCAAATATGAGTGAGCGTGAAGCTAAGGAACATGTCTTTGTAGACATGAAAAACACTTTTCGAAAAGCTATGATGAATGTTTTTGGTAGCAAACTAGGCTGGTTCACCGTTATGAAAAAAGATCCGGTGTATAAAGCTGTGAAAAATACAGCGAATAAGCTCGTAGCGGAAGAAAACTATGAACCGGAGGAAGCTTTAAAGTACGCCATTCTGAAGCGGAGATTCCTCTTTGATAAAGTCTTGGATACTTACTCATCATATTCATTTGTCTATAAACGTCAGTTTCTTAGCATGAAAGCAACTCTGCACAGGTCAGACTTAGAAAATATAGCTCTATTCTCGATATTATAAGTCGAATCATACCGCGCAAGTATAAGTATTATAATAATAGCTGCTAACATTACATGTTATATCATTGGCAGCAAAATGTACATGTTATTTCATGTGCATTTGTTATAATGCGATATATGCAACGTAAACCAAATATATGCAACATGATCAAAACGTTTACGCAGCATCCACATTTTGTAATAGAACACATAGTCGTCTCAGATTTAAGTCACAACTTTAATCGAGTATAAATATATAACTATAGTCCTCTTGGCGCTTTTGCGAGAGAAAGTACTCACAAATGTTCAAAGGGCAGCATAACATAAGTCGTATCAAAGTCACTCTGGACTTTTACTCTTGTTCCATGTCTTCGTCGTTTTCTAACTGAGGAATATCGTAAGTATCCAAGACTTTATCAAAGAGGAATCTCCGCTTCAGAATGGCGTACTTTAAAGCTTCCTCCGGTTCATAGTTTTCTTCCGCTACGAGCTTATTCGCTGTATTTTTCACAGCTTTATACACCGGATCTTTTTTCATAACGGTGAACCAGCCTAGTTTGCTACCAAAAACATTCATCATAGCTTTTCGAAAAGTGTTTTTCATGTCTACAAAGACATGTTCCTTAGTTTCACGCTCACTCATATTTGCATCCTCCTCCATAAGTCCATTTACATCAGCCTGGTATTGTGACTGACACTTATCAAACGCTTCCTCAACAATGTCATGCCAGGGATCAATATCGACAGAGTCCTCAGAGGTAACAGGTACGTCATCGTCTTCGTCGTCGCTGCTATCGGAAACGGTTTCGGGGACAGGTCCAAAAATATCCTCTTGAACACTAGTATCCGACATCGCGTCTTCTCCAGAGTCCACGTCGGAATGAGCAGACTTTTTGTGTCGTAACATGTTATCTTGCCTTCCAAAATACTTGAAACAAATATCGCACTGGTGCATTGTCCTCAACGTCTCGAACGATACTGAGGAGGAGTCGGGACAGCATTCAGCTTAATATTTCTCCATTGGTCGTGATGGACTCGAGCTTGTTGGAGTTCTGCCTGGGCTTTCCTTCCTTAGAGGACGCCTCTTTTCTAGATCGCTTGTTGTTCTTCTTACGAAGGCTTTCCGACTTGGCCCCGGGACTTTTGCGATTTCGTCTTTTACTGGCTTCCGCCATTCGCTGTAACTCCAGATCTATCAATGTCCGGGTAGGCTTTGACTGACGTTCTATCATACTCTTGGCGATAGCCGTCGTCTGCTCAGCTGGTAAAACCATTCTTATTACCATTTTAGGATAAGGCATCTGATTTGTTTTGCGAACACCCTTTTTAAACTTCCTGTTCGCCGTCTTGTTATTTTTATCGAACAAATCCATTTTTAAATACACGTCTTTACCTCTCGACATCCGCCAGTATTGTGTCACGAAATTTTAGTTTCCAGTCTAAGTTTCAAATGATCGAAAAATGTTCTCCTATCTTGAAACGTTTTATCGCAGCATACACATTTATTAGAATAATACGCACTAGTATGCCATATTCTTAAACGATGCAAAAGATTTCTCCAAAAGAAGAATACGTAGGCGCATTTGGGACATTGAAATATGCTATTTTCTTGCACATTTCGTTCCATTTTTGCGGACGTTTTCTATCCCTCAAAAGTCCATCTCATTGTTATGATGAAACAATGAGGAGGCAATGAGGATGGATGAGGAGGCAATGAGGAGGGATGAGGAGGCAATGAGGAGGTATGAGGAGGCAATGAGGAGGGATAAGGAGGAGGTATGAGGAGGCAATGAGGAGGTATGAGGAGGGATGAGGAGGCAATGAGGATGCAATGAGGAGGCAATGAGGAGGCAATGAGGAGGCAATGAGGAGGCAATGAGGAGACAGGCAATAGAAAGCCATGCCTCGCTTCCTGACCTCTCAATAGTTGTCTGTGAGAACGTTTTTTGGAAATAGCAGTTAACATACACTCATGGGTTAAGTACACTTAGTTATAAACATATTTAAGTTTATACTGCGCTAATACATTTAACCGAGTTCATAAGCTATATGATCTAAGATAAGCGACTCTATCGCGCTTTAAGCGAAATCGAAGTATGCAGTTGCCTACCCTGGTATAGCGCTCGTAATGTATGACAATATACACCCCACCTCTAGGGTTAAGGTCGAGGTTAAGGACTCCAGTAAGGGTTAGCTCGACTACGTCACATGTATACCATGGTTTAAGTGGCTCTTTCCCCCAGGTGGCTTTTAGCCCCGGGTGGCTTTTAGCCCCCAGGTGGCTTTTGGCCCCAGGTGGCTTTTGGCCCCAAGTGGCTTTCGGCCCCAAGTGGCTTCCCCCCCCCCATTTCTACACTACTGTCCACATGTTATCTTAAGGCTTGTTTGCACATTTAAATGATTTCATTGGTTAGTATCGATTTTCGTATAAATATTGACCTCAATAAATAATTAGGCCAACTTAATATTTATATGAAAACCTACCGAAACAAGTAGAGCAGTCAAACGTTTAATCATAAACCCCGTTGAATGGCACAGGGTCAACGCCACATAGAACACAAAAACAAACAATCACAAACCAGAAACAAGGAAAACAACAACACAAAACTCCACAAACAACACACTAAATATGGCTGTCAGACTTTTCAACCCCAAGACTTTTCAACCCCTTTGTCATTTGTGAAATCAAAGACTTTCAAACCCTTTGTCATTTGAACCCCTAAAAGTGCTAAAACTGCCCCCCACCTAAAACAAAGACTTTTCAACCCCTAATAAACAAAGACTTTCCAACCCCGTAATTTCTAACATTTTTAAGATAATAACTACAACAATAAACAATTTATTTTGAAAATCAATTTAAAAATCAAGAATATATTAAGAATAGAAATATAACAAACAGTTCAGAGAAAATACATAACAAATATATAATACATACAAAATATACATACTTGAAACACATCATAATACAATAATTCATTAAATATTTACATGGAAATGAATATCAAAAATGCATGTTTGTTCATTTAGCTGCTTAGTCGCTTAGCCATATATCTCACTTATCTCAACGCTGTTGAAGGAAATAAAAAGTCAAATTCATTTGTTGCAGCAAGTGAGTTTAAACCTACAGGGTCAAGTGGAACAATGCAACTTGAAAATAGACTCTTTGATCGAGAAATCTGCTACTATGCCTCAAATTGGATGTGCTCACAATATATCGGATACGACAGAAGGTGAAAACTCCGAACTTGGAAAAAAAACAAAAACTTATAGTCAGATCTTGACAGGGAACGAAACCTGCTTGGAAAATAACCAACAGCAAAACACAACTCAGCGAAAGAATAATGGAAGCAAAACTGTTAAATTGACACAGAAAATACAAACGGCGGAAAAACCGTCTTTAAAAATGGCCACTAATCACAATCAGGCACGCAAAATTGAAGTGGTGATTAATAGACCAAGCTCCGACCCTGGAACATGTTACCATGACCTGCCGCCTGTGTGTGATGAAACCGCACCTACAAGACGACACGACCAATTCAGAAGTCCGACACGAGACCACTCTCAATCACCAAATAAAAAGATTCTTTTAATGGGTGATTCAATTCTCAACAGAATAAATATGAAGGGTTTACATTCCTACGTACACAAACATTCTGTTTCAGGAGCCACTGTGAAAACATTACTTAGAGATATTGAATTATTCGATATTATGAACTTTGAATGCATTCTCATTTACATCGGAGGAAACGATATTTCTGGAAATGCGGATCACGATCTTCTAGAAGAACAGTATGATCAACTGATAGCCATGATTAAATCTCGAAATCCAAATATCAAAGTTATTCTTTCAAAGTTGGCACCGCGAGGGGATGTTGACGTTACAGCTGTCAACATGATCATCGAACGGTTAACATTACATCATGGAATCGAATATGTGGATAATTTTAGGTCGTTTTACGATAGAAACGGACAACTCATTATGCGTTTCTATAATTTCACTGACCATATTCATCCGTCAAATTCGGGGATCAAACGGATTCTGGGAACAATCAATGAAGTCATTCACATAGTTTATGAC
Organism: Mya arenaria; assembly: GCF_026914265.1. Taxonomy (NCBI): domain Eukaryota; kingdom Metazoa; phylum Mollusca; class Bivalvia; order Myida; family Myidae; genus Mya; species Mya arenaria. The sequence goes on along the minus strand of NC_069127.1, from coordinate 71,604,786 downwards.
TTTACGAAATGTGTATATCCACCACGTGCGGCAAATAACTACCGTGGTAATCGAAATGTTAGGCGAACTGGCAGTACAAGAATGGACGATGATCGATGTTTAAATTGTTTTGAAAGCAACCACCAGACTCACGAATGTAGACACAAACAACCAATAACGTGCTGGTATTGCGGTCTGATTGGCCATAAATCTGACAAATGTTGGAATTAGGAATTCGGCAAAGAAGCCGTTTCCTGTGGCATAGAAAGTGCAAATTATTTCGCAACTCTGCAAAACATTTGTGACACATGCAATGGAACTAACTGTAACTGTGACTTATTTTCCCAGAGTAAAAGCTGTTTAAAAGATAATATGAATACATGTATATATAATATAAACGATGACAATGACGTTCAAAACTCTAACGCTACTATCTTAAATATTTCGGAACACATAAATTTAACTAATTTAGGATTAAATAATAAAAAAGGTTTAACCATCGGTCATTTAAACGTAGCTGGACTGTCTTCTAAATTTGATGAATTACAATTAATGCTAACATCTAAGAAAAACAAAATAGATATAATGGGTATAAGTGAAACGAAATTCAATGAAAACCATAAAACTGAAACATTTCATATAGATGGATATCAAGTACCTTTTCGTCGCGACCGTTTATTCAATGGCGGTGGAGGTTTGGCAGTATATGTAAAACAAAACGTAAATTGCATACGACGATTAGATTTAGAAGGAGATGATATAGAAATAATTTGGTTAGAAATTATGCCAACAAAATGTAAATCGTTTTTAATTGGTTCACTTTACAGGCATCCAGAATCTAAAGTTGCATGGAAAGAAATATTTGACACTCATATAGAAAATGTTCAACTTGAAGAAAAAGAAATAATAATTTTAGGCGATATAAATCGAGATTTATTAATTTCCAAAATAAGTGATGAATGGTCTAGCTATATTTTATCGCTAGGATTAAAACAGTTAATTAAGCAGCCGACGCGTGAATGTTCAACTTCAAAAACTTTAATAGACCACATTTATACTAATTGTGATCAAAATATATGTAATGTAAGCGTGCCCAAAATAGGAATTAGCGATCATTATCCGATCCTATGTACAAGAAAGTTAAATTATAAAGAAAAAATCAATTCACATAATTTTATAAAATACAGATCATTTAGGTCATTTTCAGAGGAGTCATTTTTATCAGATCTTATCAGAATCCCCTGGGGTAATCTAAACAACACTGATACTAATGAAGTACTTCACACTTGGGTATCTAATTTTTCAAGTGTTGTAGATAATCACGTCCCAATTAGAATTCACAGAGTTAAACACATAAAACAACCAGATTGGTTTACACCTGATATTTTAGATGAAATTAAAAAACGTGATAAATTTAAGGCTAAAAATGATATGGATAACTACAGAGTTTCAAGAAATAAAGTTTGTACATTGATAGATAATTCTAAAAAAGAATCTTATAAAAGAAAAATTGAGGAAGGAAAATCAGACCCTAAAACAGTTTGGAAAATATTTAAAGAACATGGTGCGTCTACAAAAAAGACAAACAACTGTAATTTAATAAAAAACATTCATAAAGATGGAATAGATATTACTGATAACCAAGATATTGCAAATACTTTTAATAAATTTTTTGTAAACGTAGCAGCTAACTTAAAAGAACCTATTCCAACTTCAAATTTTAATAAAGTAAATGATTTTGTAAAAACAAAAGTTCCTGATCATATATATTTTCACATTCCTCTGATTACGGAATCCCAAACGCGTAAAATGTTAAATAATTTAGATGTATCCAAAGCTACAGGACTTGACCAAATAGGGCCAACACTTTTAAAATTATCAGCCGATGTTATATCAAATAGTCTTACGTATGTTATAAATTGTAGTATAAAACAAGGTGTTTTCCCAGATGAATGGAAATGCGCCAAAGTTAATCCTTTATTTAAAAAAGGTTCATCAAATGATGTAAATAACTATAGGCCAATATCAATTTTACCTACTCTTTCAAAATTGATTGAAAAACATGTGCATGATTCATTTGTTAATTACCTTAATCATTATAAATTATTATGTAAATCCCAAAGTGGATTTAGAAAAAAACATAGCTGCGAAACCGCATTAGTATGTATGATAGATAAATGGTTAACAGCTTTAAATGATGGAGAATTTGTAGGCGTTGTTATGTTAGATTTTTCTAAAGCATTCGATTTATGTTCCCACGAAATACTATTAAAAAAATTACAAATTTACAAATGTGGAGATAATACTATTAAATGGTTCAAGTCTTATCTTACAAATAGAACTCAAGCGGTGAACTTAAACGGTGTTCTCTCTGATAAGCAAATTACGACATGCGGGGTCCCGCAAGGGTCTATTCTAGGGCCTCTTTTATTTATTTTATTCATAAATGACTTGCCTATGTATGTACAGGATAATGTTTCAAACGTTGATATGTATGCAGATGATACTACAATATATGACACAAATAAATCTAAATTTGAAGTTGAAATGAATTTACAAGCTGCTTTGAATAACGTCAGTACATGGTGTCTAAACAATGGTATGGTATTAAATGCTTCAAAAACCAAAGTAATATTGATAACGACACCCCAGAAGCGGACAAAATTAGTTAATCAACCTCTAAATTTGAAATATAAAGACTTAAATCTGGAAATCACAACAGGTGATAAAATTCTTGGCATATATATAAATGAAAACCTTAAATGGGATACGCATATAAAATTTCTTAGGAAGAAAATATCTAGTAATTTGTGGCTATTATCAAGAATTAAAGTATTTATTCCTGTTAATTATAGAATAATGTTTTACAAAGCCTATGTCCAACCACATCTTGACTATTGTAGTATCATTTGGGGTAGTACAAAACAATCAAATATCCAGGTTTTAGTGCGATTACAACGAAGAGCATGTCGTATCATTCTAGGTGAACAATATACCACTTTAAGCGAGGCTTTGAATATAATTAATTCTCTTAATATTGAACAGAGGATTTCACTTCATAAAGCCAAATTTATGTACAGGGTATCGCAAAATGCAGTCCCGTCATATATTCAAAATATGTTCAATTACAATGTCAGGCGTCCAAATCATTTACGTTCTTCAAATAAATCGGATTTTTTAATACCCAAACCAAATATAGAACTTTTTAAAGGGAGTATGTCGTACTCTGGGGTAAAAGTATGGAATAACATTCCAAATGAAATAAGACAGAGCGAAAGTATTAAAAGTTTTACAGTAAATTATACTAAGTGGATAAATTCGAATCAACAGTCATAAAGCTAAAATTGTAAATATGGCCATATGTAAGTCTGTAAGTTAAACCTCTGCCGCCATATGTATGTATTATGTTGTTGTGTAACATTGTTATCATGTTGATCATGTTTATGAATAATGCTAACTTTGAATTTGTTATGCTGATTGTTATATTGCTATATAATTATGTATTTGTATGTATGTAAATATTGCTTTAGAGGGCCCCAAGGAAGATTAGTTTACACTAATTGGGTTACCCTCTGTAAATAAAGACTTTCATTCATTCATTCATTCATTCATTCATTCATTCATTCTCCATGAGGAAATCCTCGCACAATATATATCATGATGATGTGCATGGCACTGCTCCCACAATTAATTGAAACTTGATATCTTTTCCTTTTAGTTTGTCCAAAATACAAAGAACTATAAACATTTTTTAAAACATGTTTTGTTATCAATAAAACAGACACTTAAATAAGTTGAACTTCAAATAACATTCATAATATTTCAAAATATCTATATTTAGCAGACAAAGTTAAAGAAATACAAAAGTATACATTGAGTTCAAAGTTGTTCGAAATGTATTATACATTGAGTTTAAATGCAGTCAAATTACAAATAGAATAAAATAAAATAATAATTATGACAAGCCAAGATGAAACATTTTTCATCAGTGAATAATTAACATTATGCAAGTTATCAAAAATCTCCGGAGGAAAATTAATGGTTTTTATCACTAAGTACTAAATGCTTTTAAAATGTGTTGATAAAAACATAACTCAGTGTAACATAAGCTTTTATTAATGTTTCTTTTCTCAGATTAAAAAAAATCAGAAGATTCTAATATAAAGTGGTATATATGTAAAAATAAAATGCTTTAAGCATTTAATTGTTTTATGCAATTAAAGAATGGAATGAAGGTCGTAGATTCATTAATGGGAAACAGTGTCACATGGTCATACAAGTGATTAATGGGCTTAATAACACCTTTAATTTAGGTTATAGAACAGAACATAACAGAACATTTATTGTTAACTTGAACATATACAGTTTATCGTTATTACAATAACAGAACACATGGCATGGCAATAGTTGATAAATGCGAGAGTGCATTATACATATATACATATATAAATTATCAATGATTTCAACATGCTAAAATCAATAAAGTTAGGCATTTTTATTCAAAGCATTATATCGTAGCTTAAAAGCATGTTTGCAATACAAAGCTAGTTTTCGTAGACATGCGGCATTTTCCGAGTTTAATAATTGAATAAATTCAAACATGCTTGGACTTGCATAGTAAAATTTAGGTATGTATTTTTTCCTAAAATCATTATATTGCGGACAAATCAAAACAAAGTGATATTCGTCTTCAATATCACTATGAACACATAAAACACATTTACATTGATTTCTTTCAATACTAACATACCTGCCTCTTTCAACATTTAACATATGAGAGGATAATCTTAACCTAGCAATAATATTCTTAAGTCTGTAGCTATACAATTTATCTATATACGATGACATATGAATAGTACATTTTAGTTCTCTGTATAACACTAGTGAACTTAATGAGTCTTTATCATTTTCCAATTCCCAATAAATGAGTCGATTACTCTTCTTCTAAAAATTGGAATAAAATAATCAATATAAATCGATTCCGGATATAACCATACTTCATTGAATCCTGCATTTTGTAATATAATGCGTACATTTGAACACCAATTGTTTGAATTTTCGTTATTTTCCGAATCGTATCGAAGGCTTTGCAATGTATTGTATAAAATGCAATTGTGTCTTTAAAATTGATACAGTTTAAGGAAATATTTTACGATTCGTACCTGTCTAGTAACATACAGAGGGTACCGTCCTAGTTCACCATATATTGCATAGTTATTAGTGCTTATTTTTACACCAAGAAGTCTTTTCAGAAATTTTCTATGAACCCTTTCTATAATTTCAGCTCTACAAAAGCCCCATACTTCAAAAGAATATCACAAAATTGATGACACAAATGAGTCGAATAAACCCAACATCATTTTAACAGGAATTTTCTTTCCCCTAGTTATCCCAAACAAATTTCCCATAGCCTTAAGTCCTTTATCTGCTAATGTCTGCGTACACAGCGTTCATAAATGATCCTCCGCTTGACAAAACAATACCAAGATAGTTAAAAGATTGAACCTTTTCTATCAATTCATTACTGTAGTAAAGATTTACATTTTCATTGTTATTACCTCCGTTTTTATAAATAATTATTTTTGTTTTCTTAACATTACCCTTAAGTTTCCACTTTTCACAAACTGATTGTGAATTATTGAAAGATCTTTGAAGACCTTCAGCAGTATCAGAAAATATTACAGCATCATCTGCAAACAATAACAAATAAATTAAAAGTTGGTCTAATGTTAAATCTGCATCGTTATTTTCACTTAAGTATAGTTCTATATCATTAACAGAATGAAAATAAAACATTAAAACAATTCACATATGTTGATTTAAACATTGTAAGCATCAAGTTATAAAATAACAAGTAATTTTGTTAAAGCTTCTTCGATAGTCAATTGTCATACTGTTGATAACTATTAAATCCACATATTGAAAACTGTTCACATCATTTCAAAGTTGACAGATTGAATGTTTGGAGCCTTATTATTTATAAAGTCAAGATGTCTACTTGATAAATAATAAATGAACTTCGAAACACTTATTATTTGGGTGGATTTTATTCAGGTTAACTTCATTTATATTCCATTTTATGTTTGTATTATGTCATATAGTGTGTATTTGTAACCAGGCACTCGTTAATTGAAATCTGAACAGTACAGGCGTGTTTTGTTTCCTTCGAAAAACTTATTATTTGGGTGGATTTTATTCAGGTTCCCTTCATTTATATGTCATTTAGTGTGTTTTTGTACCCAGGCACTCGTTAATTAAAATCTGAACAGTACAGACGTGTTTTGTTTTCTTCCATAAACTTATTCTTTGCGTGACTTTTATTTAGCACGCCTGGGTGTGAACCCTTGTTCCCCGAGTACCGCGACACCTACGAATAAAAAAAATAATAAAAAATGCCGAAACATAATATGATATATAACACGTAGGTGTCAAAGATATTTAACATGATATACATACGAACTTTATTATGACGAATCAAAGCCATCATAGAGGTAAAAGATATGGATAAAAAACATCCACAATAGAACAAGAACATTGATAGTTGAATTAACGCTTTCTACTTTCTAGGTATAATAAAACCATTTATCATTATTTCCCAACCTTCCATCTGTCTTGTGAACTATAACATTCTTTATTAGATTGACCGAACATTGCCTTCCGATTCAGCGTCAATCAGACCAACAGATCGGCATACTCCTCATTATCTTGAAAATCTTTTCCGAATATTTTGTTACGGAAATAAGTTTTAAATTACTTATAAGAAATATAATTCCCCAGCTTACAGTAAAATGTGTAAATCATATGTTTCATCTCAGGCGTTCACATAAAAGCACATTGATTGCCTTTTTGTGCAGTGCAGTCGCTTACATCATGTGATAATAACATCAGCAATTTAACATAGATCCAAAGAGTTCGTTTTATTAATCGTATTATTTGTTTTTAAGATAATACATTTGTGGATGCCTATAAAATTATGCTGCACTTATATGTGGTTATAGAGCTCTTAAAAAATACGAAAATTAGTAAAAATTGCTGTGCCGTGCACATTTAGACATAAACAATTGCTCTAACCCACTCAATCAATTAAAGCTTGCTTTCAGATAAGTTAATTACTTTTCTGTTTTATCAATAATTTTATCAATAATACATTAGTGCATTCAGTCACAAAGTTGGATAGCATTAGATTAAACTGATTTATTTTACAACAAGCTGCTACAACATAAATGTGGGCACAATTTTAAGTGAGAGCGTTGTCTTGTGTTGTCGGGGAAACCGGAGTACCCGTAGGAAACCAACTTGGGTTGTCGACAAACCAAACGGCCCGGAATCGAACTCCGGTCGCCTAGGTGAAAAGCAAATGCGCTAACAACTGCGCTTACCGGACACCCTTGATAGCACCATGCGCAAGTTTATATCTTTTCTACGCATGTGTATATGTTTAATCTCTAAAAGTTTTAAGTACAACCCCATTTTATACCACACATAGTCTCTTTTCTTGCAGTATTTATAAAAGAATACATTTTTTAATAAAAATCACTAAATATAACGAGACGACGAAAAAAAAAATTATTGAATGTTATGCATTATTATAAGACTGAATTTTAAAAATGTACATTTAAAATAAGTCGGACTCTGTCTAACATCTTTGTTGCCGTATCCCCATATTTCTGTATCATTTAGTAATTGGCTGCTCTGTTTTATTTGATACATTGTAATTGCATTTGTTGTTAAGTGCATTTAATCAGAGATATGTTGAAGAGAATGCAAAGAGGAGTGCATACTGAAGATGTAGTAGCTTTTAACAATGTGTGACTTATTTCATGTGGACCACAAGCTTTGCAAGCATAGAGGTTATCAATAACGTCTTTGACTTTGGTTTCGGTGACGAATATATTTCCTGGTTCTCTCTGTGTCTTTTTATTTAACATCGGCCAATTAACTTTATGGTCGTCCGCATTAGAGATATAAACAAAATAATCGTTCACGAATACGAATTATTAGGGTTGGGAAACGTAGGTATACTACTGTCACTGCTTTCATTCTCTTTTACAAACATTTGAACAGTTTTCCAATACCAACTTGGATTCGAAATATTTAACTTAATCATTTTGTTGTCCCAAGATACTGTAATATAGTTCCTTTATCTTACTCTTAAGCAATCATTAGGTGGAACCTTTACTTCCTTTACTTTTTGGTGAGCGTTGTAGTCCGTGAATGGTTGTCTCGACGATTGTTCAAAAGTTATCTTTAAGACCATTTTGGCTGACGTTTTTTGCTGACACGTCTGCCTAATATATAGAAGACTGTTCGTATTTGTTTATTCATTTCGTTTTGCCATCTAGAAGAATATTACACAACATATATTGTTTTCATTTTTATATTATATTTTCAATGTGTTTTCCACCTAGTTTGTGCAAATATACTTTTACCAGTAGACTCAATGAAGACTTAATTTTAGACCTTGGTAAGGCGAGCTATTGATGATAGTTGTCTGGTACTGTTCTCTTCTCTTCTCTACAGGTGATGTTGGTATCCGGACATTGAATACTTGAAATTAATTTATAAGTTTATATGTTATTTTTGCGTTATTCTTCATTGTTTACAAGTTAATATGTGCGCTGATCAGGCCGTTTGAAATCACGCTGACCTCCTAATGAACTGAAAGATTTTCATTGGTCATTACACACTTAAACTAGAAATCCAATTGGTCTTTGACAAACAACATAAAAAGGATTGGAAGCGACCTTTTTAGATCCCTGATTGTTTAAAAGTTGTAGTTTTTCCCCTCGAACGATTTTCCAAACAATGTAAAACAGATCATCTTTTTAGGGTCAACACAATGAGTGTAAATTAGTAATAACATTGTTTCTGGACATTATCGTTTGTGGTGATATACGGTCCTGCTATGTTATCCTTCCTTGCGTTGAGACCAACTTCGGGCCGTGCTAAAGTGCTGACCAATTAGCTGACGATATAAAAATAGAGGGATACTGCAGACCAATTACTTAACGTATAGATTATAAGTATCTTCCATGGCCGAGAGTGTAAGACAGGTTCATTCCGACCCGAGCGTAGGGTGTTTTGCGGAAACGAGGTTAACCGAGTGTCCGCAAAACACCCTGGGCGAGGGTCGGGATGAACCTATCTTACACGAGCGGCTATTGTAGATGCTTTTTCTCCCACCTCAGTTGAACAAAATTAAGTAAAAATGAATTTTTTGCTGGAACTCTTTGTCGCTTAGTGAAAATATTTGCGTATGGATATGCGATAATTCGTGTTGTCATGGATATGCGCGCAGTGATTCAGATCATGTTAATAGTCAAATCGGTCTTCAAATAGTTCTAAGGAGAGTGAAGCATTATTTCTTGAAAGGTGCGTGCAAACAGTTTTATGGTGACATTTGAAGCGAGAAATAATTAATTAGCGTCCTAAATATTGCCACAAGACAAGGTTTCCAAGATGCTACAGACGACAGTCTTCAACAAGGGGGTAATTACAATGTGGTGACCATTAAAAGGAGTTCCATACGGGCATTTTATCTTCGCCCGTAGGCAAGATAAGAATTTCTAGCATGGTTAAATAATTGGATCTACTTATCTGAGTTAGGAGAAAAAACAGGAAATTCTTAATAGTGAAAAGAAAGTAGTTTGAAGAGTTATGTCTGTTTCATTATGTAATATTAGTGTGTTAAGTATTAATTTTATCAAACTATTAGATTTTATTAAAGTTTGATATGTTTATAGTCTATAAGAGCGTTTATTTGCAAACCACAAGCAAACTGGCTTACTTAAAAGCTGCACTGACTCAGGATGTATATCACAAGAAATAAACGTAAACCATTCTCTATTATATGTGTAACATTCAAACCATTTGGACACTAGTCATCTCGCTGGGGGTTTCCAAGTCTTTCGTGATTCAGTGGTGTGCACAAGATATCTTCAAATTACCCTAGTTCGGTTTAAATACCGTCAACGTACAAAACGTTCAGTCTTAATATGGGCATGCAATCCCTTCTTTCACGCATTAAAAATACATATTTCAAGCGACTCTGTTGCAAGTCCTGGCGAATACATTTGATATTTGTTTTGCCTACACATTTTATTTAATTAAGTTGGTTTGAAGGCACGACAAAGTGCTTTTCAGGCCATATGGACAAACTTAGCGCAGATGACATCGTTATATACCAACAACATACTGATATCAGTTAAAAGTTATCTTTGTTTAAAATCTTCACTCGAAGCAAAATATTGCCTTCCGATGTAGCATTTATGACGCAATTTATCACGTGGTATATCCTTACTGAATGTATGCTATATTTTGTCGAAGAAGCTTGATTAGTTTGTCTATGTTTTATCTTTACGACATTTTTCAATCATGTCTACTAGTAGTTCGCGTGATTCTGTTTGTTTGTTTTCATTCGTTACCGGTAATCTGATAACATTTTTCTGCCTTACTCATTTACCAGCAATACCACGCAGTGATACTTAGTAATGAAGGTACATGTCTTGATCTGGTGGGTTTCATCATCATGATGAAGGAGTTTAATGTGATGTTTTCTCAAGATCAGTCCACCGATCTAGCTCTACAAAGTGTTAAGCAAACAGCAACACAATTCTGAATCATTTGCCAGATTTATACAACTACATGCGTTTCTGGTCTGTCATCTCGTCAAACTACGAATACTATTCGGATAATAGCTTCCCCCAACTCGTCTTAATAAATAACAAAAAACAAAAAAAAACGCGACATAGGATTTCTTTCAATTCTGAAGAACTGTGTTTAGGACAATATTGTGTCCCCATTTGAAATTCGATAAAAAGTGATGCGAGATTTGACATTTAGAGATTTAACTATCTAAGTATTGTAATAATGAAAAAATGTGACTTTTTAGCAAACAAATATCGCTTTTTTTCTTGGACATTTTAAAATGGCGAGGTTCGGGATCGCGATGGCTCTTCGCAACACTTACTCCGCACATTCTTAATCATAAATATATTTCTTCATGTCATTTTATTTTAACTCAACTAATAGATTATTAAATAAACTTTGTATTACATAATTGTAACCAAACATGAAGATTTATTCATTTTTCGGGTAAAAAAAAGAAATATGTTAAGAACTTGTTGATGCTTTATGCTAAGAACAATATTATTTATCATATAATTAAACAACTTTATATACCATGGAGTGTGTAGATTGCATTTCAATTCGTTTTTGTTTGCTTTTCTAAGAGAACGTGGCGCTTAACATATAATTAATTAGGTATGTCCTCAGTAAAGCAATAACTCAAAACATACTATGTATGTACGAGTATATATATTCGTATACACACTTATTTGATAAGAAGTATTTTAACATACAACATTACACTCCCTATATTATAATACCGATTTTTTCACATTTTGGGTATTATAATTTTTAGTTTGGAATTATAAGATTTGATTTGATTTTTTTTTTAAATAATTGAGTTTGAAAATCCGGTGCCAGTGAGTACAATACTCCCATACATATCAACACAACCATGAATCAGCCATTACAAAACCATATACAGCAACTCGTGATGTTCCTTTGACGTCATATTAGACCTTTTTGAAATCGGGAAAACAAGAAATGCAATATATTATCATCATAGATATATTTAAAAGTGATTTGTAACGTACCTGAAGACTTCCTTTCTTCTCCCTGTCAATATAATAAAATAACAAGTATTTATGGGTTTCTATTGTTATTGACATAATAGTTAATAGTTCCTTAAACGATATTTTTAGCGTAATTGGCCGGTCAATGTATGAAGTGCGGTCGGATTTCAGGGGGTATATCAGACATACTTTGACGATGACATTAGAAATCAGTTAGAAGATACTGACAGTTCATGAAGCAGCAGAACATGCTTAACAGCACTGGCGATATAAAACATAACGCTGTCAATCTATCAAATTTGATAAGCATCATTTTCATTGTTTACATGGTTAATTTAGCTATTTAAAACGGTTACATATAGATACACTCCATACTCCTTAAATTGTTATCTGGGCAAAGAATCTCAACAAAAGCACAAGTTTACATGCAATGTTATGAAAAGGTGATTGCTTTTAAACTAATTAATGACAAACATGGCGTCATCTTGAGTGTGTTTTCATGTTCCGCGATATATCTGTAGCTGATAGACTCCGGATAACATTATTTCGGAAGTGCTTTCTAGATAATTATGTGTAACCGATATTAAGAGAAAATTTATAGGAGTTGAATCTTCTTCAGGAAAAACGGACTTTCTGTTCAAAGTATAGAATCATATAGAAAACATTCGACTGTCAACCTAATGTGCTGAAATTGTATTTCTTGGTGATTTAGGTCAATATTTATATGAACAAGTCCAGTAGTCGAAACTTCAAACATAAATCCCGTTTAATGGCACAGGGTCAACGCCAATTTCATAGAACACAATAAAAAAACAATCACAAACCAGAAACATGGAACAACTCTACAAAACTCAACAAATCCTACACTACATGTATAATATTTAAAGCTAGGGGTGTTTATCAAGGATTATTAGGTACCTCCTGGGAACGGTCAGTAAAATGTAAATTTAATGGGGGTTTAAACTAGTTGTCAAGACTTACATAACAAAAAACTAACGCGACCATATGGAACCACAACTGTCTTTTGTTGTGACAGCTTATGCTATTATGTCTTACTGGCATGATATTATGTCTAAATGACATGTTATTAGATATAATAGCTTATCGTTACGTGATCAGTTCTAGAGCACTACAATTACATCGTCCGACCTGGACGTTCATAACAAAAACGTTTATAAAGAATGAAATAGCAGGTACGAGTGTTGTTTCAAATGTAATTGTATGAACCTATTGTATTTGATGTAATTTTTACAAACAGTCTCATGAAAATCGAAGCATTAGTCCCATATTAGTAACAACCTCTCATGTATATGTGAATTTTATTAATAAAAATTCTGACTGCAAGCATAACTAATAATTGATACTTCTGCAAAAATGACCTGCAAGAACCTTACAAACATGGGTTTACATATATTGCAATGAAACGAGCAGGACAATCACAGTTGTGAAATATTTAATACGGAAATATACTAGCGGAAAAGCGGAACTGGGCTGGTATTCATTATAGTTCTTAATTGGATCTAAGAACGATGTCGGATCGGATTACTTGTTATTATTAACTTACCAAAAGAATGAATGAAGTCAATAATGTATGACCAAAGAATTTACTTAAGTTGCATATTGAATGCCACCCTGATTATTATACGAACTTGCCAAACTAATGTCAAAACGTTAGATGATGATAAGAAGATTTTCCCAATTAAATGGCAAATTAATGTAACTGTAATACAGAGAGGTATTTCTTATAAACATGCGGCGTTTTTAAGTATAAGGTTTGCTAAAAAACTGGCCATTTCTAACAGGGAATGAATATATTTTTTCATGTACATTTTCTCTAATACGCTTGTTTACAAAGCGATGCCCATACAAGACGTTTGTGCTCCTTAGCTTCAAAGGGGCAGAGTGCAATTTCTTTTCATATTAATGTAATGTGGCTTCAATTATGTTAAATGAAGCATAATGAAAGGAATAATAATATGGGTTTAACATCGTCAAAGAATGGCCAATTGTTATGTGTATGTGAACGCAGAACGTGTATTATTATAATTTACATATACAGTGTTATTGTTATCAATATCAAGGAGCAGATGGTACAACAGCAAACAATATGAAATCATTACGATAATGTGGAATCAGTGGCGTCGCTGCTGGTGTTCCCATTATCAATATCCTGTTTCTTGCATTCCATTATGAACTAAAACACAAGAAATGTCATACTTCATTTAATGTCCTTAAAATAGATATTGACATGATTTTTCATTATTTTCAATACTAAAAAGCGCCGGAACTTGTCTTACCGCTTATTTTGAAATGTCAAGTGTCTGTTCTTGGAAACTTTCAAATCGTTACTGCTCTGAAGGTTTAATGGACATACTTGTGATATCTAGCAAGAAAACTCCTTCAGCTGTATTGTTTATTTTTTATTATGTGAGCATTTCATGGAATATGTCACGTTTAAAAGTCAAGAGTCGTTTATCATGCGGTTAACATTAAGTCCTGAACAATCGACCCATTTATGTATTTTGCATTTTAACACCTAAATCTACAAAAAACTTGTCTTCGATGAATTTTTAAATGAATGATGCGAACCAAATGCTTCCCTGTTTAAGAACTAATACCTTTTTGACATGTTATGTATTTGCATTTGAAATGAATTTATCTAAAAGAACGTATTACATACAAAAAGGAGCCTGATTTGGTGATTCCCAGTGTGTATTTGTTATACCTAATTCTGAGTTTGAAAATAAGGTTTAAAATTACATATTAAAACTAAAATTATTCAATACTATTAATAAGGGAAACGCTAAAACACATGAACTGAAACGTATGGTAATTTTGTGAATTCTCCGGATATGCTGGTTCTGAGAACATAACACATGAATCATCCCTCTTATCTAAAAATTGATATGAAATACCGCTCGTATGTATAATGTTACATATGGATCACCCCTCGCATGTATAACATTACATATGAAACATCCCTCGTATGCATTATATTACATATAAAACACCATTCGTATGCATTATATTACATATGAAACACCATTCGTATGTATAACATTAAATATGAATCACTCCTCGAATGTATGACATTACATATAAAACACCATTCGTATGCATTACATTGCATATGAAACATCATTCGTATGTATAACATTTCATATGAAACACCCCTCGTATGTAAAACATTACAAATGAAACACATCTCGTATTTATGAAATGACATCTGAACACTCCTCGTATGTATGACATGACATATGAAACACTCATCGTATGTATGACATGACATATAAAACACTCCTCGTATTTATGACATTACATATGAAACACTTCTCGTATGTATGATATGACATATGAAACACCCCTCGTATGTATGACATGACATATGAAACACTCCTCGTATGCATGACATGACATATCAAACACTCCTCGTATGTATGACACTAAAATGAAACACATCTCGTATGTATGACATGACATCTGAAAAAACCCTCGTATGTATGACATGGCATATGAAACACTTCTCGTATGTATGACATGGCATATGAAACACTCATCGTATGTATAACATTAAATATGAAACACTCATCGTATGTATGACATTAAATATGAAACACTCATCGTATGTATGACATGACATATGAAACACTCATCGTATTTATGACATTACATATGAAACACTCATTGTATGTATGACATGACATATGGAACACTCCTGGTATGTATGACATGACATATGAAACACTCATCGTATGTATGACATGGCATATAAAACACTCATCGTATGTATGACATGACATCTGAAACACTCATCGTATGTATGACATGACATATAAAACACCATTCGCATGCATTACATTAAATATCAAACATCATTCGTATGTATTACATTACATATGAAACACCATTCGTATGCATTACATTACTTATGAAACACCATTCGCATGCATTACATTACATATCAAACATCATTCGTATGCATTACATTACATATGAATCACCATTTGTATGCATTACATTGCATATGAAACATCATTCGTATGCATTAAATTACATATGAAACAACCCTCGTATATATAACATTTCATATGAAACACCCCCTGTATGTAAAACATTACATATGAAACAACCCTCATATGTATGACATTACACATGAAACACTCCTCGTATGTATGACATTACATATGAAACAACCCTCGTATGGATGACATCACATATGAAACACTCCTCGTATGTATGACATGACATACGAAACACTCTTCGTATGTGTGACATAACGTAAGAAACACTTTTCGTATGTATAAAATTACATAAGAAACAATCCTCGTATGTATGACATTACATACGAAACACTCCTTGTATGTATGGCATTACATAAGAAACACGTCTCGTATGTATGAAATTTCATAAGAAACACTCAATGTATGCATTACATTAAATATGAAACAACATTCGTACGTATAACATTACATATGAAACACTCTCGTATGTATGAAACTACAAATGAAACACATCTCGTATGTATGACATGGCATCTGAAACACCCCTCGTATGTATGACATGACATATGAAACACTCATCGTATGTATGACATTACATATGAAACACTTCTCATATGTATGGCATGACATATGAAACGCTCCTCGTATGTATGACATGACATATGAAACACTCCTCGTATTTATGACATGACATATGAAACACTCCTCGTATGAATGAAATGACATATAAAAAACTCCTCGTATGTATGACATTACATATGAAACAATCATCGTTTGTATGACATGACATATGAAACACTCATCGTATGTATGACATGACATATGAAACACTCCTCGTATGAATGAAATGACATATAAAAAACTCCTCGTATGTATGACATTACATATGAAACAATCATCGTTTGTATGACATGACATATGAAACACTCCTCGTATGTATGACATGACATATGAAACACTCCTCGTATTTATGACATGACATATGAAACACTCCTCGTATTTATGACATTATATATAAAACAATCATCGTATGTATGACATGACATATGAAACACTCATCGTATGTATGATATGGCATATGAAACACTCCTCGTATGTATGACATGACATATGAAACACTCTCGTATGTATGACAGTTCAAATGAAACACATCTCGTATGTATGACATGACATATGAAACACTCCTCGTATGTATGACATGACATATGAAACACTCTTGTATGTATGACAGTTCAAATGAAACACTCATCGTATGTATGACATGACATCTGAAACACCCCTTGTTAGTATGACATTGCATATGAAACACTCCTCGTATGTATGACATTACATATGAGACACTCTCGTATGTATGACATTTCATATGAAACACTCATCGTATGTATGACATGACATATGAAGCACTCATTGTATGTATGACATGACATATGAAACACTCCTCGTATGTATGACATGAAATATGAAACACTCATCGTATGTATGACATGACATATGAAACACCCCTCGTATGTATGACATGACAATTGAAACACTCCTTGTATGTATGACATGATATCTGAAACACTCCTCGTATGTATGACATTATATATAAAAGACCCCTCGAATGTAGGACATGACATATGAAACACGCATCGTATGTATGACATGATATATGAAACACACATCGTATAAATGACATGACATATGAAACACTCATCGTATGTATGACATGACATATGAAACACTCCTCGTATGTATGACATGACATCTGAAACACTCCTCGTATGTATGACATGATATATGAAACACTCATCGTATGTATGACATGGCATATGAAACACTCCTCGTATGAATGACATGGCATATGAAACACTCCTAGTATATATGACATGACATATGAAACATTCATCATATGTATGACATGGCATATGAAACACTCCTGGTATGTATGACATGACATATGAAACACTCCTCGTAGGAATGACATGACATATGAAACACTCATCGTATGTATGACATGGAATATGAAACACTCCTGGTATGTATGACATGACATATGAAACACTCCTCGTATGAATGACATTACATATGAAACACTCATCGTATGTATGACATGACATAAGAAGCACCCCTCGTATGTATGACATGACATATGAAACACTTCTCATATGTATGACATGACATATGAAACACTCATCGTATGTATGACATGACATATGAAACACTCCTCGTATGAATGAAATGACATATAAAACACTCCTCGTATGTATGACATTACATATGAAACAATCATCGTTTGTATGACATGACATATGGAACACTCATCGTATGTATGCTATGACATATGAAACACTCCTCGTATGTATGACATGACATATGAAACACTCATCGTATTTATGACATTACATATGAAACAATCATCGTATGTATGACATTACATATGAAACACTCATCGTATGTATGATATGACATATGAAACACTCCTCGTATGTATGACATGACATATGAAACACTCTCGTATGTATGACAGTTCAAATGATACACATCTCGTATGTATGACATGACATTTGAAACACTCCTCGTATGTATGACATGACATATGAAACACTCTTGTATGTATGACAGTTCAAATGAAATACATCTCGTATGTAAGACATGACATCTGAAACACCCCTTGTTAGTATGACATGGCATATGAAACACTCCTCGTATGTATGACATTACATATGAGACACTCTCGTATGTATGACATTTCAAATGAAACACTCATCGTATGTATGACATGACATATGAAACACTCATCGTATGTATGACATGACATATGAAACACTCCTCGTATTTATGACATAACATATGAAACTCTCATCGTATGTATGACATGACATATGAAACACTCCTCGTTTGTATGACATGACATATGAAACACTCATCGTATGTATGACATGACATATGAAAACTCCTCGTATGTATGACATGACATATGAAACACTCCTCGTATTTATGACATGACATATGAAACACTCCTCGTATGTATGACATGACATATGAAACATTCCTCGTATTTATGACATTACATATGAAACACTCATCGTATGTATGATATGACATATGAAACACCCCTCGTATGTATGACATGACATATGAAACACTCATCGTATGTATGACATGACATATGAAACACCCCTCGTATGTATGACATGACAATTGAAACACTCCTCGTATGTATGATATGATATCTGAAACACTCGTCGTATGTATGACATGACATATGAAACACCCCTCGTATGTAGGACATGACATATGAAACACGCATCGTATGTATGACATGATATATGAAACACGCATCGTATAAATGACATGACATATGAAACACTCATCGTATGTATGACATGACATATGAAACACTCCTCGTATGTATGACATGACATCTGAAACACTCCTCGTATGTATGACATGACATATGAAACACTCATCGTATGTATGACATGGCATATGAAACACTCCTCGTATGAATGACATGGCATATGAAACACTCCTAGTATATATGACATGATATATGAAACACTCATCGTATGTATTACATGGTATATGAAACACTCCTGGTATGTATGACATGAGATATGAAACACTCCTCGTATGAATGACATTACATATGAAACACCCCTCGTATGTATGACATGACATATGAAGCACCCTTCGTATGTATGGCATTACAAATGAAACACCCCTCGTATGTATGACATGACATATGAAGCACCCTTCGTATGTATGACATGACAATTGAAACAACCCTCGAATGTATGACATTAGATATGAAACACTCCTCGTATGTATGATATTACATATGAAACACTCCTCGTATGTATGACATGACATATGAAACACCCTCGTATGAATAAAATGACATATGAAACACTTCTCGTAGATATAACTAAACAGATGGAACATATTTCGTTTATTTAGATAAGCTAATGAAACCGAAGCACCATGAAATAAATGCCAAGTAATGGTTTAATAACCCGATTATAACAACACGATTCTATCCAGTACTTGTCACAGTTCAAGCCTTGAGTGTATCTTCTCCCATACAGCAGCTGTTACACAGCATCTCTACAATGCGTTTCCGGGAGGTCTTGCGAACAAGGATGTAGACAATAGGGTCAATGGTGTAGATGAAGCCTCCGAGTAGGTGGATGTAGCCAGTGATACTCGGGTCAATCCTCACATTGAACTGCTGCATCAGCATCAGTGTCTGAAATTTTGGAATTGTGTGAGGGTAAATGCTTCAATACAACATAAAAATGGTCAATATTAATGTTCACAGGAAACCTGGTGCCGCTCCAATAAAGATCTTAGTCAATTGGAGTCGTAGGTTGAAATGATCTTAGTGTCAAGGTTTTAATATTTTGCTACATGTTTGAGTGGAAGATACTAATAACCCGATTTTTTAAATGTGTCCTTGCTCGTACTTTTATGAACAAATGCCAAACAGACACTGGCAGTGATAACTATTTTAAACTGATTTTTTTAAAGTCAGCTATAAAATAATTAAATTTGAAATCGTTTGGGGGGTTTTAAATTGCGTGTCAACGCCGGCATTAAAAACGTGTAAAACAGCCCTTGTTCGGGCTCAGCCGTATTCATTTTTCAAGGATCAAAATAATAATAACAATATAAAAATAACATGGATAAGCCCGGTGGTGGAAGAATATTAAAAAACAAAGACAAAAAACAACAACATAATGCACTTTCAGTTTTCCATAATACATTTGCTTCCTCAATGGATGTTTAGACGTCGTATTCTTCTTTAACAACTTCTAATTGTTATGACACATTTAGATAATGTTAGGACATGAGAATGAGCAAAATCCTTACATTCCACTCATGTTTTGTAAGATGGACAATAAATGAAGACATGTAACGTTGGGGCGGGGCGCGCCTCGTGAGATTTGGGGTGTAGTTGAATAATAATATTAAGAGTTATACACAGATCATTAATTCCCATCCACAATGTTTTCCTAGTATCCTTATATCCTGATATACTAGTCACATGACAGAAAGTCTTTCATACCTGCCAACTCTTCAAAGTATAAATGATTAAAAAATGGATCTATGCTAAGAATCCAATGACGTCAAAATGTCCTTTTTTAATACCTAGTTTGTACCATTTTCTTATAATGTCTTATTTTCTACATACACTAATAATATAATATATTTTGGTTAGTTTGCACATTGAGGCAATTTTATTGGTCGACAATTAAATTAGGATAAAATATTGACCAATCATTCAAATTTTGACAAACTTTAACCAAAGAATCAACCGGTCTTATACAATAAGCTGAATCTTGCATGTTGCGGTAAGGTGATGTCAATTCCTTTTCCTCAAAGTAAGGCAGATAAGCTTGTATCAATATCGTATCAATTTATCCCAAAAGTAGGGGAAATAAAGTAATTGCTACTGGCTGTTGGCTTTTTCAGACATGTGCCTGGTTAATGAGAATATAAAACAATGTACTCTTACGGTAACAACAGCTTCATTATCACATACAGTGCGATTGCTTTGTGAATGGAATTTGCAAATGAACTTAGGCAAATACTCAGTGAATTGATAATCAAATGATATTATACCGTATTTAGGCATGATAGTGTGGTGCATATAAAACATAAGCATAAAAAGGTATACAATCTATCAAATAGATTGATGACCCCCATCAGAAGGGTGTGGTTACTGTTATACATAAGTGGTATTGGCCTGTAACTGACATGACGTGCGTGCTTCCGAATGCATGTTTCTAATTTGCATTTTAGAGTTTAAAAGCGCCGTAATTGCAATTTGTACTAGTTAGGACTTATATAGCGCAGTGGAGCCATGGATCTCTAATTCAATTGATTAAGATTTAAATACGTATAATAAATTGCTATCCCATAATGAAACATACGGTGGGTTAGGAGTGACATACGCGTTAAGTTCGATCTCGTTTCAAGGACTAAGTAACTTGTTAAAACGACTTAGTATCTCGCTAAAAGTCTTACGTATCTCGTGATTACGACTGGAATCTCGTTAAAATGACCAAGTATCTCGTGTAACGTTATCAAGTTTCTCGTGAATACGACTGGAAACTCGTTAAAATGACCCAGTATCTCGTGTAACGTTATCAAGTTTCTCGTGAATACGACTGGAAAATCGTTAAAATGACCAAGCATCTCGTGTAACGTTATCAAGTTTCTCGTGAATACGACTGGAAAATCGTTAAAATGACCAAGCATCTCGTGTAACGTTATCAAGTATCTCGTGAATACGACTGGAAACTCGTTAAAATGACCAAGTATCTCGTGTAACGTTATCAAGTATCTCGTGAATACAACTAGAAACTCGTTAAAATGACCAAGCATCTCGTGTAACGTTATCAAGTTTCTGGTGAATACGACTGGAAACTCGTTAAAATGACCAAGCATCTCGTGTAACGTTATCAAGTTTCTCGTGAATACGACTGGAAACTCGTTAAAATGACCAAGTATCTCGTGTAACGTTATCAAGTTTCTCGTGAATACGACTGGAAACTCGTTAAAATGACCAAGCATCTCGTGTAACGTTATCAAGTATCTCGTGTAACGTTATCAAGTTTCTCGTGAATACGACTGGAAACTCGTTAAAACGACCAAGTATCTCGTGTAACGTTATCAAGTTTCTCGTGTAACGTTATCAAGTTTCTCGTGAACTAGATTTGGTAACTCGTTGAAAGTACTCAATACATTTAGAGACATTTAAGTCGCTTTAACGAGATACCTAGTGGTTTCGGCGAGATACCTGAGTTACTGGCCAATATTTACACCTCAGCTTCCTTTCCTCAAATGAACTGCCTTTCGGCAATTGCGTTTCTCAATCGATGAACGCAACATCTTCGGATATTTTCGGATCGCAATTCATCGCATAACAATATACATGAAAACTATTGATCTTGTTATTGTTTGTATTGTGTCAGCAAGTACCGTAAAATATAACTCAACATTATAGAAAGTGTTAATTTATCATAGTTTAAATGTATTTTTGCCATAAGTGTTTCAAGTTTACGTTTAAAAGTTATTTGAAGTGGTCGATCTTTCACCGCGTTATTGTTACATCATTTGAAAAAAAATGTTTCCGGTTACAGTTGGGTCGTTCTATTTACAGAATTGGTAAGAAAAGATTACTTAAGTGAAATGAAGTATTTTTTAACAATTATTGAATGAAATAATGAACAATTTGTGTAAATATAATTAATATTAACGCAATTTGGCTGGTTAAAGTACGCGTGGCACACATTTTGACCAGCCCAATTGCGTTCATACCCCAAATAATGACATTAACCCCGCAATAAGTTCTTAAATAAGTAACTAAGTCGTTTTACCAAGATTTGTAAATCGTTTTAGGCCACACCAAATTGATCTTTTGTTCCTCAACCTATGCAATTATTAGAGCAAGCAAGCGAAAAGAATACAATTTTTTTTCATTTTTCAGATTTTTTTTTAATTAATGATTATCCAATGTGAATGCCATTTTACCAATTTTAACTCAATTTTACACTTAAACTCTATTGGAAAATGGAAAAATACTCCGATACGTACTACGTACTCATCCGTTTTGCGTAAGCACGGAAATCGATAAACCCAATTTCTATTATAATTATAACATATTTTAAGTAATTATGATCATTCGTTATAAATAATAACTCTGGTTTTAGAAAAGGCTTATCTAACGGAAGCTATTTAACATCATTTGAAACTGTATTTAGACATTTACCATAGTTCTGATTAATATTTAAAAAAATGAATGGTTAGCATGTTTTTACACCGGCAAAAAAGCTTGGACAAGCGTTAACTTGTGCTTTATTATCATGGCAAACCTTTCACAACCTCAGTTAGAAAATTACAAAACATGTTTACCGGAAGCCGCCAGTTATTGGCATCGGTTACTTCCCTTAACAAAACACTGTAAAACTGCGTAGGAAAGTTATAAGAGAATAGATTGCAGCTTTCAAAAGTGCTTATCACCACCAAAAAAATCGGTTCGTGGTCAAAACATAGGTGTGATCGCACAAAAAATATATATATATATATTACATTTTCGAAAAAAATAAATGCGGTATGTCCGCGAAACGAAAACTCAATTAGGTGTGGCCTTTACAAGTTAAACTTATATTAATTATAAGTCATAAAAATAGTACTACAACCCATGCTTCTAGTAAAACTACAACTGCTATTACTAAAACCACTACTACTGCAACTACCAATACAATTATCAATACAAATACCGCTACCACTTCCAGAGAAGTACCAATGTAATACGCATTTAACAAATGGATGTACAACACATTCAGCATCAGCACATTCAAAACACAGAGAATGCCTATATACATGTAGTAATTATAGGAATTTAAATTGCATATTTTAACTTAAGTCTTAATAATCGCAAATATATTTGATTGTCGAAGGCGTTTTACAGTCTTTCTTTCTTCGCATATGAAAAACTAATTGTTTAAAAAACACACGATAAAAACCAAACTTTGCGACAGTATAAACCGTATTTACTGTCGCATATTAATGATGTGCAGAAAACCCATAAACAGACTGAGAATAACGATTTCAGGGTTTCACTGTTTCAAAAGATTATTTTAACTTTTAAAAAACTATTTAAAGCATCATGCATTAAGATAAACTCGTGCCTTACATTGTACGGCGTTCCGCAGACCAGATACACGGCCGCAAGGGCGCCCATTAGTTTGGCAAAGGTAACTTCATATGACGTCACTTTGGCTGCGGATGAGCCATCACTGGAGCCATCCGTCGTGGAGGTCAATGTGTCAGAGGTGGTTGTGATGCTCATAATGCGATTGTTAAGGCGAATCAGAGCCCGTATCACGAGCATGTTACACACGACTATTGTGAACATGCAGGCAAACCCGATACAGCCAAACATGACGCCGAAAACGCGCTCAACGGGAACGTTTCTGTATGATAGCGAACTGCAAACAACTCTCCCTCCACCCCGGACGGCCATGAAATCGCCGAGGCCAATCAACGGGAAACAGCAGAAGCATGCTATGGCCACCCCCGCGCATAGACAGCCAATTTTCCATGTGTTGACGTCGACATTACGTTTGTAGTAAAATGGCGTGCAGATGGCTAACACACGGTCAACGGCCATCATGCAGTTAAGGACACCGGATGAGATTTTGAAGAATATGTGGATAGACGTGAGGAAACCACAGAAAATGTACGTTACGTCCATATAGCGTGTCAAGAAATGTTTCAACGCAGAAAAGCAAACCGCCGTAAGATCACATACACACAGGACTAGCAGAAGTATAATCGCAGGAAACACGGCCTTTCTGATGTCCTTTATCATAAAATACAACGCTAAAGCGTTTGTAAAAATCCCCGGAATCCATATTAGAAAAATGGAGAAATAAAAGCTCCAACTGAAAGTTTGTGAACTGTTTATACTTGAAGATCTTCGGTTCGGTATTTCTGTTGTTGCGTTTTCAAACCATCCGACTGTATCCAAAGTTGCATTAATGTCCATTTTGTTACTAACCATTACGAACAGCAATCATTAGACGAATTATCCCTGGGCGAGTGTGCCTTTATATATGTCTACGAATCGAAAATCACAGCAGCGTCTTCGGTTTTCCATGGAAGCCAATAACGGACTTCTGTATAAATGTTCATGTTACTGATGTTTTTATTTAAATTTTACTTTAGTGATCTACCAAGAATAATTTATTAAATAGCTCAGCAGAACTCTAGTTCAGAAATGAACTAGGTTTGTATTTTGTTAAGGAAAACAAGCTAAAATGCTAACTAACAGCAAAAACAACAAAAAAACTTTTCATTATACTTTCTTTCTTAAGGCCCGGTCACACCGCAAAAACTTTGCTGGAGCGTTCCTGGAGCGGTGAAAAAAAATCATCACCGCTCGTTACCGTTCACCATAAGTTGGCCCCCGTTAAGGCAACGCCGTATACGCTCGGCCACCGCTTATGGTCCCTCCTACCGCTCCGAAAGTTTTGAGCTGCACAAAATATTGCGAGCGGTGAGGAGCGGGCACTTTTCCGCTCCGGCAAAGTTCACCACCGCTCCAACAACGCCCAGTCAAAGTTTGGCACCGCTAGACGCAAGTTCGTGGACGCTTGGGTCCGCTAGGCCAACGCAGAAATCTTGAACGCTGGACCACCGCTGCTTCGCCAGCTTTGCCCGGGCGGTGATTAAACGTTGCACAAACTTTGGTGGAGCGGTTGTAAGCGTTTTACGAGCGGACACGGGATTGCTGGAACGGTGTCGGGCGTTAAGGCAGCGATCCATTGCGGTGATGAACTTTGGTTTGGCGTTGGTATGGAGGTGTTGGAGCGGGACCAGAATTTGGCTATATATACGGGGAGAAATGGACCAGGAGTCCATTTGGAATCGAGCTGCCGTTGAGTGCAGACCTCATTCACATCGAATTTGCTCAAGGTTACAGTAAAACTGTACTACCATGGATGCTGAGAGACTTGCTATGATTGGTGCACTAGTCCTTTGCTGCTGCCTTTCCTTCTCCAGCCTTCCTCTTCTTTTGTCCACGTGGCATGATGAACTTCAACTATCGACTTCTATCAAAAATCTATCAGAACTTCTATCAAAGCGATCCGTTCAGCTCCGTAGTCAAAAGCGGTATGCCGCTAAACCAACTTTAAACCCCCGCCGAGCCAACGCCCGCATGCGCAGAACGCCGCTCTATCAACGCTCGCGTCACCGCTAAACCAACGCTCGCTACCGTTAAGCCAACGCTATAGCAACGCCGGCTTCAGCGGTGCACCACTAAGGCAACGCCCGTGTTTTCGATTTTTTCCCCATTTTGTGCGCGGTGACAAGCGTTGTCGAAATTCGGTCCCCTCTCTCTACCGTTCAAGGAACGCTCCAACAAAGTTCGGGCGGTGTGACCGGGCCTTTAATTGCAAATACCCTACGTAGATGACAGCATTAAATTTAAGCGAATGAAAACAGTTTTAGAAAGTAAAGTATATTGGTAACATGGGTGAATACTAAATCTTTATACTTTTATGATCTTTTTTTTAAATTATTCAGCTGGCGGAAATGGATATAAACCTCCAGTTTCATGTTTTTCGTTGACAGTCAATATTTCATCGGCTATAAATCTGTCTATACAGAACGAGTTCTCTATATTGACTGTATATCGTTCACTTTTTCAGTTTTAATTTACACAAATAATCCATGTACATGGGCGGACCAAGGATTTGACGTAAGGAGGGGCGTCATTTATGCACCAGTCAATTGTAACCACGGCCCCCCAGGTCCGGGGGTATACCGGGGATAGCTGGGGAAATGGGCCGTGTTTTTTACCCTTCAGGTGGCCCCGCAGTGCCGGGTGTATGCGAGGGTTTTGTCTTCGCGCAAAATATAGCGGGGAATGGGCCTTACCGAGGGTCCCTGTGGTGCGCGGGCATTTGGCGGGGATTTTACCATCAGTTCGTCCCCGCAAGGCGGGGATTTTACTCGAGGTTGACTGGACCGAAAGTCAAAGTCCCCGCTATTCCCCGGACCGGGGGGGGGGGGGGGGCTGGTTACAATTGACTGGTGCATTACAGTTAGGTGTGGAATTCTCCAAAAATGTGTACATCAATCCTTGATTATATATCAATCTGGTATTTAAAAGACTATAAGTATCTATCATGTGTTTCCGGTACGGATAGAAAAATCCGACCCGAGGGCACGTGCCCTCTTACTCCCACATAGGATTTACCACAATTAATACTATTGTTAAATTATTCCAAAACCGATGAATAAATGTAGAAAACAATGGTTCTAATGAAGGATACCTATTTTAACTTGAAGAAAATGTGAATAAAACACAGTATTTCTACCATTTGAGATCCTAGTAGATCACAGTAAATCTTTAAGCATTCACCAATCATTTAATATTTTTGAGTTTTCAGCTATTAAATACACACTCAGTTACAATTTTGTTATCAGTACTAAATATTTTCCATAAATGAATTATCAAGTAAGTAGTTAAAGGGTTAACAGTCAAAGTATATGTTTGTTATACATGTGTATGCATTGATATTGAATAAATGTGTCACTTTGAACAGTTGCCATGGTAACTAGATTTTTCTTAGGAAACTGTTAATGTCTAAAACCCTTAGTATTTTCATTTTTCAATGTGATACTTTTTAGCATGACGGCTTTAGTCAATGAAATATTTCTGTTATATTTTATTCATTAGGTCATGCTTTGTATACAATTATATTTATAATTTAACCTTGAAAATTGCTGACAATCTTTTATACTTATATTAAAATATTCATAATTGCTAGATGGGTTTAAGTTCATCTTTTTTACAATTGTCAGGCAAATCAATGCAAGATATACATAATTCTCCTTTAAAACAAAAAGCGATGTTTCTAAGCATTTTTTTGTATTTTTATTGAATGGTTACCATGGCAACTAATTTTTTGTTTGCCTTTAATCTTCCTTTTTTATAATACTATTAATTGTAAAAATGCAAGAGTCAAGCAGTGAATGGAAAAATGTAAATGTTCTTTGACTTTTACCTTATTGCTAGCCCATTCTTCAAAATATACGGCATTTTTTAAATTTCAAAAAAATAGACGTATTTTTCATCATTTTTTTAACGTGAAATAATTTGCTTAAAACATTGTTTAAGCTCTGATAGTTAGGAATGTGTATTGAATTTATAGAAAATAAACAAAATGTGTTGTTTTACATTATTTATTTCATTAAAATTCCGAAGTTTTGAATTGGACCTATTTTGGCAGAAAAATTGATAAAAATGAAAATTAAAAGGGCCATAATTCTGGCAAAAAATGATAGATTTTAAAAAAATGTGCATATTTGAGTTTGTAACGACGTAATCTTTAAAACGATATATCACTTTACTATACCGCATGAAATTTATTTTTTACGTTGTTATTGCTACTTTAAGTCTTAAATAAAAATCATGCGAGTTAAAACAAAATCAGTTAACATGTGCAAAATGTGACGTTCCAACAAATTATAATAGTTTAAAGTTACGTCTAAAATCCCTGAGTAAAACGGGCCCCAGATTATATGTTCTCACTTTGATATTGACTGTCATGCGGTAAGACAAAAACAGGAAACAGTAGAAGAAAGAAGCGCATAGAAACTCGCCTAATTGTCGAGGGATGTTCCATGCGAGATATCAGCGGGTTAAGCAAATACAGAACATCAATGCTATATATTTAATACAGCGAACTGGACATTTAAGTTTAATCGCTTTCAAAGTTTTAGTAATAATTATAATTGATTGTAATTCAACCATTTCCCCCAAAAAATGTAAGGCGATTAAATATTTAAACACTATTTCTCAACTTCATCGTAACTGAATCATGTGTGTTTTATACATACTCGTACATATTTTTTTCTATTTAAATACAACAGAGTCAGTCCGATTTCAAGAAAATAATTGTACGGTTCTTGCGATAGCGATTCAAGCTCTCTATCAAGGCAAATACAGATATGTGCCCATACGTTATGTAGTTATCTCTTGAAATGTTCAGGTATATTAAGCAAGGAGTGAATACAGTCTACGTAGCCTTAATATATAAATTATACATAGCGTTCACTATCTAGGATATGTGCCCACATGCTATGATAGATAGTGTTCACGGTCTAGGATATGTGCCCACATGCTATGATAGATAGTGTTCACGGTCTAGGATGTGTGCCCACATGTTATGATACATTGTGTTCACGGTCTAGGATATGTGCCCACATGTTATGATACATAGTGTTCACAGTCTAGGATATGTGCCCACATGCTATGATAGATAGTGTTCACGGTCTAGGATATGTGCCCACATGCTATGATAGATAGTGTTCACGGTCTAGGATATGTGCCCACATGCTATGATAGATAGTGTTCACGGTCTAGGATATGTGCCCACATGCTATGATAGATAGTGTTCACGGTCTAGGATGTGTGCCCACATGTTATGATGTTATGATACATAGTGTTCACGGTCTAGGATATGTGCCCACATGCTATGATATATAGTGTTCACAGTCTAGGATATGTGCCCACATGTTATGATATATAGTGTTCACAGTCTAGGATATGTGCCCACATGCTATGATAGATAGTGTTCACAGTCTAGGATATGTGCCCACATGCTATGATAGATAGTGTTCACGGTCTAGGATATGTGCCCACATGCTATGATAGATAGTGTTCACAGTCTAGGATATGTGCCCACATGCTATGATAGATAGTGTTCACGGTCTAGGATATGTGCCCACATGCTATGATAGATAGTGTTCACGGTCTAGGATATGTGCCCACATGCTATGATAGATAGTGTTCACGGTCTAGGATGTGTGCCCACATGTTATGATGTTATGATACATAGTGTTCACGGTCTAGGATATGTGCCCACATGTTATGATAGATAGTGTTCACGGTCTAGGATGTGTGCCCACATGTTATGATGTTATGATATATAGTGTTCACAGTCTAGGATATGTGCCCACATGCTATGATAGATAGTGTTCACGGTCTAGGATGTGTGCCCACATGTTATGATACATAGTGTTCACGGTCTAGGATATGTGCCCACATGTTATGATACATAGTGTTCACGGTCTAGGATATGTGCCCACATGCTATGATAGATAGTGTTCACGGTCTAGGATATGTGCCCACCTGTTATGATACATAGTGTTCACGGTCTAGGATATGTGCCCACCTGTTATGATATATAGTGTTCACAGTCTAGGATATGTGCCCACATGTTATGATAGATAGTGTTCACGGTCTAGGATATGTGCCCACATGCTATGATAGATAGTGTTCACGGTCTAGGATATGTGCCCACCTGTTATGATACATTGTGTTCACGGTCTAGGATATGTGCCCACATGTTATGATACATAGTGTTCACGGTCTAGGATATGTGCCCACATGTTATGATACATAGTGTTCACGGTCTAGGATATGTGCCCACATGCTATGATAGATAGTGTTCACGGTCTAGGATATGTGCCCACCTGCTATGATACATTGTGTTCACGGTCTAGGATATGTGCCCACCTGTTATGATACATTGTGTTCACGGTCTAGGATATGTGCCCACCTGTTATGATACATTGTGTTCACGGTCTAGGATGTGTGCCAACATGTTATGATACATAGTGTTCACAGTCTAGGATATGTGCCCACCTGTTATGATACATTGTGTTCACGGTCTAGGATATGTGCCCACCTGTTATGATACATAGTGTTCACGGTCTAGGATATGTGCCCACCTGTTATGATACATTGTGTTCACGGTCTAGGATATGTGCCCACCTGTTATGATACATAGTGTTCACGGTCTAGGATATGTGCCCACCTGTTATGATACATAGTGTTCACAGTCTAGGATATGTGCCCACATGCTATGATAGATAGTGTTCACGGTCTAGGATATGTGCCCACATGCTATGATGTTATGATACATTGTGTTCACGGTCTAGGATATGTGCCCACATGCTATGATAGATAGTGTTCACGGTCTAGGATATGTGCCCACATGCTATGATAGATAGTGTTCACGGTCTAGGATATGTGCCCACATGCTATGATAGATAGTGTTCACGGTCTAGGATATGTGCCCACATGCTATGATAGATAGTGTTCACGGTCTAGGATATGTGCCCACATGCTATGATGTTATGATACATAGTGTTCACGGTCTAGGATATGTGCCCACATGCTATGATAGATAGTGTTCACGGTCTAGGATATGTGCCCACATGCTATGATAGATAGTGTTCACGGTCTAGGATATGTGCCCACATGCTATGATAGATAGTGTTCACGGTCTAGGATATGTGCCCACATGCTATGATAGATAGTGTTCACGGTCTAGGATGTGTGCCCACATGTTATGATACATTGTGTTCACGGTCTAGGATATGTGCCCACATGTTATGATTCATAGTGTTCACAGTCTAGGATATGTGCCCACATGCTATGATAGATAGTGTTCACGGTCTAGGATATGTGCCCACATGCTATGATAGATAGTGTTCACGGTCTAGGATATGTGCCCACATGCTATGATAGATAGTGTTCACGGTCTAGGATGTGTGCCCACATGTTATGATGTTATGATACATAGTGTTCACGGTCTAGGATATGTGCCCACATGTTATGATATATAGTGTTCACAGTCTAGGATATGTGCCCACATGCTATGATAGATAGTGTTCACAGTCTAGGATATGTGCCCACATGCTATGATAGATAGTGTTCACGGTCTAGGATGTGTGCCCACATGTTATGATACATAGTGTTCACGGTCTAGGATATGTGCCCACATGCTATGATATATAGTGTTCACGGTCAACGATATGTGCGCACATGCTATGATATATAGTGTTCACGGTCTAGGATATGTGCGCTAATGCTATGATATATAGTGTTCACGGTCTAAGATATGTGGCACATGTTATGATATATAGTGTTCACAGTCTAGGATATGTGCCCACATGTTATGATATATAGTGTTCACAGTCTAGGATATGTGCCCACATGTTATGATATATAGTGTTCACAGTCTAGGATATGTGCCCACATGCTATGATAGATAGTGTTCACGGTCTAGGATATGTGCCCACATGCTATGATAGATAGTGTTCACGGTCTAGGATATGTGCCCACATGTTATGATACATAGTGTTCACGGTCTAGGATGTGTGCCAACATGTTATGATACATAGTGTTCACGGTCTAGGATATGTGCCCACATGCTATGATAGATAGTGTTCACGGTCTAGGATGTGTGCCAACATGTTATGATACATAGTGTTCACGGTCTAGGATATGTGCCCACATGCTATGATATATAGTGTTCACGGTCAACGATATGTGCGCACATGCTATGATATATAGTGTTCACGGTCTAGGATATGTGCGCTAATGCTATGATATATAGTGTTCACGGTCTAAGATATGTGGCACATGTTATGATATATAGTGTTCACAGTCTAGGATATGTGCCCACATGTTATGATATATAGTGTTCACAGTCTAGGATATGTGCCCACATGTTATGATATATAGTGTTCACAGTCTAGGATATGTGCCCACATGCTATGATAGATAGTGTTCACGGTCTAGGATATGTGCCCACATGCTATGATAGATAGTGTTCACGGTCTAGGATATGTGTCCACATGTTATGATATATAGTGTTCACAGTCTAGGATATGTGCCCACATGTTATGATATATAGTGTTCACAGTCTAGGATATGTGCCCACATGCTATGATAGATAGTGTTCACGGTCTAGGATGTGTGCCCACATGCTATGATAGATAGTGTTCACGGTCTAGGATATGTGCCAACATGTTATGATACATAGTGTTCACGGTCTAGGATATGTGCCCACATGCTATGATATATAGTGTTCACGGTCAACGATATGTGCGCACATGCTATGATATATAGTGTTCACGGTCTAGGATATGTGCGCTAATGCTATGATATATAGTGTTCACGGTCTAAGATATGTGGCACATGTTATGATATATAGTGTTCACAGTCTAGGATATGTGCCCACATGTTATGATATATAGTGTTCACAGTCTAGGATATGTGCCCACATGTTATGATATATAGTGTTCACTGTCTAGGATATATGGCACATGTTATGATATATAGTGTTCACAGTCTAGGATATGTGCCCACATGTTATGATATATAGTGTTCACAGTCTAGGATATGTGGCACATGTTATGATATATAGTGTTCACTGTCTAGGATATGTGTCACGACAGCTCCCAACATTTACCAATGGCGATATTTTGCTAGTTGTGTAAGGGTTGTTGTCTTGTGGCGTTTTGTGTTGTTTGTTTGGTGTGTGTTTCGCCTTTAAACAGCAACTTCGTTAAACTTCGGGCAACTGGGTTTGTCCCTATATTTCCGACTGCTGTATTAGTATTAATTACGTTATATGTTTGCAGGCGGCTTTTGTATTAGTATTAATTACTTTGTACGTCTGCAGGCGTCTTTTGTATGAATGAACTTAGCCTTAGGGTTGTTTGTTATCTATGGAAAGGTAATGTATTTTTTATAAGATTTCAGTACGTCATGTACAAAACAAGGGCGTTTTATAAAAAAAATAGTTACACTTTAATTGTTGATCATCCCTTGTTAAGAAGAAAGTGGTGATCAGCATCCAAGACAACCCATTAGTTTTTACATAAAAAAGCTTTTATTTTAGGTTTAATATGTCTTCAAATTGAAACCGGGGTTCATTAGAAGGTTGTTTTGACATATTGCAAAATTATAAGACTAGCAACCAGAAGATTCCGGATTAATGCCATCAGAAAACACTTTTTATTACAATCAGTAAGTATAATTATGGGAGTGTTGACATTGAATTTATTGACTATAATGAAGCAGGCGGAATGCGTTGTTAATCAGGCAGAAAACGTAATGAGAAAGATTGCTCGCGTGATCTAGTTTCTAGTTCCTTGTTATGTACAGAAACATATGGGGGGTTTTTAAATCCAATATGTTAAGGTCTTTGACATTGAAAAAGTCATTTCCTTGTAAAATTTATTGATATGTTATTAATTAATTAATATGTGAAATATTAAACATCATAACGTTTATGCTATTGCATTAGTCGAAAACAGAGAGTTCCGTATAAAGAAATACAACCTTAATTACATCTCAAGAAATAACTTAAATAATTAGTTATACATTCGACCAGATAGCGAGTTCCTTCGGCACCGAAAACTGCATTTTAACAGCGCTGTTTATTCCTGATAGTAAGGCTCGTTTCCAATGGTTTCCACGTAATTTTTTTTTAAAATATGGATTTTCCTAAATTTTATATGGTTTCATCTATAATTGCCTGAAATAATTATACGTGAATAAATAATCAATAAGTGATCCCATAATAAATATGTGCGCTCATAATTGATAAGCTCAACCATGAATATTTGACAAGTCAAGTCTTATTTGATCTGTACGTATAATACATCCATATAAATGGTTTGACTATAGGTGGGCGGATTTAATGGATTTAGGGCATTATTTGTACTATTTGAGAAAATACACTATCTTATAAGCTCTGAAACAAAAACTAAAACAAGAAATGAGTAAAGATTGACAAAATATGTAATTTGAATGAGTGCTAAATCATCTGAATCTTGAATGTATAAATCGCTTACCTATCCCAAAACCACTGCATAATAAGTTAGAGTACTGTTTTGTCTTCTGTACAGTTAAGTCGGTAGACCTAAAAGTTTAGAACACCAAAAATGAGTGCTAACTCTTCTTTATTATTGAGCGCCAAATGTCTCTATACTAGCGAGGGTTAGCTTCTTATTTTGGATACACTTGCGAACTGATGTACACGCAAAAATACGGCGGCTGGTAGCTCGGGTTAATAAACGAGAGTTAAACGAAATGTGAAAATTCCATTGGAACTAAGAGGTGGTGAAAAAAGGGGGTTGGAATATGTCACAACACATACTACACGTGTGAGGAATGCGTTCGAATATGTAAAATCGAATCGCTATTGTGCGCAATTATTCTTGTTATAATCACGTTTACTTGCAAAAGAAGTTGTTTAACCTTTTATATAGACATGCTATCTTATATTGTTAAGGTTAATCTTCCAAATCATAAGGTCATACCAATTTGATTTCGCTTAAAGCTGCAAGTTCCAATGTAAAAAGTCAGTTAAAAAACCTACCCACCCGGCACTTGAAACTCAATTGTAAGGCAACACGCGTGTAACTGAACTTACAATGAAATCATATACATTTGTAGGTCTATAACTGACAAGGACGTTTCTTTTCCAATAAACATTTCATAGTAAACATTTCCCAGTAAACACAACCAAATAAAAACGCTTCCCAGTAAACACTTGCCAAAATACTTCCCAGTAAACTCCTCTTTCCTGGAGCCAGTCTTTCCACTTTTCTAACCTCTAACATTCCCAAGTGGGGATGACGCTGAACATCACGTGTTTGGTATGACCTTAAATAAGACGATGCAAGGAAGTTAACTGTATACAAGTTTATCTTAATCCTGTAGACATGATGGTAGGAAACCGAAACATGTACGTCATTGCATATCTTTAGAAGTACGTATATCCGTCATTCACAAAAAACAACCAAAGTATATTTCTTAAAACCAAAATTAAAAAGTCAGACTATAAGATATCCAAGAGTTCATACCTGCCATTTTTGTTTAGCACACCTTATTCAATTTCCATATGGTTTTATTTTGCATTGCCTTACACATCAATGATCCCCATATGTAATGCATTTATCGTTAAATGAAATAAATAGTTTCGAAGAATAATTGGCCTATGCATATTGCCCGTATGCAATGATCTAGAGTTTCAATATAAGTAACATTGACCAGTGTGCGAGAATGAAGGAGAGACAAAAATATTAAGGTCCATTCTTATTTTAAAGGCAAAAATCTCTGAGGTTTTGTAATGAATATTACTTAAAATAAACTAATTATTCACTCCATTTTTCGAAATAATTCATGTTAAATGCAATATATGGACTGCTGGCAAAGTTTGAAGGCAGATTGTCATTATTAGCAAAATGATCAAACGTAATCAATATTTGTATAGAAAGTATGCCAATCTCTTTCACTGTTGTTAAGTAATGTGAAATTATTACGTTAATAATGCGATTTTGCGTATTATAAGAAAAATATTGAACATTTATGTAGGATAAGATTAAACTTGCTTTAGTGCTTAGTGTAACGTTCCATTACATTATCTTTTTTAAAAGATCGGATAAGCGAGTTCGCAGACGACGCCTGACAATATGTCCCGCTTGTGTCTGCAAAGATCAGGCTACGCCTACGACAATCAAATATGGTAGCAATGTTAAACGGTGAATCTGGCGCAAATATACACATGCTATTGTGAATGTCGAATACTACATATAAACAAACCATGAAGTGATAATCACAAACATAATACATAAAATATTGCTGTACTTCTGTTCATTAAACGGGTCGTCTTCTTTCTCCCTATATGGAACTTCCGGTTTGTTCATAAAGGTGAAGCTGCAACTCACTCCTGGGCATCCGCTCTGATATCATGGTTCTGTTTAATCCCTGTACGGAACTTCCGGTGTGGTATCACGG
Source organism: Mya arenaria (assembly GCF_026914265.1). NCBI lineage: Eukaryota > Metazoa > Mollusca > Bivalvia > Myida > Myidae > Mya > Mya arenaria. Next base: position 71,567,998 of record NC_069127.1, on the reverse strand, counting down.
ATGGGGCTGCATCTGACCGGAGCTTCTGGTCCGGATATGCGATGTAATTATACGAAGCTTGGGGTCTGGTATCACGGTCAGTTTCTCTGCTTAATGCCAGTCTTATCACGTGGTCTCTGCTTGATAACTGTGCACTGTAAGACTTTATTTTTCCCAGATCATATTCTTCCCACCTGGGAAAAATTGGATCCTATTCTTCACAGCTGGGAAAAATAAGATCTCATTTGTCACACATTTCGAACATATACCTCACAGCTCTTGGGAAATTTGTGATCGAAGCCTGTTTTTTATGTACCATAAAATCACATTCTTCAGTCACATTTGTCACAGACTGCTTTTTCCAGTATTGCAGACATATTTTGTTGATAAACATGTATGCGTATATATTCTAGTCATCAGGAATCGTTGATTATGTTGCTGTCGTTTCTGTTGTTGTTGTTGTTGTTGTTGCTGTTAGTTGGCTGCAGTTGTAGGCGCAGTGGCGGTTGTTGTAAAGGTAGTTGTTGTTTTTGTTGTTGTTTTTTATGTTGTTGCTGTACGGGTATTCGTGGTATAAGTAGGAATATTATTGGTTCTGGTTGGCACCGTATTATTTGGTATATGCCTAGTAAAGGTAGATGGCATTGTGTTTGTTGACGTGAGTTGTGTTGGCAAAGACAGATGTACTGGAAAAAGTATTTTCAACGCTTTCAACGGCTAAATTTTGGACTAGCAGTGAATACCGCAGTGCTAGAGAGCTTTGGTTTAAAGATAGTTCTGTTCCGAGCTTGCCTGATATGGTCGAGCATTTAGTGAAACAATTCACCCTCAGGGACACAATCTGACCAAGATAAATATAGAGAAAATTTTAAGAATTGGTGGTGGTGTTGTTGTTATTGTTGTTGTAAGAATATGTTTTATTGTTTTTGTATAAGGGGTAGTTTTAAGAATATGTGTTGTTGTTGTTGTTGTTGTTGTTGTTGTTGTTGTTGTTGTTGTTGTTGTTGTTGTTCTTCTTCTTCTTCTTCTTCTTCTTCTTCTTCTTCTTCTTCTTCTTCTTCTTCTTCTTCTTCTTCTTCTTCTTCTTCTTCATTCTTCTTCTTCTTCTTCTTCTTCTCCTCCTTCTTCATTCTTCTTCTTCTTCTCCTTCTTCTTCATTCTTTTTCTTCTTCTTCTTCTTCTTCTTTCATTTCTTCTTCTTTCACTTCTTCTTCTTTCACTTCTTCCTCTTTCACTTCTTCCTCTTTTTCTTCTTCTTCTTCTTCTTCTTATTCTTCTTCTTCTTCTTCTTCTTCTTCTTCTTCTTCTTCTTCTTCTTCTTCTTCTTACGTTTATCATGCTATCATTATTATTATTTTATTTTTATTATTTTATTTTTCTTTTTATTATTACATTTCAAATATCAAAACATCAATTTCATCGACAAAATCTGTGAAGAATATGATTCTCTTGCTTACCACCATTTTGGTCAATCAAATATGTCACAGTTTAAAACTGTGAAGAATAGGATCCTATTTTTCCCAGACCTGTGAAGAATATGATTTGGGAATAATAAGGTCCTACAATGCACAATATCGGGTCTGGTAGGATAACGTGTATGCCATTAACTCACTTGGTTAATACAAGGCTGGGTGCGCTGGATCATTATGCGCAACTTCCGTTCTGATGTCACGGGTTCTGCTGGATCACAACACGCAACGTCCGGTTTTTCCACCGTGTATTCTGATGATTTACAACGCCTACGGTCCGGACTGGTGTTTTGGATTCTCTTGGAAAATTGCACGCAACGTCCGGTCGAGAGTCGCGGTTGTTGATGGATCCCAACACAACATCACCTAAAATAGATTCAATAGTTTGGGTTGATGGCAGTTCATTTATCATTATTTGAAAACAATTCGAATAATATAAAAGAAATGAAGATAATTTATATTACATTTGCAATATTGTAGTTCAGTTATTAGTTTAAGAGTTTCGGAATGGTGCTGCACCCTGTCCTCTTTTGGTCGCACCCTTCTGCCCTCATGGTGACCAGCACAAAAACCCTTCTGCCTTTATACAATTAAATGCTTAATACTGTTAAATGTATTTTTTTCGAATATACACACAATTTCTAAGATTTTTTCCATCAAAATCATATTTTTTAAGTTCTTAAATGCCCGCTTCATGTACGACGCCCCCCCCCCCCAAAAAAAAAAATCAAAAAAAAATCATATCGTTCCTTTCTTGTTCTTTCAATTGATCAGAGGCCATATACCATTTTCAAGAGAGAATTGTACATCTTGACTAATGAAATAATGAGTATAAGGGTTTTACTACTGATAAGATAAAAAAACACCATTTTTCACTGCCGTCCCGGAATATTTTATTGTCTACAATGTCGTGCTAGGACTTTAAGTTTCAAGATTCAACGACTTTAAGAATCATAATACATTCATTCCCCGAAAAGTGGCCTAAATATAGTTTACAAATAGTTCGGATATTTGAATATTTACTGGGTCTAACATATAGCATTGATTGTGTTACTGCGGGTTATTGAACTTTTGACCTCATTACCTTCATTGGTTTGCCCAGACATGACCCATAGTCAACCTTGACCTATATATCATAGAGTAACATGATTTAACCACCACTTGTATCATCTGGATTGTAAACAAAAGTTGTTCAGCATTAGGATATCGAACCCTGTTATTTATTCAGGAGACGGTAACAATTATGAAACATGGCTTTGATAACTTTAACAGTCTTTGTCTGATTGTTAGTTTTTAGAACTTGCAGCATCATTGGTATTAGGTATTAGAAGATTTACTGGGTCCCTATAGGGCTCGATAAAATGTTACTGTTGTCACGTGTGACCTACATTTCAACTTAAAAATGCCCACCAAAATTGAACGTGTTTAATAAGATTCGCGAAATAAAGAAAGAAAAAAAAATAAAGTGTTGAACATAATAATTTCTTAATAAATAAACCAGTGAAAAACTCTAAATCGGAATGACTTAATATTGAATCGCACCCATTCTAAATAAGTTTTATATAGCATTAGTAGAGTGTCATAATGTAACAAGAGCTGTCGTAGGACAGCGCGCTCGACTACGCACCTTTGTCATAGAAATAAATACATTAATGAGGTCATATGTGCCTGCCAAAGCAATAAAAAAAGTTCAAATTAAACAGTAAATAAGAATTGCCGCGCTGTGACAAAACCAGATTTTCTATGATGTTTTAGTAACAGTGACATTGACCCAAGGGCCCAAAATGCAATCCAATCAAAGGTCTATATCAACTTTTCCTATATACCAAGTTTGGTCACACTATGTTAACCCTTACTTACGTTAATCAGTTCTAACCATTTTTCTATTTTTAGAATCAGTGACATTGACCTTGACCATGACTTTCGGAGCCCAAAACACAATTCCATGAATGATATCTCTTAAATCGTCATATATACCAAATTTTGTTGCAATATGTCGACCCTGACTAAAATAATTCAATACCAACCTTTTTCTATTAATAGTATCTTTGACCTTGACCTTGATTCTAGGGGCCCTAAAAGCAATCCCATGAAAGGTCCCTATTCACTCTTCCTATATACAAAGTCTGATCTTTATATGTCTAACCTAGCTTAAATTATTTAATAACATAGGGTAGTTTGATGTATCCCTCCCATTGGCCCGCCCGAACAATATTGCACGTCATTTATATAATTATCTTGTTTACCCTTTGTGAAAACCTGGTTAAAAATGAAATGTGCCTGTCAAAATAAATAAAAAGAAAAGAAAACAAGGGCCATTATTTGTATTTATGGTTTAAATGGACCTTATTGCAAGATGGTTTTCAATAATTGTGCGAAGTATAACGTTGATTAAATGAAGGGAATAGATGTTATTAATTAAAATACCAACTTTCCCTAAAACTTTAACCTGCCCTTAATCTTTAACCCAAGTTCCTAAGTCAATCAGGGGCCATAATTTGTAGAAATGATAACATGGAGTTATGTAACCTCATTGTGTGATGGCCTTGAACAATTGTGTGACGTATTAGGTGAATTGATTGAAGGGTTTGGGAATAATTAGTAAAAAACGTGTCCTAAAACTTAATCGGACGCCAACGCCGACGCCAACGCTGGGGCGAGTAGTAAAGCATCCTTATTCTTCGAAAAGTCGAGCTAAAAATCGACTTACTTGCATAACCAAGTAAGTCCAATGATACATCTTTAATGATTTTATCTTAATGAGATATTTGCAAAGACACAATTATTATGTTTGGTAGGTTTATAAATGGTTTTATTTGTAATTTCAAAGCACCATTGTTGAACAATGAAACAATCTATACTTTTAACACGATTTTCGCAGAAACGTGAAAAAAGACATGGACATATGGTAACATGGTAATAAGGTAGCATACAAATGTGGTAACATGGAAATAAGGTTCCATGGAACTAAGGTCTCATGGAACTAAAGTTCCATGGAAATAAGGTTATATGGAACTAAGGTTACATGGAATTAAGGTTACATGGAAATGAGGTAACAAGGAAATAAGGATACATGGCACTAAGGTCAGCTGGAAATGATGTAACATGGAAATAAGGTTCCATGGATCTAAGGTTACATGAAAATGAGGTTAGGTGGAAATAAGGTTACATGGGAATTAGGTAACATGGAAATAAGCTTACATGGGAATTAGGTAACATGGAAATAAGGTGACATGGAAATAAGGTTATATGGAATAAGGCGACAAAATGTTCACGAGAGCCTTAAACCGATGAACAATGGCCGATCGATCACAGAAGCTAACCAAGAACACTTCAACTGCGCTTTAAGATAAACCCAGACATGACAGCCATTTTATTTCTCTGCAGATTCTTATCAAATATCCGTAAACATTGAATTTTAACCGTAAACTATTAAAGTGACACTCTTATTCAAAATCAATACATACACATGTATAACAAGCATCCATTGTGACTGATAAATCTTTAATTACTTACTAATTAATACATTCATGAAAAATATTAACTACTGATTACAAGATTATTACCGTGTATTTGATAGCTGAAAACGCAAGAATATTAAATGATTGGTGATTGCTTAAAGATTAACTGTGATCTACTATTGTGTCATTAGGTAGAAATACCGTGTTTTCTGTGCCTTTCTTTCAAATTAAACTCGGTTTTCTTCATAAGAACCATTATTTTCGACATTTATTCATCCATTTTGGTTAATTAAAACAATTGTATTAATTGTGTTAAATCTTATTTGGGAGTAAGAGTGCATCTTTAAGGGTTCAAAACACTTACCCTATACAAATCAACGCTCTGTGAATTCAAGTGAAGTTGTCATTTATGTCTGCCTAACAGTAGTCGATTCCCGGCTTCCCTGTCATGGAAAATCACCGCCTAGCCGCAATCATCTCCGTACCTGGACATAGGCATCCGGAAGGTAAGAATACAAAACCACGAGTAATATCCATACACCATAAATATTTAGGCTAATGAATACTTAATATTCAGTATTTCCTTGGTTGATCAGTGTTAAAAGTGATTGTATCATGTGCAACAGTCGTGGTTCGATTCCCGGTTTGGCCTGCATTGCACACAAGTCGATGGTGAAAAAATATGGCTCAAGTTGTAGAGGGCAAGTTCGAAACCGCATTTAACTTTTATGGAAAAACAATCAAGCAAGCAGTAACACGTTTAGTCTCCAGTACAGATGTTTATTTCTATTGTATGTTCTTGAGAAATGTTTCCGCTTCCATAAAGTATTGTAACAAAATTCTCACACAGATCCTGCATTTGGTGATAGTATTAGTTCTGGTGGACATTTGCTGTAATGAGATGTCAATGAAAACGCTTTTAAAATGACAAGGCGGGGGACGAAAAACAGTTGGAAACTAATGCAGTATTAGCCAAAGTTTGAACAACTGAGTCATCGTTTTAACTTCTGTTTATTGACATTATATTTGAGTAAATGCAAGAACGAAAATCTTAAAATGCGATAATAATAGCATAGCTATCTTCGAAAATGCAGTTACCAACTAATGTTGCACTTAACCAAAGTTGGATGAGCTGATTTTCGCGTGATCTTTATATACTCTACCACGACAGCATAGTGATCTAGATCTGATAAGCGCTTGCGGAGGCAGCCCCGCTCATGAAAGTCTCTCTAAGCCACCTAGGTCCCTGTCGCTACCTGCACATAGAGTTCTGGAGAATATTCGGCTCAGATTTCTAAAAGGCGTCGAGCGCGTGTCCACCAAGGTTGGGCATAGAGGTATTCCACTTACAAGAAAACCCGAACAAGCGCTACCAAATCTAGACAACTGTACCATCGTAATAGTTAACATGAAAGTGAGGTAATTTAACTCATGGTAAGGTTGTGTTATAACCATCGAAAGAACGTATTAAAATTTAGTTAACAAGAAATGTCCACCAATATCTCGTGTATGCTTCGCATACGTGTGCTATATTATGGTTTTGAATCACAAAAGCCAACAAACGCTTTGTGAAATGTTTGCTTTAGAAATTGACAACTTATTTTTACTTATAAGCACATGGCTTAAAAAGGGCTGCACTAGCGCTGTAAAACGCTTACAGAAAAACACTACAGTATTTGAACAATGTAAATTAGTAAATATTCAACTTAGCTGGTTACTTCCATTGCCGCTTTATCCAAGTAAAATGCCAAAACTGCTGGTATTTAACATGTGTAATGTAAATGAATAAATTGTATAGGTTGACTTAATCTTAACTGATGGGACTACCCTCAAGGTATATAATACGCTAATGCAAAATACCTATAATATATTATTTCTAAATTGAAAGGTAAATTGAATGATTCGCACATTGGTTAAAATCGCTCACTCTTGGGTTATTGTGGTGATAATTGTTACACAGTGTGTTACATTCGTCTTAACAGTAGGAAATGACGTGTTTTCGCTACTTCACCAGCGGCGAATTTAATAACGTATTCCTTTTTATCAAAACCGTTTCTCCTTTGAAGAAAGTCTATGCCGTGATTATAGACAGTTGTATGTCAGAGTTCAGACTCCAGTGGCCAAAAGAAAAAAACTTTATTTCATTGCAAATTTCTTTCAAGTTGAATATTGATGATATAAGTTGCTAAAATATTTGTAACCATTTGACAAGATGTCATTCTATTTATTACATTTGCCTTGTTAACGCTGCACTCTCACAGATATACCATTTTTACAACTTTTTTATTTTTTTGTCTTGGAAAGAAGACATTTTTGGGTAAACATCTTCAAACCAATAATATAAGGTTGCTGACAAAAAATCAGACGGTTGTTTTTCATATTTCCGTTCGAAAATTAATGTTTTATGGCTTAAACCGTTACTAACGGTTTAAGAAATATGCATAAAAAACATCAATTTTTAAACTTAAATATACAAATCTGCTATCTAAATTTTTTGTCAGCAGTCTTATATAACTGGTTTCCATGGATTTTCGCTAAAATTTGCTCGTTCCAAGACAAACAATAAAAAAATTGTCAAAACGTTCAATCTGTGAGAGTGCAGCTTTAAATCTCAAAATGTGAAAATAGTTTCTTTGTGAGTATTTTCAAACAGTCCTTAATGCTGATAAGTCAATAAAAGAGACTAATAAAGTTATTGACATTGACAATTATTAACTTTTAATTTTGTAAAACGAAAAGAATTTAGTTGATTTGTTAAAATCTTATAGAAGTAATTTCCTTATCATAGACTCGAACTTGACACTGTTCGTAATCATGAGCCCAGATTTCGTTTAATTGCATGGTACAAAATGCATGGACAAATAATGTTAATACAGTCACAATTTGTGTAGGTGGACCCTTTAATGAATACAATTTCATGACCTTTAAAACTATATACACATTTTGTTCATATACTTTCGATATCAGAAGTAGCTTCATTTTCGGAAATTTAATGCATTCAACGGTACCATTTTTACATTTTATTTTTTTTTTGTCCTGGAAAGAGCAAATTTTTACGTAAGACGTTGCGTACGATATTGGCGTACATTAGCGTAACCGACGTTATTGTAATTTTTAACCGTTTTAACGTTACAAGAATTACTTAAGGTGTTTGGGTTACAGTTTTCATAAATAATGTTGGTTCGATATTTTAAGAAATATTTGATATGTGTGTACGTATAATGTTTATTCAACCTCTACATGAAAATAACATTACACAAACAAGAATGTATACTTACATATGTCAGTGTTCTACGTAAAAGTTCATACACAGATATACAATTTAATACAAACTATTGCACATTGTTTGTCTCATGCATTTAGATGTCTTGAAGATTACTAGCAGTTTGGATTATGTCCAAATGATCACACTCTGAAAGTTGAATATCTTTTTCGTCGGGCCGGCCTACAATGTATATAACTGCCTCGGCATAAACAATCGCTTTAAGCCTGTTAACAAGCGTGTACATGTGGGAAGACGTCTGTCCGTTCTTGTTGAAGTACAAGCCCTGTACTACCGAGCTGCCCTTCATGAAACGATTTCCCCACTGATCATCGGTATCCCTGGTTAGCACGTGGGTTGCCTAGGTGACCTGTGATGTAACGTGTATGAATTGGATAAACGATACAGTAGGGATATATTATCATGATATATTATCATATGTATATTATCATAATTTGGTATATCAATTAATATTTTACATGAATTTCATTCGCAGCAAAGAGAAACTGAAACAGAACAATTTCATTCCGCCATGTAGTGTATTATTTTAATAATATATGTATTGTATTGCATAACTTAGACATAATGCCATACTAATATTAACACAATTATTTGAATTATACTATGTATAGATTTGCAAATTAACAAACATTTGCTCTCAACCACGTTATGTTGTCAACTAATTAAATGTAACTATTTTAATCAAATACAAGTCATACCTTCAGTAGGTAATAGTCTTCTGTTTCGTCGTCGGCTATTACCGCCACTACATCGCCAACAGTCAGAATATCTGACAGAGATGCTTCCTCGTCGCCACACTCGTACGTAGCACTGAATTCACCTTCCGGTACATTCCCCACGTTAACTTTTTTACGTACAAACATCTTCAAACCAATGATATAAGATTGGTGACAAAAAATCAGACCGTAGTTTTTCATATTTCCGTTAGAAAATTAATGTTTAATGGAAAATGCATTAAACATCAATTTCTGAGCTTAAATATAAAAATCTGCGATCAAATTTTTGTCAGCAGTTTTATATAACTGGTTTCCATACATTTCGCAAATATTGGCTCGTTGCAAGGCAAAAAAAATAAAAATAAAAAAGTTGTCAAAATGTTCAATCTGAATTTACGAATTAATTATGCAAAAGTAGCCTCACAAACATCTTTTTTAAATAAAAAAGATACTATATATTGGTCCTGCTATATCATAAAAATAGCCATAGAGAATGCATTCATCCAAACACATATTTTAAGGTTAAAAATGGACCCAGTTATAAGGAAAGATGGCCATTTATTCTGTTATTTCACATGTATTATAAGATGCTTTTAAAAAAATGTACATACATCATTGGATACTTACTATCTAAAAATTTTAACGATGAAACAAATATATCGAGAGACGTAGTCTAGGTTACTATAATGAAAGCACGCCATTCCCTTTGAATGTCTAATGTCCATTGTCGTGACAGCAAGGCACTTTGTTTCCTTTCTTAATTGTATAATGTCCACTATATTGCAAGCGAGACATTCGAATTGTTATTTATTCTAATGTAAAAATAACTAGCACGACATTTCCAAACAATATAACTATGCTGAAAAACGAAAAGTTTAGGCCACAGTGCGGGGCCAATCCCGACCCCTGGAGCGCGTTTAAACAGACTTGTTAGAGGCCGATCAGATGGAGCGTTGTACGAAATACCTATATGCACTGTTATCCATACAAGGAGATGTTTGAAAGTAAGCTCATGTATGAGTTTATTCAAACTTTGAGGCTCGTAGCGGAGTCAAGCCTGGTTTTAAAACAGTTTATAGATATTCTATATCTGATGCCTTTTCCAAGGTTAAATGCTCTATACTTTTAGGTTGCAGACACAATTATTTTGAAGTTGGTTTCTAATAAAAATGAATAAAAAAACAACTTTATGTTGTACTTCTAACATTTTACGTATTACTTATGGCATAAGTGCGGCATTATATTTTAGCAATATCACATAGTCGGTAGTCAGTCACACAAGGAATGAAGTTTGTTTTATTCGTTTAATTAGAAATTACCCATTCAGCGTATTTATCTTTCATGGTTCGGAAAGATATGCTGACTTTCCACGACTGTCAAAAACCTTGTTTGAGATCATGAACATAAAACGATACATTGATAGATGGGGCGTAGCAGCCGTGTAACTAATCAATGGAGATCCGGGGCGTAGCAGTCTCCGTGTAACTAAGGAACGGAGTGCCGGGGCGTAACAGTCTCCGTGAAACTAAGGAAAGGAGATCCGGGGCGTAGCAGTCTCCGTGTAACTAAGGAACGGAGTGCCGGGGCGTAGCAGTCTCCGTGAAACTAAGGAAAGGAGATCCAGGGCGTAGCAGTCGCCTTTCAACTAATAAAAGGAATGCTGGGGCGTAACAGTCTACGTTCAACTTATAAAGGAAATGCTGGGGCGTAGCAGTCTCCGTTCAACTACGAAAATGAGTGCCGGGGCGTAGCAGTCACCGTGTTACTTAGGAAAGGAGGGCCGGGGTGTAGCAGGCTCCGTGCAAGTAAGGAAAGGAGTAGTGGAGTTTCTTTCGTTTGAAAAAGCTTCGTCTGACCTTTGGTCTTGAGAATTAAAGATGGAGAAATCAAAAGAAAACTTGATTTGGGCAAAAATGAATACAGAAGAAACAACTACAAATTACTCGTTCCGTTTGTGATTAAGGAACACCAATTCAATACAAAATGCCTGAATGTATATGAGAATCAGCTTAACCCCCTATACATCATGGCCAGGCAAATGCTCACAGAAGGAGTTACACTGGTGGGAACGAAGTAAATATTAATTATAGCATTAAAAGACAATCTCGTACGGCCTTGTAAATCTGAAAGAAAAATATAAAGTGTATTTTCAGGTCACATGTAACTAAGTTTCACAGGTTATATGAAACTAAAGGAGTTTATTTCCTACACGCCACGTTATTTGGACACAAGGTAAACGTTATGAAGGGGCATGCCTTTACCCTAAGTGGTGAGATAAAACAAAATAGGAGGAGTGGCCTTGACCATGAAAAAACACGAATCTAACTATTAGGAACATTTTTATTTTTATTTTTGGACACTAGCATTGTTTAAGATGATGACCTTCTAGATTTCATTTGCGTTCTCTTTTTTCCATGCTTGACCTTTTTTCGGCACATCGGCTGGACTACAGTAAGGCTATGGAACTACAAGTGCAATCCAATTAGAGCTCTATCCTAACATTTAACCAAGATCCCGTATAAGGGCAAACCACTGAACAAGAGACACAATGATATAATAAAAAATATCAAATAATCGTTCATGGTAAATGTTGGATAACCGCATTAACACGTCAGTGCAGACTAGACAAGAACTCACCAATGTTTAAACCGGTTGTGCGCACAACCTCACATCTCACACTCCATTTTTCATTAATAAGTGCAACATTAAAAATATAGACCTCATCGGAGTCAGCTAATCACGTACCCCAACGATTTTACGCCTGGGGTGGTATCCAATTAGCATAATTTAATATTAGGGTCATACATCATAGACCTCATCCACTCTATTTGTCAGTTATTAATAACAAGAAATGCGATCAGCTACATCGTTCTTAGATCCAATTAAAGTGACTCGCTCATGTCTCTGGACCATAATAAGTTTTCCCGATAATTCATCTGAAAACACTTATTTTATCATTATCTTAATCTATGAAATTGCAGAAAAAACAACAGTTATAGCATAATAAAAGTAGTTTGGTTTTAGTGGGGTTCGAACCCACGCCGGTTTAGTCAAGAGAAATAAGAAAACAGCCGGCTAATCCACACGGCCACCGGGACAGTAACATAATTGGTGGATATGTTGACCGGTTAACGATACATTGATAATGTCACGTCATTATGACAATCGATCAATCACGCAATACCACATCAAGTGTTTTAATCAAGATATAAACGCTAATGAAAATTGTCCTCTTCAAAGACGATATTTGAGCAAATATCAACATTTGCTGAAAGGTTCCAGCTTTCGGCGTTTTTGTTTTAACACTCCTTATGATTTGCCACACTTTATTTCGTAACTAAAAAATGTGCATTCTACAAGCCATGAGCGAGTTACTTTAAGACGAATATTGAATACCAGCCCAGAGCAGTCCGAACGTTCATGACTTTCGCACTTTTACATCGACTTATACAACAGTGGTCCTTTTAGTCGATGCCACATATGTCAAATCATGTGACACTTAACACACGATAAGTTCACTCGGGACTGTGAAAATATACTGACCAGTTATCAAATCAAGGGGCCAGTGTCAATTACTTAAGTTTACTACCATACAAGCCATGGTTTCTGAAATGTTTATGCTTTTGCCAATGTGTTGTTTTCCATCAAAAACAAATTAACTGGTGAAAACGCTTGCACTAAAAATTTTAATGCAAAACGATTTGTTTATCATTTGATTTGTGCAAAACAATTTCTAAATTTAAGTCTTCGGTTTAAGGGAAAGACTTTGGGATAAAAGCTGCACTCTCACAGATTTCCGTTTTCGACAATTGTTCTGTTCATTTTTATCTCAGTAACGCTAATTCCGGCTAATCTTCAGAGTAACCGACGTTATAGGCAGATTGAATATTAGTTGTTTCTTACCCAAGTCAAGTAAGAACACAAGCTGTGTATCGCTCATCTCTATTTCTATTGGCTAATAATTCTTCGCTAAACAATCAGTTTCCCCTAATGGTCAAACTGTCTTTCCAACCAAGATGCTGTTCAGACGAGGTGTGTTTAACATTCAGCTATTAGTTTGTACTGACATTTTAAAAAAAGACCCGCCCTTCCTCCTCCTGACTTAAGTTTGACATATGAATATATTTGCTTGTTTTATAAGTAATTGCTCAGAATACTATTAAAAGACGATGATTGTATTGCATTGTCCCCTTCTGCTGTTTTTGTTCGGATATGTTCAGTTATGCAATTGCCATTGGACCAACGCTTGACGCAAAACGGTCAAACCATGAGAGAGGAGCTTTAAAACAAGACAAGTTGTTCTGTGGCTTAGCAACCTTTTTTTATTCAAATATTTTTTTCAATAATGTATTGGTATAGAATAGCATCACTACGTATATATCTTTACATCGACAAACGTATGCACCGAAATGAAACAAGGCGACTCGTAAGTATGTGGCATGGTATGCCCCATCGGCTCAAACTATAGTGGTCATGTTTCAAGATATCATAAGGTCAATATATATCTCAAAGCTATGGCTTGACCATAGTTATAACATCACGTTATCAAACAATACGAGGCTTGTTTCTATAAAGTGAAAGAGTTGCGAAACGAATTTATGAAATTAAGGTTTTACATAAGAACACAACTTCCACATGGAATGGCATGAGGTTGATTAAAGGAACCAAGCTATATAAACCTCGAATGGAACGCATGGGGACACTACTGATTCAGACCTGAAGTAGGAGAAGTCTACTTACACATAGAGAGGAACAACTCCACAAAAATGCATCTCGCGTACTTCCTGTGTGTAATGGTAGGCCCAGCCTTCGGGGCTCTGACCGTGGACATCCTCGCTCACGATTCACGGTTTACAACCTTGGTAGATCTCGTTGTCAAGGCGGGACTCGTCAACACCCTAAATACCGGTAAGTGAATTATGTGTACAACTTTATACCTTAAACAAATGGGATTTATTAACGTTAATTGTCGAGATATATATATACGTATCCTCAGCACACATGACGTATACTTTATATTGGCAGAGTCAGTTCGCTAATCTTTTAAAGCAGAAGGAAATATTTTGCCCATGCTTGGTGACGTTACTTTACAACTTATTAGGGTACATGCATTTCTGAGTTCTTCAAAAACATCTATTACAAATTGCAAACCTTACCAGAATTTGCCATCGCACTCAACAATCAAATTTTAAACTATTAAAAAAGTCCTGATCTACAAGAAAACACGTCTTTGAGGATTTCACTGTTTTAAATGTGTGTTTTTTTGTAGTTGTTGGAATCACTTAATGACGATCCTATTTTTTTCTAAAATCACAAACTTATCATATACATGACAAATTATGAACAAAAATATCATGATTTAAAACTATTTCACGACTCCAACATAAATGACGCAACGTCATTGGTCCAGGACTGGTCACGCGGTGACCCAATATTTTTCCATATTGGGTCACCAAAATTATTTTGTACCAAAATGGCGTCTTTTTTCCGATTCCGATAAATGAAATGAAACATTTAACCAGGTTGTCGACGTGATATATACGTTACGGGGCTAGTAGATGACCAGATTTTGGATATACGGGCACAGGAAACCATATGGTTTCCTTTGCCCCGTATATCCCATATCGGGTCACCTACTAACCCCATAACTTATAAAATTATCGTTAAATATTGCATATGTACGAGATAAATAGAGCTTATTTTTTAACAAAATGTTCTTAGATTATTTAAAATTGTATAATGAATTTATTGAGACGAGGACACTGACTTCTTTTTTAATATATTTTATACATGTAGTAATTCAAATAAGTTAATACGGACGGTTCAGCCTTCTCTCAGATATGAAGTTAATGGAGTTTTATTCTTAACATTGATCAAATTGTACATCATATGTGTCTAAGTAGCTGATCTATGAAATATTAAAGATATTAACGCGTAATTGCCTGACCGTTAAGCATATTCCTGCTGCTAAGGAGATGGTGGCAGATGCATGGAAAATGATGGGACATTTTTATATGACAGTTTCCTGGCAATTAAAATAAGGTACAATGCCATTTGTAGACCAAAGAAATGTGTTTAAGCTTAAAATCTTCTAGATTTAATTGCTTTTTACTTTTTTCCCTGCCTCAGAATAGGTGTTTTCGGGGCTGCACTATAAGACTAAATATGTGGTGTTAGTGACATCAACTTATACCATGGACAGATTACGCTTTTAGAAAATGAATATTTGAATTAAATGATAATGTTTTCGTATTTATGGGAATTTCAGTTTTGGTTAACAATGAAAGGATTTCGAGTATCTTTTGTGGTTTGCGTGTAATTTACCTTATAAAATTACTTTCTCGGGAAATCATGTATACATAAAACAACAGAAAGTTTTAAGCCGTAGTTATGATAATCAAATTTTCAAAATCATTAAAGCTCGCGGTTTTTCTACTCCAGGAACCTACACCATCTTTGCTCCGACGAACGATGCGTTCAACGCTCTCCCGCCTGCCACTCTGAGCGGGCTGGCCAACGACGTCAACGCTTTGACGAACGTATTGAAATACCATGTCGTTCAGAATAAAATAATGAAGAGTAGCGCAAGTAACGAGCTCACCATTGCCACACTGAATGGCCAGAAAGTTCGTTTCAATATTTACAGCCACAACAACAAGGTGACGGTGCAGGGTTCAGAGGTCATAGAATTCGACAAGGTGGCCAGTAATGGCGTCATCCACGTTTTGAACAACGTCATGTTGCCACCAGAGGGCGATATCGTCGACATCGTAGCCAAAACGAGCGACGTCAGCACGCTTTTGAGCCTTGTACAGCAGGCCGGGATCGCCAGCGCTCTGAAAGGAGACGCCCTGACCGTCTTCGCTCCAACCAATGCTGCCTTTGCCCGCCTTCCATCCAGTGTTGTAAATAAGATCACGTCTAACACGGGGCTGCTGACCGAGATCCTTGAATACCACGTGGTGCCACACACTGAATATTCCCCCGGACTGTACAACCGCGAGTTCCTCCGGACGCTTGACAGGAACCATGACATCATCCAACTTCACACGGACTCCACTGGCGTCCGAGTGAACCGGAACGGTCACGTGACAAAGGCTAACATCGGTACCACCAATGGCGTCATTCACCTCATAGACCACGTCCTCATACCAGCGCGATACTATCTCACTCTTCTTGTTGGTAAAAAGTAAGGATGATGGCTCCCGTTTAGTGCGTGTTTTTAAAGAAAAGAAACATGATGAGTCAACAGACCGGACATGATTTTTTTCTTTCGCCTTTCAACTCTACTTTCCAGTATATGCATAAGGATTTTGTTACATGTTTGATTGTTGCAATAAACATATATTTTGAAGTTGTATTTTTTTTACTTTTTATAAATGTCCATTTACGTTATTCATAAAAAAGCGAATGTATGAAAACAGCATATGCCAACTGTATGAAACCAGTAGACCTTTGGTTTGGTTAGGTTAGCCGAAATGTTTATTGATTGTACAATATATATCTAATAGTAACAGTTGACAAAATAAAACTGCTTCCATGTTTGATCTAAATAAACAGATTTCAAATAACATACTACTATACAGATTTATACAATTTGCGGTCGATATTAATTTGATCAATGAAGCCGTCACTCACAAAAACAAGGAGTAGGTTTCAATAAAGGATTTTAGTTGTAATATCAATTACAATGTATCTTAAAGCAACTGTGCACCAGATGACCAATTTGCAACAAAAAAGGAAAATTGTCGAAAACTGACATAAACTTGGTATTTATGTGTACAATGCATTGAAACTTACTAAATGAAGTACCACATAGTTTGTTTACAATTTATTCAAGTTTAGCAGTTATTTCGTATTTTTTCATTAAAACAGTTTACTGGGTATGTCTACCAGGTAGAATTCATTCCTTATGCGTGATTGATTAGTCGATGTTATCACAAGTTAGGTATATAGCTTAAATATATCACTCGTTTGGAATAATCCTTTGTAGCTCAGTGGATACAGCGCTCGACTGCAAATTTTGCGACACGAATTCGAACCCGGTCTCCGACACAATTTTTTTTTTACATTTTGGTACTTTTTTACAATTATGATATCAAAGCGTAACACATTCTATTAAAGAATTGTCCTGAGATTCATTACAGAAAAAAACTTTTTTTAGTTCCAATCTGGTGTACAGTCCCTTTAAATCTCTATAAACCTCACTGTCATGTTATACAGAACATCAACATTGTGTTCGAACTATTTATTATGTTGTATTGTGCGAATGGTACAGCACCGGCTACTAGTGATAAGATCCCTTCCAGAGTTGGCTGGCTGGCCTTATCAAAAACTGTGATCCATAAAAAGGTGGAGGAATTAATGAAGGTTAAATGAATTCCAGTAAAACGTTACATCTCCCTTCTTAACAAACAAAATATATCAATACAATAATCATTACATATGTGAGTTGATATAGTATGTATAGATATTAGGGATGGCAACGAGTACCCGAGTACTCGATCGAACGTCCGAGTACTCGAGTACCAAATCACTACTCGAGTACTCGGAAAAAAATCAAAAACATCTATAAAAATCACCAAATACACGATTTACAGACAAAATATCAGATCTGATTAGTTGCCAAGAGGACAATTTACGGTCCCTCTGATCACCGCTGTGTACACAATTGACCTCAATCAATTAGTTGACAGTAGTTGTGATAGTTGCAAACTGTCAACAAAGGACCCTTATTTCAAATTAGCACTGATATCAATTAGCGAAGTTTTGATAGCGGTACTTTCACCTACACAATTCTTTTGTATACTAATTAGAGACCTTCCACCAAACAATGGATGCTAACGAGCGAAAGAATATCGACTGTTTACGAGAAATGATTTCTTAATGGGCGTATTTTAACTATTTTTGCAATGATTATCACAATTGATTGGTTGATATTTAAAATCAAGAATTATGAATATTAATGAGGTAAACAACAATTACACAGTACGAAAATCTATCATTTAAAAAAAAAAATGTAGAGTAAACAACTCAACAACTGAACTTCGTATTGAATTTCGTTCACTATTTTTATGTATGCTATTAATTTTCGTTCATTGTAATTCTGATTGTTGTTGTTCATTTCTGCAGTGCATACTTGTGTAATGAAACGAATAAGACAAATTAAAAGCCTGAAACAGCATTTGTTTTCTTTTTATATCATTTTTTGTTAAAATAGTAAAAATACGTAATGAAAGTTTACTTTAAAGGTGAAAATGACCAATAATACGACCAACGCACAATATACGTCATTAACGATACATGTATGCACAATCTTGTCTTTGCGAACACATATTCAATTTTTCCGAGTAATCGAGTACCCGAGTACTCGATCGAACGATCGTCCGAGTACTCGAGTATTAATTTTACTACTCGTTGCCATCCCTAATAGATATGTTCAGAGAGACTCCATATTAGGGTGGTGGCAGCAGGATTTGAATTCACTTGATTTCATCAGCAAATTAATTAAAGGTTGTCAGGCTAATTAAATCATCAAAAACTAAATAAGACAAGCAAAACAATAAGTTTGACTGCAAAATGAACATCACATGGATTCAATTACTTTTGGTTTTACGGCCGTTCCTGGCCGGGTTATGTACACATTGTGATTCATACATGGAGAGGAAGTATTGCCACGTAGTGTTATCATAATGTTTGATGTCATACGGGGAAAGTGATTGGCATATTGGCATTTCCTGGATTTCTGACCGTGGCAGGACTCATTGGTCTTTAACATATTCCGTCCGTTTCGGATGTATATAGACCCATCTAGGCACTGAACTTTAATTGACCTTTCACTACAATTGCTGGTTTCCAAGTTTTATTGTATTTTCTCCAAATGTTCAGGGCTCTAATGACCTTGCTTGTCTGTAATAATATTTCTTCCCCTTCTTTTTGCTACATTGAATACTCTTCCTGACTTAATAAGGAGATATCACCTTGGGCATGAGATTTCCTAGTTGTTGGGTTGGACAGAGCGCAATTGTCTGCCCATATTTAACTGCGCAGAGAAATAACCTGACTCAAGAGGAGAGGTCCGGACTTCGAATATAGGAACAGGCCTTGTTAACATTGCCTTTTTTAAAATGACACATATTTGTCAGCTTGCCCGTTTGGTTGATAAGGGAACTTTCATGAAGAATGGTCTGGTATTCTGAAATATCAATACATGGATCATACCCAGTCTCCTTAGCTTTTGGAAGAATTTTCTAACAAGTTGGCACATATCTCTCAGCTAGCCGGTTTGACTGACTGTGATAGGGGCTACTTGTCTGGTAATTGAAATAAACTTCGTTTCGAAATCAGCCTGAGAAGTACAGCAGTGACCACCTTTTGATATAACTTCACTTATTCCTCTTCTGGTCATTATGTCTTCCATGCTGTAAATGACCGTGGTGCTTCTTATATTGGGTAAATCCTTGTCATGACCTCAAAATACCTGCTGTAGTAATCCATTACCTGCAGATAATTCCTATCTTCCCAGGTTAATAGGTCAGTGCCTATAATATGCCATATATAATAAGGGATCGCAATTATAATTAATTGCTATTTTGGGTTTGAGTTTCGGTGCTTCAAACAGACGTTACATTTTAACACGAGACAGATAATATCAGCCGATATTCGTGGCCAAAACATAACATCCCGGGCCCGTATTTCTCAACTCCCATGTGACATGCGTGAATGAGCCATTAAATGCAAATAATCACATCACGGAAATTTCAAATGGCAATATCTGGGACGGACACAATTTTCTAGAGGTTGACCAACCTTGAGGTATTGTCTGTTTCAACAATACTTACGTTGCATCTTGACTGGTTTCGTCCTATTGGCATCCCGTCTTGCATTATAGTTGCTCTGAGACCAAACTTTGATGCATCAACTTGCAATGGTAATGACTTGCATTTTTTTTAAATAGCTAAACCTGATCCCGGCCTGTTTCACTTTGTCAAATACATCTCTTTGTGGAGATACCCAACATAATTTAACATCTTTAGACAGTAGTTGTCCCAAAGGGGCTCTTACATCTGCCAGGCTTGGGGCAAATCTGAACAGATAGTCTACAATACCTAATGCGGTTTTAAGTTCTGATAACTTTTTGGTAGCTTCATTTTCTGTATACTTCCGTCTTTGAGTGGGTGTTTTTCAAACTTCTGATGTGGGAAGGTGACCTAAGTAGTCTACGTTTGATACCCCGACCTCGAATTTGGTTTCGATAAAACGAATACCCGCATCATAAGGCCTCTGTAGATCTGCCTTTAAATTGGAGTCATGTTCCTTTCCAGATAGCCCATACATTTTATCATATCATTCACGATGACAGGCACACCACTAAGACCTTCAAGGCAAGGATCATTTTCTTGGACAGACAAATCACCACTTGACTTCAGACCAAAGAGATCTCGGACATATAGGTTCCTTCCATATATTGTGTTGAATCATAAAAGGAACGAGGATTCTCTCTCTCTCTCTCAAGTTGCAATGCACAATAACCTATCCAAACATATCAAGCTTTGTAAAATACTTTGCACATGAAAGCTGATGCAATATATCATCTTAAGTTCTGAAATGGTTATGTGGACGTTGAATAGCCTCATTGAAGTCACGCGGATCCGAACATATACGAATTTGACCATTGGCATTTTCGGTAACGACCATTGAACTAACCCAGTCAGTAGGTTTAATAAACTTTTTGATGACACATAATGACTACATGCGGAACAACTCCTCCTTGCCCTTTTGTATGCTTTAGGGGCCGTTCTTGGGGATGCATCCCCGGCTGGACTGTGGGGGTCAATGTGAATCTTGCCTTCATCAGCTAGCAGTCCAATGCCATCAATACCTTTTTGTATTCCTTTAATACAATTTCCTTAATGGGGGGGTCAAGTTGACCTGGGAATCTGACATAATTGTGTACATGAGATGTATCAGTTCAAAATCAAGGGTTGATTGGTGACTTTTTAAAGGATTTGAATGTGTGTCATCTATATGAACATCATCCTTTGTTGTGCCAGTTCCAGGATGAATACACCTTCAGGTAATGCACCCTTTTATATTACGTGTCATATGCTGAAGGCTTTGAATGTGGAGCTTCCAGAACTTACTTTATGCCAATGACTATGAAGGCTTTGTGAATGGCAAAACTTTACTCCGAGTATCAATCTTGAGCAGTACGGACACATCGGAAGGACCTACATGTACATTTAACTATGCAAATCCCTGTCCATTCCTAACAGTGGACTAAACGTTGTCACATGATATCCATGAAAGAAGGCGACAAATTATTTACATAAATACGTAATCATGTTGCTTCTTTGAGCTTTTCCACGTTTTCCTAATAATGACAATCATTAGACTTTCTCCCAGCGATAGTTTGTTTAACTTAGATTTGGAACCAAGTGTTATGCTGAACGTAAAGAAAATCGTGAATAATAATTCTTGCCCAAAATAGCTTATTTAGCTTTAAACGTCTACTTTCATACAAACGCGCCTTACTGAATGTTAATCCAACATTAATTTTAACGTGCGTCGACTGTTTCAAAGTGAGTGTCTGGTATTTTATCAACGACACCTACAACGTTACTTAAATGCAACTGTCGCTTTTTTCAGTATAAACGGTCTGTTTCAGCTAAGCGTGCGTACCAAACCATAATATATATATGGTATATATACTACAGCTTGCAAATCAAATGAGTGTTTAAAATTTATAATCGTGACTCATCAAATGCAATATTCGTCAAATTAGGGTGAACTTCAACGTAGCACATGGAACTAACTCTTGAGCTTTTAACCATGCAAAACGAATTCATACATGTTCATTGACACGTTCATGTTTTTGAGACGTACTTTTGGGGTCAAAAGTCTAAATATAGAGGTGCATTTATTATATAAAGGTTTACCTCTATATACAGAGCTGTAGTAAAATATATGAAGTAGAGGTGAAGACATGCACCTCTATTTCGTTTTATCAAAGAAGAGGTGTACCTCTTAATTAAGAGGTGCATCTTTGTTTAAATTAGAAGTGCACCGACACTTAAGAGGTCGATGTCTAAATATGAAGTTGCACATCCATTTAATTCTCAACTAGTAACAACTAATAACCTGGAGCCAAATGGTTCAACATACGTTTGGTTAAGTATATTTGCAAACAATTGTCAGATATTTCAGAACTTCATTAAAGTTAACAAGGTTGTAAATGTCATCATTGTAAACTTCCATTTTTTACAAATTTCACTTGACATTTTGTTGGTTACCCTCATTCCTTTACATCTTGCCATCTTGTACGAAATCCTCATCGCCTTTCTGGAATTTCCTTTGTCATATTGTAGGTTACCCTCACACATTTTCTCAAATTTCCCTTACCATCTTGTAGTTAACCCTCATCTCTTTTCTAAAATGTCCCGTGCCCTCTTGTAGGTAACCCCCACCCCTTTTCTCATATTCCCCTTGCCATCTTGTGGCTAACCCTCATCCCCTTTCTCACATTCCCCTTGCCATCTTGTAGGTAACCCCTACCTCTTTTCTCACATTTCCCTTGCCATCTTTTGGGTAACCCTCATCTTTTTTCACATTCCACTTCCCATCTTGAAGGTAACCCTCATCCCTTTTCTCACATTTAAGAAAGGAGTGCCGGGCGAAATAGTCTCTGTGCAACTAGGGAAAGGAGTCCCGAGGCGTAGCAGTCTCCGTATAACTAAGGAAATGAGTGCTAGGGCAAAGCAGTCTGTCGGGGCGTAGTAGCCTATCTTCATCTATGGAAAGGAGTTGTGGAAGTCCCTTAAGTTGGAATAAGCTTCTTATGACCTTTGGTTTTGGGATTTATAAAAGGAGGAAATAAAACAGCTCGACTATGGCAACACTGAACAAAAGACACAATAGCATCTTATTCGTACAGTTTGTAATTATGGTGACACCAATTTGATACAAAACGCCTGTGTGTGTAAGAGAGTGAGCTTAACCCTCACCACATTCAGATTAGCTTGTTACGAACGGTCTATGGTCAGACAAATGTATACAGTTGCATTTTCTTCATGTTTAAAGATGTCACTCATTGCAACGATCTACCATGAAATATGCAACATTTAAAGACAATCTTGTAAGGCCTTATGTGAATCTGTACAAACAATTGCATACTTTCAGGTCAAATATAACTAAATTTTAGCTTAAGGGTCATATGACACTAAAGGGAATAGCAGAAGTCCATTCTCTTTTCAAGCCATCTTGTTGGAACTGTCCATTATTTGGACACAAGGTAAACGTTGTGGAGGGGCATGCCTTAACCTTAAGTGGTAACGTAAAAGAATGGATGAGTGACCTTGACCTTAAAAAAATACATTTTGCACCAATCTTACTAGTGGGAACTTTTTATTTTATTTTTGAACACTAGAATTGTTCAAGATAACGAACTTTCATCATTTGTGTCCTATTTTTATTCCAAGCCGTGTTTGGCCTGTTTACGGTAGATTACAATAAAACAATGGAACTACAAGCACATGGCAAGTATCCTAACAATCAACCAAGATCCAGTATAAAGGCTAATCACATAACAAGGAGCACAAGCTACAATACAACACACATTAAACAAATATCAATAAAACGTCCATGTTAAATGTTGGGGTAACCGCATTGACACGTCAGTGAAAACTAGACAAGAACTCACAAACAAAAATTAACCGGTTCTGTGCGCACAACCTCACGCTCCCTATTCATTCATAAGTGCAACATTAAACATATAAAACTCATCTGAGTCAGCTTATCACCTATCCCAACGATTTTACGCCAGAGGTGGTATTCAATATGCAACTTTAGTTAATATTATGTCATACATCACTGACTTCATTCACTCTATTGGTGAGTTATTAATTTCAAAGTAATCCGACTAGCTACATCGTTCTTAGGTCCAATTAAGACCAATATTGAACTCCAGCAATGTAAATGATCATGACTTTCGCACTATCACATCAACTTATGCAACTGTGATCATTTTAGTCGATGCCACATATGTCAAATCATGTGACACTGACCTCACGATAAGTTCACTCACGACTGTGTCACTCTCATTGCCTTGTTATTCAACGTAGCATAGTTATCGAACCAAGGGACCAGTGTCTATGCTAATTATACAAACATTTAACCCATGGTTTCTGACATGTTCATGCTTTTGCGCATGTGTTGTTTTCCATCAAATACACATTAACTGGTAAAAATCCAGAATATAATGCAAAATCATATTTTCTGTCATTTAATTCTAAAGAAAATGTCCAAATTTCAGTGCTGTGCATAACAATTTCTTGATTTACGTCTTTGATATAGGGGAGACACTTCAGGATTAAAGACTTTTTGACAACTTTTGTAATTTTTTTTTGTCTCAGTAACAGCGGATATTTGTATAAATCCTTTTAATTCAATCTATCGATAATAGAACATATTTCAATTGTTTTGAAAAAGGCCGAATATTTAATATATTGAACGTTAATATGAACACTTGCGATCTGATTTTGTCAGCAGTCTTATATCCATAATATCAAGACATTTGCGGAAAACGGGCTAATTATGAGGCAAAAAAGTACGAACTTGTCAAAACGGACAATCCGTGAAAGAGGGGCTTTAAAACAAGACAAGTTGTTCTGTGGCTTTGCAACCGTTTTTCGTGGAAAGATTTTTTTTCAATGATATATTAGTATTGAATAATATCACGACGTATATATCATAATTTTGACATGCACGCATTTTAAGCATGCACAGAAATGAAACAGTGCGAGTCGTAAGTATGTGGCATGGTATGCGCATTGGCTCCAAACATAGTGGCCATGTTTCAAGATATCATAAGGTCAATATAAATCTCAAAAGCCATCGCTTGACTATAGTTATATCATCACGTTATCAAACAACACGAGGCTTGACTCTATAAGGTGAAAGAGTTACGAAACGAACTAAGGTTTTACATAACACAACTTGCACATGGAATAACATGAGTTTGATAGTAGAAACCAAGTTATATAAGCCCCGTAGGGAACGCATGGGGACACTACTGATTCAGATCTCAAGTAGGAGAAGTCTTCTTACAACTAATAGACCGACTACAAAAATGCATCTCGCGTACATCCTGTGTGTAATGGTAGGCCCAGCCTTCGGGGCTCTGACCGTGGACATCCTCACTCACGATTCACGGTTTACAACCTTGGTAGATCTCGTTGTCAAGGCGGGACTCGTCAACACCCTAAATACCGGTAAGTGAATTATACGTATAACTTTAAACCTTAAACAAATGGTGTTTTTTATATTTCACGTACATTTTAGATACATATTGAATACACGTATCCTCGGCATGCACATGACGTATATTTAATTTTAACAGACTCATTTCGCTGTTCTTTTTAAACCGAAAGAAATATTTTTCTCATGCTTGCTGACGTGATTTTACATTTTTTTTGGGTACATGCATCTTCAAAACATCTATTACAAATTGCAAACCTTATTAGGATTTGCCATCGCACTCAACAATCGAATTCTAAAATATTGGAAAAGTCTTGATCTACAAGAAAACACGTCTTTGAAGATTTCACTGCTATAAATGGAGTTTTTTTCTTCTTTTTGCAATGACTAAATGGCGATTCTTTTATATAAAAATACACATTCTAATTATATACATAACAAATAATTAACAAGACAATTTTTATATACAACTGTTTTATCGTAAAGAAGCTGATCTATGAAGTATTAAAGATATTAACGCGTATTTGCCTGACTGTACAGCAAATTACTGCTGCTAGTGAGATGGTGGCAGATGAATGGAAAATGATTTCAGACATTGCTTATTGAGTTTGGATTTTACAAGGGAGAAGACATACTTTTCTTACGAAGAAAATTGGACCTTAAGATATTTTTCTGTTACATGGCATGTCTTTGCCATTTTAAAATATGCTTAAGCTTAAAGCCTTCTAGATTTGGTTGCTTTTTACTTTTTTCTATTTTACTGCCTCAAAATAGGTGTTTTCGGGGCTGCACTATAAGACTAGATATGTGGTGTTAGTAACATCAACTTATACCATGGACAGACCACGCCTTTAGAAATGGCTATTTGAATAAAAAAGGAAAATGTTTTCGTGTATATGGGGATTACATTGTGGGGAAACAATGAAAGAATTTCGAGTATCATTAGTGGTTTGCACGTAATTTACTTTATAACATGAGCTTCCCGAGAACCGTTGTATGTATATAGCAGCAGACCGTTTTAGGCCATAGTTATGATCATCATAATTGCTACCATTTGAAATTAATAAAGCTTGATTTTATTTTAACTCCAGGAACCTACACCATCTTTGCTCCGACGAACGATGCGTTCAACGCTCTTCCGCCTGCCACTCTGAGCGGGCTGGCCAACGACGTCAACGCTTTGACGAACGTATTGAAATACCATGTCGTTCAGAATAAAATAATGAAGAGTAGCGCAAGTAACGAGCTCACCATTGCCACACTGAATGGCCAGAAAGTTCGTTTCAATATTTACAGCCACAACAACAAGGTGACGGTGCAGGGTTCAGAGGTCATAGAATTCGACAAGGTGGCCAGTAATGGCGTCATCCACGTTTTGAATAACGTCATGCTGCCACCAGAGGGCGATATCGTCGACATCGTAACCAAAACGAGCAACGTCAGCACGCTTTTGAGCCTTGTACAGCAGGCCGGGATCGCCAGCGCTCTGCAAGGAGACGCCCTGACCGTCTTCGCTCCAACCAATGCTGCCTTTGCCCGCCTTCCAAAGACTGTTGTAAACAAGCTCACGTCTAACACGGGACTGCTGACCGAGATCCTTGAATACCACGTGGTGCCACACACTGAATACTCCCCCGGACTGTACAACCGCGAGTTCCTCCGGACGCTTGACAGGAACCATGACATCATCCAACTTCACACGGACTCCACTGGCGTCCGAGTGAACCGGAACGGTCACGTGACAAAAGCTAACATCGGCACCACCAATGGCGTCATTCACCTCATAGACCACGTCCTCATACCAGCGCGATACTATCTCACTCTTCTTGTTGGTAAAAAGTAAGGATGATGGCTCCCGTTTAGTGCGTGTTTTTAAAGAAAAAAACATGATGAGTCAACAGACCGGACATGATTTCTTCTTTCGCCTTTCAACTCTACTTTCCAGTATATGCATAAGGTTTTTGTTACATGTTTGATTGTTGCAATAAACATATATTTTGAAGTTGTGTTTCTTTTTACTTTTTATAAATGTCCATTTACGTTATTCATAAAAAAGCGAATGTATGAAAACAGCATATGCCAACTGTATGAAACCAGTAGACCTTTGGTTAGGTTAGCCGAAATGTTTATTGATTGTACAATATATATCTAATAGTAACAGTTGACAAAATAAAACTGCTTCCATGTTTGATCTAAATAAACAGATTTCAAATAACATACTACTATACAGATTTACACAATTTGCGGTCGATATTAATTTGATCAATGAAGCCGTCACTCACAAAAACAAGGAGTAGGTTTCAATAAAGGATTTTAGTTGTAATATCAATTACAATGTATCTTAAAGCAACTGTGCACAAGATGACCAATTTGCAACAAAAAAGGAAAATTGTCGAAAACTGACATAAACTTGGTATTTATGTGAACAATGCATTGAAACTTACTAAATGAAGTACCACATAGTCTGTTTACAATTTATTCAAGTTTAGCAGTTATTTCGTATTTTTTCATTAAAACAGTTTACTGGGTATGTCTACCTAGTAGAATTCATTCCTTATGCGTGATTGATTAGTCGATGTTATCACAAGTTAGGTATATAGCTTAAATATATCACTCGTTTGGAATAATCCTTTGTAGCTCAGTGGATACAGCGCTCGACTGCAAATTTTGCGACACGAATTCGAACCCGGTCTCCGACACAATTTTTTTTTTACATTTTGGTACTTTTTTACAATTATGATATCAAAGCGTAACACATTCTATTAAAGAATTGTCCTGAGATTCATTACAGAAAAAAACTTTTTTTAGTTCCAATCTGGTGTACAGTCCCTTTAAATCCCTATAAACCTCACTGTCATGTTATACAGAACATCAACATTGTGTTCGAACTATTTATTATGTTGTATTGTGAGAATGGTACAGCACCGGCTACTAGTAATATGTTGCCTTCCAGAGTTGGCTGGCTGGCCTTATCAAAAACTGTGATCTATAAAAAGGTGGAGGAATTAATGAAGTTTTAATAAATTCCAGTAAAACGTTACATCTCCCTTCTTAACAAACACAATTTATCAATACAATGATCATTACATATGTGAGTTGATATAGTATGTAAAGATATGTTCAGAGAGACTCCATATTAGGGTGGTGGCAGCAGGATTTGAATTTACTTGATTTCATCAGCAAATTAATTAATGGTTGTCAGGCTAATTAAATCATCAAAAAACTGACAAGCAAAACAATAAGCTTGACTGCAAAATGAACATCACATGGATTCAATTACTTTTGGTTTTACGGCCGTTCCTGGCCGGGTTATGTACACATTGTGATTCATACATGGAGAGGAAGTATTGCCACGTAGTGTTATCATAATGTTTGATGTCATACGGGGAAAGTGATTGGCATATTGGCATTTCCTGGATTTCTGCCCGTTGCAGGACTCATTGGTCTTTAACATATTCCGTCCGTTTCGGATATATATAGACCCATCTAGGCATTGAACTTTAATTGACCTTTCACTACAATTGCTGGTTTCCAAGTTTTATTGTATTTTTTCCAAATGTTCAGGGCTCTAATGACCTTGCTTGTCTGTAATAATATTTCTTCCCCTTCATTTTGCTACATTGAATACTCTTCCTGACTTAATAAGGAGATATCACCTTGGGCATGAGATTTCCTAGTTGTTGGGTTGGACAGAGCGATATTGTCTGCCCATGTTTAACTGCGCAGAGAAATAACCTGACTCAAGAGGAGAGGTCCGGACTTCGAATATAGGAACAGGCCTTGTTAACATTGCATTTTTTAAAATGACACACATTTGTCAGCTAGCCCGTTTGGTTGATAAGGGAACTTTCATGAAGAATGGTCTGGTATTCTGAAATATCAATACATGGATCATACCCAGTCTGCTTAGCTTTTGGAAGAATTTTCTAACAAGTTGGCACATATCTCTCAGCTAGCCTGTTTGACTGACTGTGATAGGGGCTACTTTTCGGGTAATTGAAATAAACTTCGTTTCGAAATCAGCCTGAGAAGTACAACAGTTTCCACCGTTTGATATAACTTCACTTATTCCTCTTCTGGTCATTATGTCTTCCATGCTGTTAATGACCGTGGTGCTTCTTATATTGGGTAAATCCTTGTCATGACCTCAAAATACCTGCGGTAGTAATCCATTACCAGCAGATAATTCCTATCTTCCCAGGTTAATAGGTCAGTGCCTGTAATATGCCATATATAATAAGGGATCGCAATTATAATTAATTGCTATTTTGGGTTTGAGTTTTGGTGCTTCAAACAGACGTTACATTTTAACACGAGACAGGTAATATCAGCCGATATTCATGGCCAAAACATAACATCCCGGGCCCAAATTTCTCAACTCCCATGTGACATGCGTGAATGAGCCATTAAATGCAAATAATCACATCACGGAAATTTCAAATGGCAATATCTGGGACGGACACAATTTTCTAGAGGTTGACCAACCTTGAGATATTGTCTGTTTCAACAATACTTACGTTGCATCTTGACTGGTTTCGTCCTATTGGCATCCCGTCTTGCATTATAGTTGCTCTGAGACCAAACTTTGATGCATCAACTTGCGATGGTAATGACTTGCATTGTTTTTAAAAATAGCTAAACCTGATCCCGGCCTGATTCATTTGGTCAAATACATCTCTTTGTGGAAATACCCAACATAATTTAACATCTTTAGACAGTAGTTGTCCCAAAGGGGCTCTTACATCTGGCAGGCTTGGGGCAAATCTAAACAGATAGTCTACAATACCTAATGCGGTTTTAAGTTCTGATAACTTTTTGGTAGCTTCATTTTCTGTATACTTCCGTCTTTGAGTGGGTGTTTTTCAAACTTCTGATGTGGGAAGGTGACCTAAGTAGTCCACTTTTGATACCCCGACCTCGAGTTTGGTTTCGATAAAACGAATACCCTCATCATAAGGCCTCTGTAGATCTGCCTTCAGATTGGAGTCATGTTCCTTTCCAGATAACCCATACATTTTATCATATCATTCACGATGACAGGCACACCACTAAGACCTTCAAGGCAAGGATCATTTTCTTGGACAGACAAATCACCACTTGACTTCAGACCAAAGGGATCTCGGACATATCGGTACCTTCCATATCTTGTGTTAAAACATAAAAGGAACGAGGACTCTCTCTCTCTCAAGTTGCAATGCCCAATAACCTATCCAAACATATCAAGCTTTGTAAAATACTGTGCACATGAAAGCTGATGCAATATATCACCTTAAGTTCTGAAATGGTTATGTGGACGTTGAACAGCCTCATTCAAGTCACGCGGATCCGGACATATACGAATTTAACCATTGTCATTTTCGGTAACGACCATTGAACTTACCCATTCAGTGGGCTTAATCAACTTTTTTATGACACCTAATGACTACATGCGGAACAACTCCTCCTTGCCTTTTTTATGCTTTAGGGGCCGTTCTTGGGGGATGCATCACGGGCTGGACTGTGGCGGTCAATGTGAATCTTGCTTTCACCAGCTAGCAGTCCAATGCCATCAATACCTTTTTGTATTCCTTTAATACCATTTCCTTAATGGGGGGGTCAAGTTGATCTGAGAATCGGACATAATTGTGTACGTGAGATGTATCAGTTAGAAATCAAGGGTTGATTGGTGACTTATTAAAGGTTTTGAATGTGTGTCATCTATATGAATATCATCCTTTGTTGTGCCAGTTTCAGGATGAATACACCTTCAGGTAATGCACCCCTTTATATTACGTGTCATATGCTGAAGGCTTTGAATGTGGAGCTTCCAGAACTGACTTTATGCCAATTTCTCTTAAAGCCTTGTATGGCAGATTTTTACTCCGAGTACCAATCTTGAACAGTACGAACACATCGGAAGGACCTACATGTACATCGAAATATGCAAACACCTGCCTATTCTTCAACGTGGACCAAACGTTCAATCATCTAATCCATGACATCGGGAGAACTAAATGTCATTGCCAAGAACTTCATACACACTTTAACACAGATGCAAAATGATTCCATTTTTGGCATTTGTTTTTCAATTGCTGGAGACTGACATCGATGTTGGTGTTTCCGCCCACAATGTCCGGGTAACGTCTTCTCCCAAAGTGGTGCTCTGGTGTAATGACCAGGCTAGCCCGAGGTGTTATGACCAGGCTGGCCTGAGGTGTTATGACAAGGCTAGCCCGAGGTGTTATGACCAGGCTGGCCTGAGGTGTTATGACCAGGCTGGCCTGAGCTGTTATGACCAGGCTGGCCTGAGGTGTTATGACCAGGCTGGCTTGTAGTGTAATGACCAGGCTGGCCCGAGGTGTTATGACCAGGCTGGCCTGAGGTGTTATGACCAGGCTGGCCTGTATAGTGTTATGACCAGGCTGGCCTGTAGTGTTATGACCAGGCTGGCCTGAGGTGTTATGACCAGGCTGGCCTGTAGTGTTATGACCAGGCTGGCCTGAGGTGTTATGACCAGGCTGGCCTGTAGTTTTATGACCAGGCTGGCCTGAGGTGACCTTTCTCGAATGAACCACATTAACGTTAGCTCCATGAGTCTTGCGATGGTGCCTGCATTTCCAGCAGTTGCGCTTGGGTATATACAAAGCTTACATATTTAAATTGCCTTACTCATTGATTTTTTTCTCCCTCATTAATAAGTCTTTCTCTGATATTTTTTGAAAACACAATCTTGTCCCTGATGATATCTTCACTGCCTTTGAAATTGCAATATTTTACCATTACTCTCAAATTGGTCAATAATTCTTAAAAAGATCATTTTCCCTGTGAAATATTGTTGAAACAATACCATGCAAAAGGGGTTTGTCGTCGGCCGTAGGTGCTTTTTTTTATTGCTTCACAAATTGCTGACAACTGTTCCCTGTCGGACACTGACAGTTCTAATGTTTTGTACAGGTCCCGATCCTTTTCACCCAGTTGCAAATATGTGATGTGTACATCCGCATCCTTTCCTTAAAATGGACCCTTAAAATGAGCTCACAGTGCTGTATGAATATCTTCCGAGCTTCTGGAAGGTTTAAGCTATTCCAATCAATGCACGGTGTTGGAACACCACTTAACTCCATTCTCACAGTGAACAGTTAGATTATTATTAGATGCTTAGACTATTGATTAACGATCTAATGTTGAGATAATCCACATTTAATACTTTATGAGATATGAATTCTTTTCTGACACCATGCTTTTTAAAACGACAACATTGTGTTCGAACTATTTATTAATAAGATATTCATGTAATATTGTGTGAATGGTACAGCATCGGCTACTAGTGATATCTTGCCTGCCTGAGTTGGCTGGCTGGCCTTAACAAATACTATGATCTATAAATATGTAAAGGGATTAATGAAGTTCAAATTTATTGCAGTATAATGTTACAATCACAAGTTGCAACACACGTTCTTGTGTTGACTGTTTCGTTTATTCAAACAGAAAGTACCAAACATATACAAACCAAGCAAGTATCATTAATATGCATATATATGATTGATATAAATCTTATAACAATTTCTTAAATCCAAACCGCGTAATTTCCCCTCCTTTTAAGAAAATATTAACATTTATACACTATAATACTATATACTGTATAACAGTAACGGCAATACAAAATAAGACAACATGTTATCTATACTAACCTTCATTAGCTTTAATTGCTTGTGGCAACACATTTTATTATTTCTGTGTTGAATTCGTAATGCTGGCTTAAGTTCAATTCACACAAATATGTGACAAAATAATTTAAGTACAAAACTTATATAATTTCAATTATTACGGATACTATCGACTGGTTCATTGTTGAAACAGGTCCCAGGAAGCTATGAGAAACCATACATTGAGAGATTACTAACAATACCATTTAATTAGTTTCTCTAATCAATTGACTACCCAATGATGATTTTAGGGAAATAAGGAATATCTGTGACATTCTTGAAATGACACTCACGATCATGTCCAAGTATAAATTTTACAAGATCCCCCCAAAATGCCATTTTGCGGGAATGAAAGTGATTGTTTGTGCTACATTGGTCATTGGAGATCTCGTAATATGTATGGGTGCTGGCGTTAAACTGTTCCCATGGTGTTGGTGTAGAGGAAAGCCCGTGTATGTCCATAGGCATGTTGGGATTTCTGAAATTTAGACAAAAATAATCACATTTACATTTGCCACAGATGGTACAATATTGCTTATAAACAACGACTGGAAATGCCAACCGTTATGCACCAGCCAATTGTAACCAAGCCCCCCCCCCCCCCAGGTCCGGGGGTAAACCTTTGATAGCGGAGGAAATGGGCCGAGTTTTTACCTTGCAGGGGATTTTGTATTCGCGCAAAATATAGAGGGGAATGGGCCTTACCTTGGGTCCTTTAGGTGTGGGGCATTTGGTGGGAATTTTACCATCAGTTCATCTCCGCAGGACGGGAATTTTACTCGGGGTTGGCTGGACCGAAAGTCAAAGTCCCCGCTATTCCCCGGATCGGGGGGGGGGGGGCGTGGTTACAATTGACTGGTGCATAACAATATCACAATATGGCCAAAACGGACGGACAACTATATGAAAACAAAGCGACGAAATTATTAAATTATTAACTTATTATGATGTTTCTTTGGGTTTTTTCATAATAATGACAATTACTGCACTCGATACTTGCTCCGGCGATCGCCACTTTTGCTAAAATTTGGAACCCAGTTTTATTCTGAACGTTATGAAAATCGTGAACATTAAAACTGCCCAATAAAAGCTTAAAGTGATACTCGTATTTGTAATCTGTATACACATGTAAGTAAAAAACATACATCTTGAGTGTTGACCCTTTAACTACTTACTAAATAATGCACATGGAAACTATCAATTACTGATAACAAGATTGCAACCGTGTTTTTAATGGCTGAAAACGCACACATATTAAACGACTGGTGGTTCCTAGAAGATTTATGGAAATCAACGATCGTCTTTTAAGGAAGAAATACCGTGTTCTATGCACAGTTTTTTTCTCAAATTAAACACGGTATACTGCATAACAGTCATTTTTTCTGTATACATTCATCTTTTTCGGTATATTAATACAATTGTAGTAATTGCGGTACTTCATATTTGGGAGTCAGAGAGCAACTTTAATCAGCATAGAACGTCATTCGGAACTCCTCGGCCAAACGAAAACAACCTCGGATGTATTTGGACGGTTTACATACTCAAAAAGTGGCACGTTTAACTCCGCTGGAAGTAGATCGTGTAATAATTTTATTAAGCAGTTGAACTTTATGACTTTACTCGTGGGAATCTTAATTTTTGTTTTAAATAATTCACTTCACTGGCAATCAACTTAAACTTAGATCAATAAATACAACCCTAAAACAATACAGTTAATTAATGATATAATTCAAAAATTTACGAACTTCTTCAACTGATGTACCGGCATACATCCGAGGTTGTTTTCGATAAAATAGCCGCGGAGCTCCGAATGCGTAGAACGTATCATTGTATACACACACATTATGAATCAGCATTAATGAAGTTTGTCCCAACATTTTACATGCGTCGACTGTTTTAAAGTGAGTGTCCGGTATTTTAACAACGACAATTACAACGTTGCTCAAATGCCGCTGTTGCTGCTTTGATTATAAACGGCCTGTTTCATCTGAGCAAACGTACCAAAGTTGGTCAACAAAAACGTAATATATATGGGGTATATACTTCTGCTTGCAAACCAAATGAGCAAGTGTATAATCGTATAATCGTAGCTCATCAAGTGCAACATTCGACAATTTGGTGTAAACATCAACGTAGCACATGGGACTAACTACATAATTGACGAGCTTAAAACCCCACAAAACTTCATACATGTTCAGCGGTTTTACTTCAACAGACCGATAGCTTAATTTAAACTATGCACACAATTCCGCCGCTGTCACAAACCGAACTGTGTTTTGAAACTGACGGCTCGAGCCGCTGTTGAGGCGGTACAGAAATCGTCCCTTCTGTGACAAAAGGCACTATGATCGTGCTTCGTTAAGCAAATAGACAAGCATGTTTCTATGACGTACCATTCGGGTCAAAGGTTTAAATATAGAGGTGCATTTGTAATATAGAAGTGTGCCTCTATATATAAAGACGTAGTTAAATTTATGAAATTGAAGTGTACTTCTATGTAATACATGCACTTTTATTTCATTCTAAATATCTAGAAGTGCACCTCTAAATTAAGAGGTTGATCCATGTTATAAGAATTAATAGATTTTGGAGCCAAATGGTTCGACATACGTTTGGTTAAGTATATTTGCAAACAATTGCCAGATATTTCAGAACTGCATTAAAGTTAACTAGGTTGTAAATGTCTCCGTTGTAAACTTTCAAATCTTTACTACTGTGATCTGCGGTATTTTAAAATAAGATTTCAGACAACTGTTCAAGCTGAACTTGTTTGAAAAAAAAATGAACCCATCAACACATATCAAACGTTAACAACTATGAAGTTAACAACGTTTTAACTTCAACAAAGTTTGAACAATCTAAATAACTTTTCAATTAAGAGGTCGTACCCATGTTTTGCAAAGTTCGACCACAGTGTCATGACGGTCTTTGCGCGATCCCGGTCCGTACTGCCATCACCGGGTACCCGGTACTTGTTGGCGGTCGGGTATCCAAACACGTACTTCATCTCATCGCCGTGGTTCGGACCTGTCAGAACAATCGTGGGAAATGGGAGTGTTTGAAGAATGCAGGGATTATGTCATTATAATTCCATATATTATATTTCAGTGTGGTTTCAAATGCATTTAATGAGAGACAACGCATAGTACAATTTTGGGGATAATATTGTATAATTATATATCAAGTCTCAATTAAAGGGTCGAATTTCACAATTGTATTATAGAGCAAGCAATGTTTATTCCGTTTGTTAAAAGACAAGAAGTTATCGTTGATGCATATAATTTTGAAAAGATGTTAGCATTTTACGATGTAAGGTGCTCCATATTTTACTTTTAAAGACGGAAAAATATAAAAGAGATTACCATGTACCCAGTTTGGGGTCGGTGATTGAAAAGCGTCACTTGCATTTCCTGAAAGTTAGTAACAGGTTATATATATATATATATACACACACACACACACACACACACACACACACAAATATAAAATTAAAAATACGACAAAGACTTTCTTTGAACAAAGGTTGACCTTGTTGTTGCCAAACCTTAGATCACAATTAAAAGTGAACATTCAATAATATACGAACAATAACGTAATGAATTATAATTTATGTGTATGACCCAGTTCCCGTCAATCGATATTTTGGCAATGCTGGTGCCGGCGGCCGAGCGCATGGTCGTGCATTGTCGGTTCTTTCTTTATCGGTTTCCCATGTAAGTTTCCTTTCTCGCTTTTCTCACACTTCCCGTGACATCTTATAAGTAACACCGCCCATTTCCTCACATTACCGTTGCCGTATTTTAAAAGACCCTCATCCGTTTCCCCACATTTCCCTTATCATTTTGTTATTTAACCATGTCCAATTTTCTCAAATTTCGCATGACTACTGCTCTCACCTTCTTGTAAATCCCTCTCAACCCTTTCCTCGACTTTCCTTTGTCCTTTTAACTATCCCTCACCTTTTCTATCATTACCCTTGTCATAGTGTGAGTACTCCTCACCCTCTTTCCACTTCCCCTTGCTACCTCTCACCCGACGTAATCGTATGTACCTCTCAGCATGATCTCACAATTTGCTTGACATCTTGAAGATAACCCTTATCCCTTTTCTCACATTCCCTTTGCCATCTTGTAGGTGACAAATATCTCATTTCTAACATTCCTCCTATCATCTTGTATGTAATCCGAATCCTTTTTCTAACATTCCCCCTATCATCTTGTAGGTAACCCAAATCCCTTCTAACAGATTCCCCTTGCCATCTTGTAGGTTACGCGAATCCTTTTTTCTAAAGTTACCCCTACCATCTTGTAGGTAACCCGAATACTTTTTCTCACATTCACCTTGCCTTTTGAAGGTAACCCTCTTCCCTTTTTAAGATCCCCCCTGCCATCTTGTAGGTAACCCTCATCCCTTTTCTCACATTCCCCTTGCCATCTTGTAGGTAACAAATATCCCCTTTTCTAGCATTCCCCTTGTAATCTTGTAGGTAACAAGTATCCCTTACATTCCCCCTATTATTTTGAAAGTAACCCTCATTTATTTTCCCAAATCCTCTTGTCATCTTGAAGTTAACCCTCATACCTTTCCTCACATTCCCCTTGCCATCTTGTAGGTAACCCTCATCCCTTTTCTCACATTTCCCTTGCCATCTTGTAGGTAACCCTCATCCCTTTTCTAACATTACCCCTATCATCTTGTAGGAATCAGCCGAATCCATCTTCTAACATTCCCCCTATCATTTTGAAAGTAACCATCTTTATTTTTCCCAATACCTCTTTCATCTTGTAGGTAACCCTCATCCATTCTCTCACATTCATCTTGCCATTTTGAAGGTAGCCTTCATCCCTTTCCTATTATTACCCCTGTCATCTTGTAGGTAACCCGAACCTTCTTCTCACATTCACATTGCCATTTTGAAGGTAACCCTCATTCATTTTCCCGCATTTTCCCTATCATCTTGAAGATAACCTGCATCCCTTCTCTCATATCTCCCCTGTCATCTTGTAGGTAACCTTAATCCCCTTTCTCACCCCCCCCTGCCATCTTATACGTAACCCTCATCCCTTATCTCATGTTCACCTTGCCATCTTGAAGGTAACCCTCATCCCTTTTGTAACACTCCCCATATCATTTTGTAAGTAACCCTCATTTATTTTCCCACATCGCCACTATCATCTTGTGGGTAACCCTCATTTATTTTCTCACATTCCCATTGTCATCTCGAAGATAACCTTTATCCCTTTTCTCACATTCCCCTGTCATCTTGCAGGTAACCCTCATCCCTTTTCTCACATTCCCCTGTAATCTTGCAGGTAACCCTCATCCCTTTTCTCACATTCCCCTTATCATCTTGAA
Source organism: Mya arenaria (assembly GCF_026914265.1). Lineage (NCBI taxonomy): Eukaryota > Metazoa > Mollusca > Bivalvia > Myida > Myidae > Mya > Mya arenaria. The sequence goes on along the minus strand of NC_069127.1, from coordinate 71,529,796 downwards.
GGTTACCATAATCCCCTTTCTCACATTTCCCTGCCATCTTGAAGGTAACCCTCGTCCCTATTCTCACATTCACCATGCCCTCTTGTAGGTAACCGTCATACCTTTTCTCACATTCCCCTTGCCACCTTGAAGGTAACCCTCGTCCCTTTTCTCACATTCACCCTGCCATCTTGTAAGCAACCCTCATAGCTTTTTCTCACATTCCCTTTGCCATCTTGAAGGTAACCCTCATCCCTTTTCTCACATTCCTCTTGCCATCTTGTAGGTAACCCTCATCCCTTTTCTCACATGTCTCTTGCCATCTTGAAGGTAACCCTCATCCCTTTTCTCACATTCCTCTTGCCAACTTGTAGGTAACCCTCATCCCTTTTCTCACATTCCCCTTGCCATATTGCAGGTAACCCTCATCCCTTTTCTCACATTCCTCTTGCCATCTTGTAGGTAACCCATATCCCCTTTCTCACATTCCCCTTGCCAACTTGTATGTAACCCTCATCCCCTTTCTCACATTCCCCTTGTCATCTTGTATGTTACCCTCATCCCCTTTCTCACATTCACCTTGCCATCTTGTAGGTAACCCTCATCCCATTTCTCACATTCCCCTTGCCATCTTGTAGGTAACCCTCATCCCCTTTCTCACATCCCCCTAACCATCTTGTAGGTAACCTCATCCCCTTTACACACATCCCCCTTGCCATCTTGTAAGTAACCCTCATCCCTTTTCACACATCCCCGTGCCATCTTTCATCCTCATGCACGCAAAATAGTTCCTGTACCTTTTTGTATGCTTTTTGTTTTGCAGTAGAATACATAAATAAATATTTAATAAAGTGAAAAGGGTATTTCAATTTCAATTCTCTCTCGAGCGGAATCTTAATTTTAACTTATTAAAAATACTAATTAAAATACAATTTTTGGAAATAGTTCTAGATAGAAAGAGGTTTACAAAATATTATTAGAAGTCAATGTTGATGACGTGGCATAAATGAAAGCGTCGAGCCCATGACAGAGCTGCATGGCTTGATATATTTTCGCCAATCGAATTTAAATAATGTACATGTAAAACTTGACCGTCCGTTAGCTGTTTGCCTAAGCGTGGTAACACCATTGCTCTATATACTGGACATGGACAGAACTACCATAACAGCTTTTGAAATAAACATATTGTCGACGGTCGATTTTGATCACAGGGTTAAATCGTGACTGTGCTACAGCGTGTTGTTTATTACCGCTGTAAAGGCACACAATGCAGGCTGATGCATTTTTTTTTAAATTTTAATGCATTATCATGTTTTACTCATTTGACTATAATGATCAAAAAAGATAATAAAAATATTAGCGATATTTTGGCGCTTCTTTAACTGGGTGATATGTGGCCAGTTAGATATTAATAAAAAATAACATTTTTTAAAGGCCAATATGTTTTTTTATTGGCACACAAAAAACTATGTTGTTATTTTTTAGTTTAGATCATAAAAGTAAAATATGTTAAGCACAATGATAATGCATTAACATTCAAACTAGTTTTTTCGACAAACTATATTGTGCGCCTTTAAGTTTAAGTTGTGTTTTTTTTCGCTATCCAATACCATTTGCACACGAAGTTTAACGTTGTTTACTTTATACATGTAATTGTTTATTTTACACTTCCAATACCTACAAATTGTCCGCTGCCGCTGGTCTTGTTTTAAGGATTAATGCGGAATACGGGGTTTGTGTTTATATTATAATGCCAATGGTAAATATTTGTATCGACCTTGTGATTGTGATGACGAAGTTTGTGAATGACGAAGTAAAAACATTATAGAGGTCGTGACCAAAATTACCATGAAACAGAATCAAACACCTCAAGTCATAAATACATTTCAAAACACAATGGAAATTGTTTGCTTAGCCTTTCCGCTTGAGAGGAGATCGTGAGACGGGTATCACGATTTTCGGCCGTATGGGGTGCCGAGTGGGTATAAATGGGCGCTGCTCTCCGAGCCCAACAACAATACCTTCAACAGTCTCTCTACTAGCCTGCTGGTCGGGACTTACAAGGAATATATCACTAAGACGAGAACTTCTTGAAGTGTTTGCATTTATTTGAGAAGTTCAGCAACCAAGAAAATGGTACGTTACATTTGCTTTATTTTTCTGGTCTATGTATATCCTTTTCGAATTTACTTTTAAGTTTCTTTGTTCAATTTTGCGTAGCTGCATAAAATGGACATTTCGGATGGATGATGGTTTTTCATCAAATATTTTAGCTCAGTATTACCAGCCTAAGGGATACTTTATTACCGGGATACGTAACATAACGAGATTGATTTTTCATTGTCTTAGCGCTAAAAATTATGTTGGTTATTACTATTAGTGTTTTCTTTGAATCACATCTTTTTCGACGGAGACGCAGGTGCCCGGCACAATATCTTTATAATGCATCTTTACTCTTACGAATTAAGTCAAAAAGTCGAAGTTAGAGTAAAATGCATTAAATGATACTGGTTGAAACTCCTGTGCTCGGAAACAAATCACGTTTCCCGAAATGAACGCATTGCCATTGTGACAAAAAACACCATTGTATTGATTTTAAATATATGGATCAGACCCGAAGGCGAGGAAAAATACCCCCCCCCCCCCTCCCCGTCTCATTCTCACTTTTTCTTGTTTCAGATGAAGACAATGGTACTCGCGGTTGCCGTGTTGGCTCTGTGCCTCATTGTAGCGGAAGCCAGGCCGCCGGTAAGTGACGTCACATTACCTTCAGGACCGGGTACTCAAAACTACCAAACTAAATAAACTCTGTTGGCGACATTTTTTTATCAGATTTTGTTCAAGTTGAGTCATTTGTGTTATTATGTTTTTATCAACAAACATCTATAAAAGGGCAAGTGACGGATACAAAGTTCCAATATTCATAAATTGAGGTAAAATATCTTTTTTTAATTTTCATTAACGTTACTTAAACGCTGGATGAATCATTTTCTTTAATATTTTCATGTACGAGATAATGAAGAAAATACATCTTATTTGAGCCTCTGATTTTTTTACAATTATTATTATTTAAAAGCAATTTGTAACACTACAAACGAAATAATTTGTTTCGATGACATTTCAATAGATCTTTGACCTTGAAAGTGTTTCTTTAAATCATGTTCTTACAGTATCATACTGGTCATATGATGTTATTCCTCTTCTAATTCTTCTTTTAAACATTTCACTTACAACTTCCTATAGACTTATGTTGAAAACACGTATTCATTCTCTTAATCTGTTAAACATTCGACTTGGTATTAGAATATATACCTAATACCACATGCAGTAAGGCGCTTTATAAATACTGACCTGGGCGAAAAAATATATCAGTGATGATTTCTGACAGGCTAAATTTCAGGAAATATTTATCATAGATTAAAACTTCAATTATTGTCACTAGAATTAGGTTGTCAATACTGTATCCTTTGTCATAGTCTCATGAATGTATTCGGGGCGGATATCATACTCAAGATTACCTTTATATACAAATGGGTTACTGCCTTAAATATACACCAAGTGTAGACAACTGTGACGGTTTTAGACAAAAGCTATAAAAGTAAAACAAAAATGCTTCTTTTTTAATAAATTCATGCTCTCTCTCAATTCCTAAGCACATGGTTATATGTTATGTTATATGTTTTGAAATCTAAAAATGTATCTTAGTACAAACAAGTGCAGGGAGATAACCGAAATCTCAAACATCAGAATGTAAACTAACATTAACATTACAACAAAGGTATATTTTAAAACAGAAAAAGCCTTTCTCCTTTAGATATCATCTTGTATACCATTTCGCGAAATATCAAACATAAATTAATTGTAAAATGTCTGAATTTGCTTCCATGGAAACCCCTACTTTTTGTGTATTTTAGTGCGATCACAGACATTTTGCCTCAAATTTCCTTCGGAGTGTGCCCAACTCGTTTGATTAAAATACTAGGAACTTAGAAACAATGAATGGTATTGTGTAGGCATTAATTGACACATTTATAACAAATGTAATATTATCACAATCTCGTCATTAATTCAGCGAAAGGGAAAAGGAGGTGGCGGCCGCCGTCCCAGGCCCCTGATGCGCCAGGCGAAGTTCTGTAAAGGACTCGTGAACGGAAACATCACCAACGATGACGCCACATTCGACGCCGTTTTCACAGATGTGACCTCAGTGTGTGGCGATTTGCTCCAATTTCTGGAAGACAACAAGCCAGTGGATGAATCTGAGGTAGGTATTGCACCATCTTATCATCGACAGAATGGAGAGCAATAAATTTAGGCACTAATGATACTAATGATTTAGAAGAAATAAGCTCCATTTGTTAAGCCATTCCGTTTCTTTTCATACGATATGTTGCCATGTTCGTTGAAAAGAGGCCTCCAGTGTATTTAACTCGTATATTCGAATTTCTTATGCTTAATCTGTTAAGCTGTGTTTTTTATATGGTATTGTCGTAGGTCGATTCGGCCAGAACTTTAGCCATTTACACTTGCTAAAATATCATTTATCAACGTATTCAAATGAAACTTGGTACTCGTGTTGACAACCTCAATACTGATAATAGTTCGCGTTTGAAATCGTAATATCAAATCCAGCGTACCAAGCGCCGTGCTGGAGGACGTGGAGGTAAAGGACCTCGTGGCCCCAGGGTAGGAGACGACACTGAGGGAGGCGAGGGCGAGGGCGAGCGCGAGGAACCGACATCTGTAGAGAAACTGCTAAACTTCTGTGATGGAGTCGAGAAATTCGAGCCCACGGATGTACGTATATGCTATTGTTGATGTTGCTGTTGTTATTCAAATCGTCTTCGTCGCAGTCGTCATCGTTGTTGAAGTTGTTCTTGTTGTTGTTTGTTTCGATATATATATAATTGAAGCACAGTATTCAATCACGTGTAAAGCCTGTTGTGGGTTAGAAGTTCGATGTGTATACTGATGACTTCTGCAAACGGTGATAACCAAAATTGTATGCTCACTTTACATTAAATGAAATAAGAGATTAACTTTGGTCATGTAATACAATATTATTGTTTTACACTTATTGCAGAATGCACCTGAGGGACTTCAAGAGATTTTGGACGAATTCCAAACACCATGCGATACAGCGAGAAATCTTGCTGGGGAGGATGATGGAGCCGAGGATGAGGCCTAAACTGAGACTGCCAAGGATGGAAATGTGCAATGTGTTAGCGTATTAAATGATATTCCGTCAGTTCGTTAACAAACTGTCAAATAATCCAGGGTAGTTTCATCACGGATTCAAAACGAAGTTTAGACAAATTGACTCAATAATCACTCATGATATTCCCAGACGATCTTTACTTAAACAAACTGACAAAGTGTCCCTTTATTGTGCCTCACGGTGCCTTGTTTAACCTTAGTTTCTGTTTAATAGTTATATATGCGGAGCTTCTGACATTTATGTTAAAAATGTTGTTACGTGAAATATTCGTTCATTGTTAAAATGTGAAAATGTTATTCCATACTGACAGGCGTTTGCACATTACATTGTATTGATATTGAAATAAAATGCATGAAAATCGCCGTATTGTTTCATTGAATTATCACCAAATTTTCAGTATCAGATGCGAGCTTATTTATCTAAATAATTGCGAATCGTATTTAAATGTAAGAAAGATACTCGAGCAATGGTTCATTGAGCTAAGAGCGGAAAATTAGAACATTGAAATGTTGTGTTCAAATAGCAAGCAAATTGTCACATATGACTGTATTAATTCAATGATAAGAAAGGTATCACTATCGTATGCTTCTGGTTGAAATCTCTTAAAAAGAAAAGGATGGCAGTATTTGTTTCAAAATATTCGACTTTTAAATTCCATTATGATGGACGGTTCACGGACCGTACTTAGTTGTTAAATAGCTAATATGTTTTGATCACATTTACTTTGAAACTATATAACTTGTCTGATAAGTTTATGACGGAAGCGTTTAAAATTCTGTGAAAGTGATGTAAGAAGTACGCGGTTACTTGACATTATGAAGATCTGCTTAATAGTATATACCACAAATATTTTAAAGTGCAAAATTCGTTTTGTTCTGAAACCGATACTGAGTATAGTATAATACCCTTTCATAAGTAATTGTCCGTACAATAGCGACTGACCAACCAACCGACCGTCGAACTATAAACCCTCCTATCAACCCTTCCAAACTTTGTCTTGTTGGGGTGTGACCAGTTTCTGTCGTTGTCTTATTTTTCGAAAGAGCTGAACACTATTCTATAACTACATGTGTATATTTAGGAAGCAAATTTCGAGATACTATAAAACTGAATCATTTGCAAAATGTTACATACACTCCAACTATAAAAATAACGCACTCTACGTGGACCCCATTGCTGTGTCACAGCACATCAACGACGTATTTAATTCTGCCATTCTGGTGTTTTTGAAACTTCTCAACTTATAACGTATAAGCGTTCATTACTGCGCTCATACTTATATCAAAAGCAGTGTTTTGTCAAGCTCTAACATAACAAGAAAGGTATGGAACTACAAACGAGCAGATTTCAATATAATGAACTTATAGTACAAATACCAATTGGAACTATAAGCATGATGGAATATATCGACCTATCAATTATTTTTTACAACAAAATTTATCGATATACCCGAAAAGTATATCCCCTCTTACTTTTACTCTTTGTGGAAGATAGCTCTCCCGTCGGTTCATCTACTTTCAACAATGACATAAAAACTACAATTAATACCGACCTACAGAAAATCTCCAACTGGTCCAGACAATGGTTGGTACTATTCAACCCTTCAAAAACAGAAGCTATATTTTGTTCACTTGTTGATCGGAAACGACCATCTTTCTTGTTTAATACTACCTCGCTAATACATACTTTGTAATCGTCACAAACATTTAGGAGCAACGTTGAGTCCTGACGGTACAAGGCATCGTGTTGATTTAATTTCTAGTTATGTTAGGAAAATTCCTGGTTCTCTGCAAGTCCTAAAATATATACTTCGTCGTACAACTCTTAGTCAAATTTATACATCAAAATTACGACCAATTCTAGAGTACGCCTCTATTGTCTAAGATAGTTGTACAATTTACGAAAAGGAGACCTTGGAGACCCTGCAACATGAAGCAGAAAGAGTTGTTACCTGGCTTACACGTTTAATATAAATTGCTAGATAAATTAAGGAAATCGGCTGGATTTCATGGTCGGATAAAAGGAAAATGCAAAAGTTAATTTTGGTTTACAACCATACAAACTGCATTTATATTTATCAGAGCAGTTTCCACTAACAGTCAATGATTCAAATCCTTATAATCTAGCAACAATGAGAATTTGATAAAATATAGACGCCTAGAAATATACAATCGTTCAACGATACCGTCATCCTTGCCATTGTGGAATTCACTTGATATAGACGCGAGACACTCACCAACTCTTCATTTTTAAGCGTCAATTAAAATATTAAGTTAAACAAATCTCCATCCCATCTTATTATATATATGGAGAACGTCGCTTTTCGGTGAATCATGCGCTGCTTATAAACTGTTGCAGTGACTTAAGACCGACTTGTTTAACAACCAGTTATGGGTCTCACCACCATGTATTAATTGTAATGTAGACGATAAACACCCTATTACGATGAACACTCTTTGCCGACCAGCGATTAAATCGAGAAAGAAATACTCGAAAAATCCATTCGCTTTAAGTACAAATAAACTACAGTAACTCTTCAGTTTAAACAACCTTAAAAAAGGATAATGTCCTAAACTTAAGTGAAGTTACAGTTTGTATGAAGAGCTCATCTTCTCTCGATCTCCACACGCCATTCTCTACTTCGTCTAGTCTTTTGTTTTCCATTTAACAATATACATAAGGAATTACTGTTATTGCTTTTGCTTTTAAACACTTTATGTAACGTTTGTAACGCTGCATAGCAGCGTCGCCGCAAAACGATTTTTGTTTTCGTTTATGCGGTGAATTTCAATTTTTATAATAATAATAATAATAATAATAATAATAATAATAATAATAATAATATCTTTATTTTAAGAAGGTGACATATTAAGATCATGTACAAAACTACAGAATCTTATTTTCGATATGGCCCTCTGAAACAGAATGAAAATATGGCAAATAATCATAAGACAAACATGAAGACGATGCTAACAACGATGACGATGATGATGATGATTATAAGTATGCTGTTGATGCTGACGATAATGATGCATATGATGACATGATGATGATGTTGAATCAATATTAGACAGATACTCTCAGTTAAATATAATTATGAATAAAACATCACAATTTGTATAATCACAAGTTTCCTATGAGGTACTGTTTGACCTTTATTTTATACGTATTAAAGTTTTTTGATTCTCGTATTTCCAAAGGTATATTATTCCAAACAATTCTGCTGTAATATGTATACGATGCTTTCATATAATTAGTACGAGGTCTAGTTTGTAAAACAATATCTTTGTGTGCCATTGATCTTAGCATATATACATTATTGTCTGAAACTGTTACTAATTCTGACATATATGATGGAGCCATGCTATTCAACGTCTTGTAAACTAATACTGCTGCGTGGTATTTACATCTATCCGAGAAGTTTAGCCATTTTAGTTCTTTAAATAGATTTGTTGATGAATCTCGTTTAGATTTACCAAGTATGATTTTTGCAATTCGTTTTTGTAAGTTATTTATTTTATTCACATATGAATTGGTTCCCTTGCCCCAGACCAAGCAGCCGTAATCAATATTTGGCAGAATATATGCATTGTAAAACATTCGTTTTGTATCAGGTGTGAGGAAATATATTATATTTTTTAGAAGTGCAATTTTCTTATTCAGATTTTTACAAACATAATCGATTTGCACATGCCAGTTTAGTGTATTATCTATATACAACCCTAATAACTTTTGCACAACAACATTAACTATTTGAACATTATTAATACAAAGTTCAAGATTCCCAGTGTTTTTTTAATTCATTTGCAGACCCTATTAACATGCATTTAGTCTTGGAAGGATGCAATGACATATTATTTAGTTGACACCACTTATTAACATAATTTAAATGATGTTGTAATTTATTTTGAATATCCGTCAACTGATATCCAGATTCATAAAGTGTTGAATCATCTGCATATAGATCTATATTTAATGTTGGATGCATAACTGCAATATCATTTATGTATAAAATAAAAAGCAAGGGTCCCAGTATGGAACCCTGGGGTACCCCAGATGTAACAGTGAGTTTTTGCATACGACGATTCAATTTTCTGAAATGATGGTGTTGTGCGATGTCGTAACATATTGTCCCGCCTTAAGTCGGGACAAACGTCATTTAAAACGTTTTCGCAGAAAGATCATTTGGTTTGGTTCACATTTAAACCGAGCTTACTAAATCTTTGTCAGAATTTAAGTCTCCAAAAGTCTAGTTCAAAGCTTGGTTAAGTGGACACAAAAAAGTCCATCTTGATGAAACTTTATCAACCACTATTGTACTTGTATGTGTTTTTTTCTATGCGGCGAAAGTATGCATTTTTGCGACGTAAGAAAGTCATGCTTATGCGTTGAAAATCACCGCATAAACGTGGTCGATTTCATTTATGCGGCGATGCTGTTATGCGGCGTTAGAAACGTTTCGCAAGGGGATCGTAACTGATGTTGGCAAATCACGTGACAATCCAAACTTTGCTGGCTTGATTTTATAATGTCTGTTTCAAATATTGTTTTAAACTTGAAAAATGCCTCGATATTCTCGTTGTTAAATTTGTTCTCATTCAATAAATTATTACTTAATTAACATTATATTATTTCTTAATAACAAAATAATTATGGCGGAATGTGCTTCTATTTCCATAACAAACTAGTACCATTTTCATTTTGTTTAAATCAATTGCAATCCTCGCTTGTACACCGTGGACCAATGATAACAATGTCCCTTTTCAAAACTATTGTTAAAACATAACAAATTTAAAATGGAAGCCATTTGAGCAATTTCACTTATCCCATATAGTTAATTATGGAGATTTTCCTTTTTACAACTAAATATGTTTTTTTTTCGAAACCATACAAGCAAATTTAAAGATTGAATATAAATGTTTAAAACTTCTTTTACACGGCATATGGTAACTAAATCCAATGTGTTTCCACTAAAAAATTTACACCTCAACTACCATTCCTTAAATGAATTGCCTTTCGGCAATTGCGTTTATAAATTGATGAACGCAACACCTTCGGATATGTTCGGATCGCAATCCTTCGGACTCCACACACTTTGACCAGCCCAATTGCGTCAATACCCCGATCATAACATCAACCCCACAATTGATTCCTTAAATTCCAGTGTATTTTCCACACACACATACATTTAGTTAAATTGAAGTCTAGGATCAGGCAAGGCACACCCCAACCCTTTGGAAATCCTGACATAATTCCATCTAGGTAGAACATCAAAAATTAATATTTTATTCCAAACTTTCGAAAACTAGACATTTTCTACAAAAGAAAACTTATGTTATGTTAATTTTGACAAAGGCTCCACGGGGTGCACTTATGACATAAATGACATAACTTTGGCAATCTTGAATGAGAAACATGACCCAATCCTTTTACACGGCAAAATCAAATGTGTTTCCATTAAAATTGGAATTGCTTTCCACTACAATAATTTTAAACATCAACTTTCATTCCTTAAATGAACTGCCTTTCGGCAATTGCGTTTATAAATTGATGAACGCAACATCTTCGGATATGTTCGGATCGCTATCCTTCGAACTCTACGCACTTTGACCAGCCCAATTGCGTCCATACCCCGATCATAACATCAACCCCACAATTCATTCATTAAATAATTTGTCCGGTGTATTTTCCATACACACACACATACATATAGTTAAATTGAAGTCTAGGATCAGGCAAGGCACACCCCAACCATTTGGAAATCCTGACATAATTCCAACTAGGTGGAACATCAAAAATCAATATTTTATTCCCAACTTTCGAAAACTAGACATTTTCTACAAAAGAAAACTTATGTTATGTTAATTTTGACAAAGGCTCCACGAGGTGTTGTTATGACATAAATGACATAACAGTTTATCTTTGGCAATCTTGAATGAGAAACATGAACCAATCCTAAAAAGCTCAATGTCAAGGGCATATTTTGACAAAGCTTATATCTTTAATCTTACACTGAAAAAAATAATTATCATCTATAAAAAAGCAAAGGATTTGTGTTGCGTCAAAGGAACATGCAGAGTGAAATACCTGTTATCCACGAAGAGCTCATGAATCCGTGGGTGGTCGGCTCGGCGGAAAACTCGTACATGTACGTAAAGCGCCCACTGTCGGCCGACGTCACGTGACCAACAGCCGTTTCTAGAGCCGGATAGAAGAAGATGCTATCAGTTACCATGGCTACGAGAGCAAGTTTAAGCGACATATCGTCGTCTGGCTTTGTCCAATTGGTATACTCAAACTCTATCAACGGCTTCAAAATTCTGACATTCTCTGGGTGTGTGATGAAGAGCAAGGTTTTCAACAGGTATGGAATGGCTACGTCTGTAAAGAGTTTTCTTGTCATCGTAAAGTTGTCATAGTGTTTAAAGCCAAGAATCTGCGGCCATACGGCTGGGATATAGGAAGCGCCTTCGTATGTATTCACGCCGGTTATAATGTCCAGAGATGCAAAAAACCTTCTTGCAGCCTCGGTTTCCTGGCTATTTCCGTGTATGATTTCATGCGGTGTCGCAACTAGAAAGTCCCCATCTATTGTTGGTTTGAATTGTCTTGTGACGTTTTGGTCTGACGTGTTCAGTTGAACCTGTTGTACGGGTAAAGACGCCAAACAAGAAATGTCCAGCCCGCAGCCTGTGCTGTTAAGGTAGCCACTAATATCAGTGGACGGCGTGACGGCCCATGGCGCCAGAGCTGAGCCGCTCTCGGCTATAACACGTTGGAAAAGTCCTTTGTTTCCGGGATACATCGCCTGAAGGGACACAGACGCTGCGCCTGCTGATTCACCAAATATTGTTACGGCGTCAGGATTTCCTGTAAAAGCTGCAATGTTCTCATGCACCCATTTAAACGCGAGATGCTGGTCCCATAATCCCTGATTTCCTACCAGCTGGCCGTCTGATGAACGCAGGAAACCGAATGGACCAAGTCTGTAGTTTACAGTGACCACAATGACGTCACCAAAAGTGGCCAACACATCACCCGGATATGGAGTTATGCTTCCAGACAAGTAACCGCCTCCATAAACCCAAACCATCACAGGAAGTGACATGGTTTCGTTAAAGGAGTATGGAACAAATACACTTAACACTAAACAGTCCTCGGAAAAGTCTAAACCATACTGGCGATAAGAATCCTCAATAATGGACATCCCTTGTCTGCAGCCGACCGGAAGTGCTGTTGCATTGAAGGCACGGGTGAATGGAGCCTTTGGAATTGGCTTTTTGAAGCGGTTTTGTCCGCCAGTGTTTTCGGCGAAGGGTATTCCAAGGAACTTGGACACCGTTTTTGGCGGTCCGTCGACATAATGCACTACTTCCTGAACACCCACAATATCCCCGACGTTAGTGTGCACGACTACTCCTGTTATCTCACTTCGTGTAAAAAACACAATAAGGACAACACCGAAAACCGATTTCATTTTGATTTAAATCAGTAAATGTATTGCCCTTTTCAATCGTGTACTTTGTAATTATTATAGTCAGAACTCTTGTAGTTAATTGTGTTGTTTCTTTTGTATGGTTCTATACATTATGTAGAAACTAGTCCACGTTATCTTAACGATAAGGAGTCCTTTTATCTCAGTTATAAATATCTTAAGGTTTCTGTTATTAAACATGAAGCAATGTCACAACCCCCGTCTATGGTTTGAATTTGGACATAACTGCGCTAATGAATAGTATGATTATTCTTGCAAGTCAATGTACAGGACATGAGTCATCACATTGAATCTTACTAATTGACGTATCACATCGCTTACGATACATATGCATCTTTCGCAGTATTTGCGTTATTTCCAATACGAACTTTACTTGGTTTGTCTACCACGTAAATACCAGCATTCGCGCTTAGATTAAAAGGAGCATCGAATGTGAAAATAAGCCTTCAATTATACCTTAAGTTCAATTATGAGGGTCTAAAGAACATAGAGCGTGCGTACCTCGGCCGCAGGGTGGACCTAGAATCAAGTAGGCACACTATAACTGAAAGGGCTAAATACCATGAAATTCTGTAGATCGCTGACCGTTTTTCGAAGGCGGTAACCCAAATTAAATAAAAAAATGTATTGTTCATGTAAAAGACTTGTTTTTGCTCGTATTGTTACATTAAGCCTCTCTTGTTCAGTGTCTGTTAGCCTTTAATCATGCAGGGTATTCGATAAAACATAAAAAAACACATTTTGGCCGCAGTGTCCACGTAATACCATCGAGAATTCTACGGGGTTAACCAAGGCCGGGGTTTCAAACAATTCGTCTTCTGACGTAAGCAATATTGGAACTGAACATAGATTTGGTAGCATGACCTTTACCCTTATATCGCTATAAAACCGTAACATGCCTCCTATCATTGGCAACAATTAAGCACCTACCATGTTCCCCTTGTGTTTCCTGGCAACATGTATCAATTTGTAGCTCGATCGGGAAACAAAAGGCTATTTTCGTATACCTGAATTAATTTGTCCTGTGAATAAGGATATTTAGCCTACGGACTATCTTAAACTATTGTTGTGTAATAGCAAGACAAATCATAAATACAACTGTTCAGATTATCATTTTGTTTTGTTTTCGCTTAGACAATAACTTTGGTTACTATGGCAACAAAACAATGACAATAGAAAAAAAACATTAACGGAATATTGACATTCACTTAATTCTTAAAGTAATGAAGCAAGGTTTATGAAACTTTGTATGAGGGTAGAAGGCATCAAGGTGATGATACATTCCATTCGAATGTTTCAAAGAATGTGGTTGTTATGGTAACATAAATAGTCCGAGTCTTTCTGACCGTCAGAAACTAAATATATTTTTACCCTTCCGACGCTTGTTTCTGCAAACTTTCCAGAGAGCGTGTGTGAGTTCATCATTTCTGTAATAACTCTAGTTAATACTGTACAACTTCTTTTAACTCCTAGTGATATGCAATAATGTCTATTTTAGATTTTTTATTTAATAAATTTAAACTAAAAATGATTTGTAATGTTTCCGCCATTGCTGAGATAATACTAGAGACATTTTTTTCCCATTTTAATGTCAGTTTTAGCAAATAACATGAATAAATCTTACACAACCTACAGACATAAGGCTTTACGTGTCATCTGCTCACAATCAGTTAGCCCAAACAAATTGTTTGTTTCTGATTTCGCTGCTGAAAATAAGAAGGGAAGGTAGATCGGGACTTTTTCTATTATTTTTTTTTCGTTTGAGATGTGCCTAAATATCATTGCCACACTTACAACAGCGAAATTTGATTTGGATTAACAAGAATGCTCTAAAATAAAGCACATTTAGGCATAGTTCTGAGTTAAGTAACAACCAAAAAGATGTACAAACAAAAACAAGGGTTAGAAAAAAATAGGATCGGTCGAGACACCAAAAACAAACATTTTTTTTGCTTCGCCTTACAAGAAAATGACTAGATATATCAATTACTAGTTCACAGTCTGCAATCCAACTAGCAGGAAATTATTAAGTAATGGTTACTACACCCATTAGCCAGCTGTCGAAATTATACACTGGAGCTTCAGCATATTAGTGTATCGTTTCAATCAGGGTGGTGGTGGCTGTTGCATGTATTTTTTCTACCATATTGTCAAGGACAATGTTCAATAACTAGCATGCGGTATAAGTGAAAAGTATTTTAAATTATGTGCACAATAGTTATTGACCAGTTAAGCTCCGCTTTCATGTACAAGTCCGAAAGATGTATAGATGAAAAAAGTGCTTTCAAACATTGAACAAGCAATTGTTTTCTGCCATATTGTCAATGAAAGTGCTTAATAAGTAGCGTGTGATAAGTGAATATTGTTGTAATTTATCTGTACACTACTCATTGCACTAAAAGATCTCTGCCTACTGGTAACCATTCTTATAGGAGAATAAATTATTGAACAACCCCCCCCCCCCCCAAAAAAAAAAAAAAAAAAAAAAAAACATTCAAAAGAAACATATATAGTTTTGTAACTAGTACATCATTGATAAAATGTGCAATATTATACCCTTGTCAAAAACTCACAAGATTCAACACTCTTCCATGCAAGTGTGAGATTATGATGACCTTAAACTGGCATGGATGTAGCAGCTTCAGAACACATACAGTACATCGGTATTTCTACCAGGATTGTTTGGAGGGATGCCAGGGAGGAAGGCAGGTCAGCTAAAGCCATCCTCTCCCATTTGTTTCTTATTTTCTTACTTTATTTTTCCAACATTGCAATACATGTATTCGACGTATGTTTCAGTGCTCCAGGTAAACAGGAGTCTGGTAGTCTTAGACTCATAAAAATGTTTTGGACTTCCTTAGTTTGCTTCTAAGCATCTGACTCCTTGTTAAAAGATCACACTGCACATAAAAAGTGAATACAAAAGCTTTTAAAAAAAATATGTTGGTTATTACTATTAGTGTTTTCTTTGAATCACATCTTTTTCGACGGAGACGCAGGTGCCCGGCACAATATCTTTATAATGCATCTTTACTCTTACGAATTAAGTAAAAAATGTCGAAGTTAGAGTAAAATGCATTAAAATGATACTGGTTGAAACTCCTGTGCTCGGAAACAAATCACGTTTCCCGAAATGAACGCATTGCCATTGTGACAAAAAACACCATTGTATTGATTTTAAATATATGGATCAGACCCGAAGGCGAGGAAAAATACCCCCCCCCCCCCCCTCCCCGTCTCATTCTCACTTTTTCTTGTTTCAGATGAAGACAATGGTACTCGCGGTTGCCGTGTTGGCTCTGTGCCTTATTGTTGCGTAAGCCAGGCCGCCGGTAAGTGACGTCACATTACCTTCAGGACCGGGTACTCAAAACTACCAAACTAAATAAACTCAGTTGGCGACATTTTGTTTCATCAGATTTTGTTCACATTGAGTGATTTGTGTTATGATGTTTTTATCAACAAACATCTATAAAAGGGCAAGTGACGGATACAAAGTTGTTCCAATATTCATAAATTGAGGTAAAATATCTTTTTTTAATTTTCATTAACGTTACTTAAACGCTGGATGAATCATTTTCTTTAATATTTTCATGTACGCGATAATGAAGAAAATACATCTTATTTGAGCCTCTGATTTTTTTACAATTATTATTATTTAAAAGCAATTTGTAACACTACAAACGAAATAATTTGTTTCAATGACATTTCAATAGATCTTTGACCTTGAAAGTGTTTCTTTAAATCATGTCCTTACAGTATCATACTGGTCATATGATGTTATTCCTCTTCTAATTCTTCTTTTAAACATTTCACTTACAACCTCCTATAGACTTATGTTGAAAACACGTATTCATTCTCTTAATCTGTTAAACATTCGACTTGGTATTAGAATATATACCTAATACCACATGCAGTAAGGCGCTTTATAAATACGGACCTGGGCGAAAAAATATATCAGTGATGATTTCTGACAGGCTAAATTTCAGGAAATGTTTATCATAGATTAAAACTTCAATTATTGTCACTAGAATTAGGTTGTCAATACTGTATCCTTTGTCATAGTCTCATGAATGTATTCGGGGCGGATATCATACTCAAGATTACCTTTATATACAAATGGGTTACTGCCTTAAATATACACCAAGTGTAGACAACTATGACGGTTTTAGACAAAAGCTATAAAAGTAAAACAAAAATGCTTCTTTTTTAATAAATTCATGCTCTCTCTCAATTCCTAAGCACATGGTTATATGTTATGTTAAATGTTTTGAAATCTAAAAATGTATCTTAGTACAAACAAGTGCAGGGAGATAACCGAAATCTCAATCATCAGAATGTAAACTAACTTTGAAATTACACTAACATTACAACAAAGGTATATTTTAAAACAGAAAAAGCCTTTCTCCTTTAGATATCATCTTGTATACCATTTCGCGAAATATCAAACATAAATTAATTGTAAAATGTCTGAATTTGCTTCTATGGAAACCCATACTTTTTGTGTATTTTAGTGCGATCACAGACATTTTGCCTCAAATTTCCTTCGGAGTGTGCCCAACTCGTTTGATTAAAATACTAGGAACTTAGAAACAATGAATGGTATTGTGTAGGCATAAATTGACACATTTATAACAAATGTAATATTATCACAGTCTCGTCATTAATTCAGCGAAAGGGAAAAGGCGGTGGCGGCCGCCGTCCCAGGCCCCTGATGCGCCAGGCGAAGTTCTGTAAAGGACTCGTGAACGGAAACATAACCAACGATGACGCCACATTCGACGCCGTTTTCACAGATGTGACCTCAGCGTGTGACGATTTGCTCCAATTTCTGGAAGACAACAAGCCAGTGGATTAATCTGAGGTATGTATTAAACGAAGCACCATCTTATCATCGACAGAATGGAGAGCAATAAATTTAGGCACTAATGATACTAATGATTTAGAAGAAATAAGCTCCATTTGTTAAGCCATGCCGTTTCTTTTGTGTCGTTGACTGAATAATTAACAAACATTTTTAATCATACGATATGTTGCCATGTTCGTTGAAAAGAGGCCTCCAGTGTATTTAACTCGTATATTCGAATTTCTTATGCTTAATCTGTTAAGCTGTGTTTTTTTATATGGTATTGTCGTAGGTCGATTCGGCCAGAACTTTAGTCATTTACACTTGCTAAAATATCATTTAACAACGTATTCAAATGAAACTTGGTACTCGTGTTGACAACCTCAATACTGATAATAGTTCGCGTAATATTAAATCCAGCGAACCAAGCGCCGTGCTGGAGGACGTGGAGGCAAAGGACCTCGTGGCCCCAAGGTAGGAGACGACACTGAGGGAGGCGAGGGCGAGGGCGAGCGCGAGGAACCGACATCTGTAGAGAAACTGCTAAACTTCTGTGATGGAGTCGAGAAATTCGAGCCCACGGATGTACGTATATGCTATTGTTGATGTTGCTGTTGTTATTCAAATCGTCTTCGTCGCCGTCGTCATCATTGTTGAAGTTGTTCTTGTTGTTGTTTGTTTCGATCTATATATATATATAAGTGAAGCACAGTATTCAATCACGTGTAAAGCCTGTTGTGGGTTAGAAGTTCGATGTGTATACTGATGACTTCTGCAAACGGTGATAACCAAGATTGTATGCTCACTTTACATTAAATGAAATAAGAGATCAACTTTGGTCATGTAATACAATATTATTGTTTTATACTTATTGCAGAATGCACCTGAGGGACTTCAAGAGATTTTGGACGAATTCCAAACACCATGCGATACAGCGAGAAATCTTGCTGGGGAGGATGATGGAGCCGAGGAGGAGGAGGCCTAAACTGAGACTGCCAAGGATGGAAATATGCAATGTGTTAGCGTATTAAATGATATTCCGTCAGTTCGTTAACAAACTGTCATTATAATCCAGGGCGGTTTCATTACGGTTTCAAAACGAAGTTTAGACAAATTGACTCAATAATCACTCATGATATTCCCAGACATTCGGAACTCCTCGGCCTTTTTATCGAAAACAACCTCGGATGTATTTGGACGGTTTACATACTCGAAAAGTGGTACGTTAAATTCCGCTGCAAGTAGATCGCGTAGTAATTTTATTTAGCAGTTAAACTTTGTGACTTAACTCATGGGATTCTTAATTATGTTTGCAATAATACAATTCAATGGCAATCAATTTCGACTTAGATCAATAAATACAACTCTAAAACACTACATTTAATTTATGATATAATTCAAAATTTTACGAACTACTTCAACTGATGTACCTGCATACATCCGAGGTTGTTTTTGAAAAAAATGGCCGAGGTGTTCCGAATGATTCCCAGACGATCTTTTCTGAAACAAACTGACAAAGTGTCCCTTTATTGTGCCTCACGCTGCCTTGTTTAACCTTAGTTTCTGTATAATAGTTATATATGCGGAGCTTCTGACATTTATGTTAAAACTGTTGTTACGTGAAATACTCGTTCATTGTTAAACTGTGAAAATGTTATTCCATACTGACAGGCGTTTGCACATTACATGTTGTATTGATATTGAAATAAAATGCATGAAAATCGCCGTATTGTTTCATTGAATTATCACCAAATTTTCAGTATCAGCTGCGAGCTTATTTATCTAAATAATTGCGAATCGTATTTAAATGTAAGAAAGATACTCGAGCAATGGTTCATTGAGCTAAGAGCGGAAAATCAGAACATTGAAATGTTGTGCTCAAATAGCAAGCAAACGGTCACATATGTATTAATTCAATGAGAAGAAAGGTATCACTATCGTATGCTTCTGGTTGAAATCTCTTAAAAAGAAAGGGATGGCAGTATTTGTTTCAAAATATTCGACTTTTAAATTCCATTATGATGGACGGTTCACGGACCGTACTTAGTTGTTAAATAGCTAATATGTTTTGATCACATTTACTTTGAAACTATATAACTTGTATGATAAGTTTATGACGGAAGCGTTTACAATTCTGTGAAAGTGATGTAAGAAGTACGCGGTTACTTGACATTATGAAGTTCTGCTTAATAGTATATACCACAAAAACTTTAAAGTGCAAAATTCGTTTTGTTCTGAAACCGATACTGAGTATAGTATAATACCCTTTCATAAGTTATTGTCCGTACAATAGCGACTGACCAACCAACCGACCGTCGAACTATAAACCCTCCTATCAACCCTTCCAAACTTTGTCTTGTTGGGGTGTGACCAGTTTCTGTCGTTGTCTTATTTTTCGATAGAGCTGAACACTATACTATAACTACATGTGTATATTTAGGAAGCAAATTTCGAGATACTATAAAACTGAATCATTTGCAAAATGTTACATACACTCCAACTATAAGAATAACGCACTCTACGTGGACCCCATTGCTGTTTCACAGCACATCAACGACGTATTTAATTCTGCCAATCTGGTGTTTTTGAAACTTCTCAACTTATGTATAAGCGTTCATTACTGCGCTCATGCTTATATCAAAAGCAGTGTTTTGTCAAGCTCTAACATAACAAGAAAGGTATGGAACTACAAACGAGCAGATTTCAATAGAATGAACTTATAGTACAAATACCAATTGGAACTATAAGCATGATGGAATATATCGACCAAGCGATCAATTATTTTTACAACAAAATTTATCGAGATAACCGAAAAGTATATCCCCTCTTACTTTTACTCTTTGTGGATGATAGCTCTCCCGTCGGTTCATCTACTATCAACAATGACATAAAAACTACAATTAATACCGACCTACAGAAAATCTCCAACTGGTCCAGACAATGGTTGGTACTATTCAACCCTTCAAAAACAGAAGCTATATTTTGTTCACTTGTTGATCGGAAACGACCATCTTTCTTGTTTAATACTACCTCGCTAATACATACTTTGTAATCGTCACAAACATTTAGGAGCAACGTTGAGTCCTGACGGTACATGGCATCGTATGTACGTGAAGTTAGCGGCCTAGCGGCCTAGCGGCGTGAAGTTAGCGGCCTAGCGGCATGAAGTTAGCGGCTAGGCGGCCTAGCGGCCTAGCGGCGTGAAGTTGGCGGCCTAGCGGCCTGGCGGCCTAATTATTTTTTCTATTTCCAAGCAATTGTTAATGCGTTTTTTTTTAAACAATGATAAATCAAGGTTTTTTATTCATATAGTTACATAGCAGCCTTAAATTGTTATCTATTCAGAATATTTTTCTTTACCTTTTATTCTAAAACAATTTTAAATTAACTGTTTTATGCACAAATTATCACTCTGAAGCGTTTTTCAACTTTTCTTCAAAAAAGTCGATCAAGCACTTCAGCGACCTAGCGGCATAGCGGCATGAAATTAGCGGCCTAGCGGCCTAAATTGAATCCTATTTCAAAGCATGTATACATATATTTTCTTCTAGAACAATGACATATTAACTGTTTGAATGCACAAATTAACACTTTGAAGCTATTAGCGATAATCAACATATTTTTTTCAAAAAAGTCGATTAAGCAGTCAGCTATTTCAAAGCATTAAACATGCCTGATCCTCTAATCAATGATATATTTACTGTTTTTATGCACAAATTATCACTCTGAAGCGTTTTTCAACTTTTTTTTCAAAAAAGTCGATCGAGCACTTCAGCGGCCTAGCGGCCTAGCGGCGTGAAGTTAGCGGCCTGGCGGCCTAGCGGCCTTAAATGGTATCCTATTTCAAAGCATGTATACATGCATTTTCTTCTAAAACAATGACATATTAGCTGTTTTTATGCACAAATTAACACTTTGAAGCTATTAGCGATTATCAACATTTTTTTTTAAAGCGTCGATTAAGCAGTCAGCTATTTCAAAGCATTAACCATGCCTGATCTTCTAAAACAATGATATATTTACTGTTTTTATGCACAAATTATCACTCTAAAGCGTTTTTTATTTATTTTTTTCAAAAAAGTTGATCGAGCACTTCAGCGGCCTAGCGGCCTAAAATTGTGAAGTAAGCGGCCTGGCGGCCTAGCGGCCTAAAATGGTTTCCTATTTCAAACCATGTATTCATGCATTTTCTTCTAAAACAATGACATATAAACTGTTTTTATGCACAATTTAACACTTTGAAGCTATTAGCGATTATCAACAGTTTTTTTCAAAAGCGTCGATAAAGCAGTCAGCTATTTCAAAGCATTAAACATGCCTGTTCTTCTAAAACAATGATGTATTTACTGTTTTTATGCACAAATTATCACTCTGAAGCGTTTTTCAATTCTTTTCCAAAAAAGTCGATCGAGCACTTCAGCGGCCTAGCGGCCTAGCGGCCTAGCGGCGTGAAGTTAGCGGCCTGGCGGCCTAGCGGCCTAGCGGCCTTAAATGGTATCCTATTTCAAAGCATGTATAAATGCATTTTCTTCTAAAACAATGACATATTAACTGTTGGAATGCACAAATTAACACGTTGAAGCTATTAGCGATAATCAACATATTTTTTTCAAAAGCGTCGATTAAGCAGTCAGCTATTTCAAAGCATTAAACATGCCTGTTCTTCTAAAACAATGATATATTTACAGTTTTATGCACAAATTATCACTCTGAAGCGTTTTTCATTTTTTTTCAAAAGAAAGTCAATCGAGCACTTCAGCGGCCTAGCGGCCTAGCGGCGTGAAGTTAGCGGCCAGGCTAGGCCGCTAATTTCACGTACATTGGCATCGTGTTGATTTAATTTCTAGTTATGTTAGGAAAATTCCTAGTTCTCTGCAAGTCCTAAAATATATACTTCGTCGTACAACTCTAAGTCAAAATTATACATCAAAATTAAGACCAATTCTAGAGTACGCCTCAATTGTCTGAGATAGTTGTACAATTTACGAAAAGGAGACCCTGGAGACCCCGCAACACGAAGCAGCAAGAGTTGTTACCTGGCTTACACGTTCAATATTAATTGCTAGATAAATTAAGGAAATCGGCTGGATTTCATGGTCGGATTGAAGGAAAATGCAAAAGTTAATTTTGGTTTACAACCATACCAACTGCATTTGTATTTATCAGCACAGTTTCCACTAACAGTCAATGATTCTAATCCGTATAATCTAGAAACAATGAGAATTTGATAAAATGTAGACGCCTAGAAGTATACAATCGTTCTAACGATACCGTCATCCTTGCCATTGTGGAATTCACTAGATATATTTGCAAGACACTTACCAACTCTTTTCATTTTCAAGCGTCAATTAAAATATTAAGTTAAACAAATCTCCATCCCATCTTATTATATATATGGAGAACGTCGCTTTTCGGTGAATCATGCGCTGCTTATAAACTATTGCAGTGACTTAAGACCGACTTGTTTAACAACCAGCTATGGGTCTCACCACCATGTATTAATTGTAATGTAGACGATGAACACCCTATTACGATGAACACTCTTTGTCGACCAGCGATTAAATCGTTTAAGAAATACTCGAAAAATCCATCCGCTTTAAGTACAAAAAACTACAGTAACTCTTCAGTTTTAACAACCTTAAAGAAAAGGACAATGTCCTAACCTTTAAGTGACGTTACAGTTGGTATGAAGAGTTCATCTTCTCTCGATCTCCTCTCCTGTCACACGCCATTCTCTACTTCTTCTAGTCTTTTGTTTTTCCACTTAACAATGCAATATACATAAGGAATTACTGTTATTGTTTTTGCTTTTAAACACTTCATGTAACGTTTGTAACGCTGCATAGCAGCATCGCCGCAAAAACGTGTTTTTTTTTCGTTTATGCGGTGAATTTCAACGCATAAACAAGGCGACCACGTTTATGCGGCGACGCTCAACACATTTAGCAGAAATTGCTTATATAGGGCGCAATTGTGCCTTTTTGTCACATAAAGAGGATTTACTTAACAATTTATTATAAAGCTAAAAACAGAGTTGAAATATTTCAACAAAAACGATGATGATGATGATGATGATGATGATGATGATGATGATGGTTGTGGTGCTGGTTGTGATTGTACTGATGATGATGGTGGTTGTAATAATGTTGTTGTTGATGATGATGATGATGATGATGATGATGATGATGATGATGATGATGATGATGATGATAAAGATTAGGCGTAGCATATTACTGAAATTTTGAAAAAAAAGGAAAAGTAGGCAGGCAAATAGGTCAAACCTTATGTAATATTTTAAAGATGAGCTAAAAATTAAAGTTGAAAATAACTATTACTCCCCATGGAGCGTTCACATCTACATCTTCTTGGTTACAAATGATAAGTGCATAAAACACAACCAATAAAAGAAAAACGTCCATGATGAACCTATATCAGTCATCTGAGTCCTCTTGCTCTAGTGCCGAAAACTAATGTTGTGTTGAAATAATGGAAACAATATAATCTTCAAAAGTTTTCCTTTCGTTTCCCTGGTAACCAGAGATATACGCTGATGGCCAAGACGCGAGTAAATGTCACAATCGAACAATGACAACGTGACAATCCAAACTTTGCAGGCTTGATTTTATAATGTCGGTTTCAAATATTGTTTTAAACTTAAAAAATGCCTCGATATTCTCATTGTTAAATTTGTTCTCATTCAATAAATTATTACTTAATTAACATTATATTATTTCTTGATAACAAAATAATTATAGCGGATTTCCATAAAAAACTAGTAACATTTTCATTTTGTTTAAATCAATTTGCAACCTCGCTTGTACACCGTGAACCATTGATAACAATGTCCCTCAAATTTAAAATGGAAGCCATTTGAGCAATTTCACTTATCCCATATAGTTAATTATGGAGATTTTCCTTTTTACACCTAAATATTTTTTTTCGAGACCATACAAGCAAATTTAAAGATTGAATATAAATGTTTAAAACTTCTTTTACACGGCATATGGTAACAAAATCCAATGTGTTTCCACTAAAATTGGAATTGCTTTCCACTACAAAAAAATTACACCTCAACTTCCATTCCTTAAATGAATTGCCTTTCGGCAATTGCGTTTATAAATTGATGAACGCAACACCTTCGGATATGTTCGGATCGCAATCCTTCGGACTCCACACACTTTGACCAGCCCAATTGCGTCAATACCCCGATCATAACATCAACCCCACAATTGATTCCTTAAATTCCAGTGTATTTTCCACACACACATACATTTAGTTAAATTGAAGTCTCGGATCAGGCAAGGCACACCCCAACCCTTTGGAAATCATGACATAATTCCAACTAGGTAGAACATCAAAAATTAATATTTTATTCCAAACTTTCGAAAACTAGACATTTTCTATAAAAGAAAACTTATGTTATGTTAATTTTGACAAAGGCTCCACGGGGTGCAGTTATGACATAAATGACATAACTTTGGCAATCTTGGATGAGAAACATGACCCAATTCTAAAAAGCTCAATGTCAAGGGCATATTTTGACAAAGCTTGTATCTTTAATCTTACACTGAAAAAAATAATTATCATCTATAAAAAAGCAAAGGATTTGTGTTGCGTCAAAGGAACATGCAGAGTGAAATACCTGTTATCCACGAAGAGCTCATGAATCCGTGGGTTGTCGGCTCGGCGGAAAACTCGTACATGTACGTAAAGCGCCCACTGTCGGCCAACGTCACGTGACCAACAGCCGTTGCTAGAGCCGGATAGAAGAAGAGGCTATCAGTTACCATGGCTACGAGAGCAAGTTTAAGCGACATATCGTCGTCTGGCTTTGTCCAATTGGTATACTCAAACTCTATCAACGGCTTCAAAATTCTGACATTCTCTGGGTGTGTGATGAAGAGCAAGGATGGTATGGCTACGTCTGTAAAGAGTTTTCTCGTCATCGTAAAGTTGTCATAGTGTTTAAAGCCAAGAATCTGCGGCCATACGGTTGGGATAAAGGACGCGCCTTCGTATGTATTCACGCCGGTTATAATGTCCAGAGATGCAAAAAACCTTCTTGCGGCTTCGGTTTCCTGGCTATTTCCGTGTATGATTTCATGCGGTGTCGCAACTAGAAAGTCCCCATCTATTGTTGGTTTAAATTGTCCTGTAACGTTTTGGTCTGACGTGTTCAGTTGAATCTGTTGTACGGGTAAAGACGCCAAACAAAAAATGTCCAGCCCGCAGCCTGTGCTGTCAAGGTAGCCACTAATATCAGTGGACGGCGTGACGGCCCATGGCGCCAGAGCTGAGCCGCTCTCGGCTATAACACGTTGGAAAAGTCCTTTGTTTCCGGGATACAGCGCCTGAAGGGATACAGACGCTGCGCCTGCTGATTCACCAAATATTGTTACGGCGTCAGGATTTCCTGTAAAAGCTGCAATATTATCATGCACCCACCTAAACGCGAGATGCTGGTCCCATAATCCCTGATTTCCTACCAGCTGGCCGTCTGATGAACGGAGGAATCCGAATGGACCAAGTCTGTAGTTTACAGTGACCACAACGACGTCACCAAAAGTGGCCAACACATCACCCGGATATGGAGTTATGCTTCCGGACAAGTAACCGCCTCCATAAACCCAAACCATCACAGGAAGTGACATGGTTTCGTTAAATGAGTGTGGAACAAATACACTTAACACTAAACAGTCCTCGGAAAAGTCTAAACCATACTGGCGATAAGAATCCTCAATAATGGACATCCCTTGTCTGCAGCCGACCGGAAGTGCTGTTGCATTGAAGGCACGGGTGAATGGAGCCGTTGGAATTGGCTTTTTGAAGCGGTTTTGTCCGCCAGTATTTTCGGCGAAGGGTATTCCAAGGAATTTGGACACCGTTTTTGGCGGTCCGTCGACATAATCCACTACTTCCTGAACTCCCACAATATCCCCGACGCTAGTGTGCACGACTACTCCTGTTATTTCACTTCGTGTAAAAAACACAATAAGAACAACACCGAAAAACGATTTCATTTTGATTTAAATCAGTAAATGTATTGCCCTTTTCAATCGTGTACTTTGTAATTGTTATAGTCAGAACTCTTGTAGTTAATTGTGTTGTTTCTTTTGAATGGTTCTATTTATTATGTAGAAACTAATGAATAATATTATTATTCTTGCAAGTCAATGCACAGGACACGAGTCATCACATTGAATCTTACTAATTGACGTATCACATCGCTTACGACACATATGCATCTTTCGCAGTATTTGCGTATTTTCCAATACGAACTTTACGTGGTTTGTCTACCACGTAAATACCAGCATTCGCGCTAAGATTAAAAGGAGCATTGAATGTGAAAATAAGCCTTCAATTATACCTTAATTTCAATTATGAGGGTCTAAAGAACATAGAGCGTGCTTACCTCGGCCGCAGGGTGGACCTAGAATCAAGTACGCACACTATAAACTGAAAGGGCCAAATACCATGAAATTCTGTAGATCGCTGACCGTTTTTCGAAGGCGGTAACCCAAATTTAATAAAAAAAAGTATTGTTCATGTAAAAGACTTGTTTTTGTTCGTATTGTTACATTAAGCCTCTCTTGTTCAGTGTCTGTTAGCCTTTTAATCATGCAGGGTATTCTTTAAAACAGTTTGGCTGCAGTGTCCACGTAATATTATCGAGAATTCTACGGGGTTAACCAAGGCCGGGGTTTCAAACAATTCCTCTTCTGACGTAAGCAATATTGGAACTGAACATAGATTTGGTAGCATGACCTTTACCCTTATATCGCTATAAAACCGTAACATGCCTCTTATCATTGGCAACAATTAAGCACCTACCATGTTCCCCTTGTGATTCCTGGCTACATGTATCAATTTGTAGCTCGATCGGGAAACAAAAGGCTATTTTCGTATACCTGAATTAAATTGTCCTGTGAATAAGGATATTTAGCCTACGGACTATCTTAAACTATAGTTGTGTAATAGCAAGACAAATCATAAATCCAACCGTTCAGATTATCATTTTGTTATGTTTTCGCTTAGATAATAACTTTGGTTACTATGGCAACAAAACAATGACAATAGAAAAAAACATTAACGGAATATTGACATTCACTTAATTCTTAAAGTAATGAAGCAAGAATTATGAAACTTTGTATGAGGGTAGAAGGCATTAAGGTGATGATACATTCCATTCGAATGTTTCAAAGAATGTGGTTGTCATGGCAACGTAAATAGTCCGAGTCTTTCTGTCCTCAGAAACTAAATATTTTTTACCATTCCGACGCGTGTTTCTGGAAATTTTCCAAACAGTATGTGTGTGATTTCATTATTTCTGTAATAGCTCTTGTTGATATAGTACAACTTCTTATAACTCCTAGTGATATGCAATAAAGACTATTTCAGATTGTTTATTCAATAAATTTAAACTAAAAATGATTTGTAATGTTTCCGCCATTGCTGAGATAATACTAGAGACATTTTTTTCCCATTTTAATGTCAGTTTTAGCAAATAACATGAATAAATCTTACACAACCTACAGACATAAGGCATTACGTGTCATCTGCTCACAATCAGTCAGCCCAAACAAAATGTTTGTTTCTGATTTCGCTGGTCAAAATAATAGGGAAGGTAGGTCGGGGCTTTTTCCATTTTTTTGTTCGTTTGAGATGTGCCTAAATATCATTGCCACATTTACAAAAGCAAAATTTGATTTGGATTTACAAGAATGCTCTAAAAAACAGCACATTTAGGCATAGTTCTAAGCCAAGTAACAACCAAAAAGTACAAACAAAAACAAGGGTTAGAAACAAATAGGGCCATTTGAAAAAAAAGGGTCTGTCGAGGCACCAAAAACAAACATTTTTTTTGCTACGCCTTACAAGAAAATGACTAGATATATCAATTACTAGTTCACAGTCTGCAATCCAACTAGCAGGAAATTATTAAGAAATGGTTACTACACCCATTAGCCAGCTGTCGAAATTATACACTGGAGCTTCAGCACATTAGTGTATCGTTTCAATCAGGGGGGGTGGTGTCTGTTGCATGTATTTTTTCTACCATATTGTCAAGGACAATGTTCAATAACTAGCATGCGGTATAAATGAAAAGCATTGTAAATTATGTGCACAATAGTTATTGACCAGTTAAGCTCTGCTTTCATGTACCCTATTATACCCTTGTCAAAAACCCACAAGATTCAACACTCTTCCGTGCAAGTGTGAGATTATGATGACAGGCATGGAAGTGGCAGCTTCAGAACACATTCAGTACATCAGTATTTTTACCAGGATTGTTTGGAGGGATGCCAGGGAGGAAGGCAGGTCAGCTAAAGCCATCCTCTACCATTTGTTTCTTATTTTCTTACTTTATTTTTCCAACATTGCAATTCATGTATTCGATGTATGTTTCAGTGCTCCAGGTAAACAGGAGTCTGGTAGTCTTAGACTCATAAAAATGTTTCGGACTTCCTTAGTTTGCTTCTAAGCACCTGACTCCTTGTTAAAAGATCACACTGCACATAAAAAGTGAATACAAAAGCTTTGTCATTTTGCATAGACTGGTATTCTATTCTTATTATATGCTCATAAATTCTACAAAGAAGTCTACCGTAGTTTTACTTAACGCCTCAGCTGGAATGGCAGTTTTTGAAGGGATGTAGGCACAAAATACCCACACGGTCTGGAGGGAAATACTGATTAACAAATATATAACAACTTTAAACTGACTTAAAGTCACAAGAATAGAACTCAGATCCTGATGTCTCAAACAATTTTAAGTTCAAGCTTAACACACTGTTTCGGTAAAAATTATCACTTTAATTGTGTGATGCTCTCCTTCTTCATTTTTGAGATTAAAGATTATCATTATAAAGCTTTTCAACAAAATAGATTGAAATAGTTTAAACCACTTTATCAGGTAAACAAAATAAGATACTTAAATTTTACACTTATTTTTTTTCCGATACATTGGAGACTGAGCATTTCTAAAAAGATCTGTGAAGAGTGATAGGGGTGTAATAACAATGCATATTCTAATGTTAACACATCATATCAAGCCAAGAAAAAATGTGGACTAATCACAACAATACAACATGATGCTTATGATACCACAAAAATCAGCTGCTTCCAAATAATTATCAACAAACATAAACAAAACAGCTAGATTATGCAATATGCACCAGTCAATTGTAACCACGACCTCCTCTACAGGTCCTGGGAATAGCTGGGACTTTGACTTCCGGTCCAGCCAGTCCCAGGTAAAATCCCCGCTCTGGGGGGACAAACTGCTGGTAAAATCCCCACCAAGTTCCCCCACAGTCGTCTTGTAATTTGAAATGGACTTCTTTCACTTGTAATTTGAAATGGACTTCTTTCAAACTTTTTAAAATATCCTACGAGACTTCGTTAAATTCCGGGAAAAGCTTGGCTAAAACGCGGACAAATCCCGTTTAAAGAACGGATATTTTCCAGCACAAAGCAACAGCCGATTCCCCGCTATTTTCGGTGCGAAGACAAAACCACAACATACCTGGAAGGTAAAAAACGGCCCTTTTCTCCCGCTATCCCCGGTATATCCCTGGACCTGTGGGGCTGTCACGGGTTACAATTGACTGGTGCATAACTACCAGTTACCAATTGTATAACACTTTGACACGTTGTTCGGATTGACATACATGATTTACCTAGTTTTTCTAAATGTCAGCAACAACAAGTCAATTTCTTAGAGTTTAAAATGATGTCCTTAAATTAAAGACTAATAGATAATTGATTGTAAGATTGTCCATGCATATTTGCTAAATGTTGTTCATCCAAAGGTCACAGGACGCTTATGAACATGCAAACACATTCTTACTAAATTAATTTGTATCTCTTTTAAAATAGTCTGTTAAAATGTTTGTATAAGTGTTTTGAGAAATAACTTAAATATTTGTACTATCACAAAGACAGAATGAAATATCAAAAATACTTGTGGTGAGAACATGTATAGAGCACAGAAAGAGTTTCCGATTCCAGTAACTGTTTGTAAAAGCACCTCCAAAAAGCATATGACACACTGCATAATCAACATGGAAACAGTGGAATGTTGAAATTACATACACCAATACTTGAAAAATACAAGATTAATAACAAGCAGCTAATAGAATAATTCTGTACACAAGTCAGTCAAAAAAATAACTGCATATTGACAACAGAGTTACGTTATATTTCTCTTCTTATTTACATGTCTTCACCCTAGGGCAATAACTCCATAACTGCATAGAGAAATAGAAGGAGATATTGACTTATTGCATTAAGGTGATGATATGGTATATATCTATGCTCTACTAACATTATGCGTAAAAGTATATACACTGAAACGATAGTCTGTAACCACAAATTTACATGTACATTCAATTAATGTTTTTCATAACAAGAGAATCACTACTTTTAAATAAAATAATTTTATACAAAAATATGTTTTCCTATTTCTTCACACTACTATTGTGTGCCTGTACAACATAACAAGTTTAAAAAACAATCTGCAGTATTCACACAATCATCATGTACAGTGAAAAAAAAGAGAATTCTCTGCCATTTGCCTTTTATATATTTATCAAAAAGAATGCAACATATAAATATATATGAGACTACCATTTTATTGCACAGAAATCACCCAAATACCAGGGGTTCTAACAGCTGATAATTGTCAATCCTGAAAAATTGCCCGGGGTCTGAGCGAGCTCAAAGCAGAGTCAAGGGGCTAAGACACCTTTTAAAAATGTTTCCAAAGTCATAACATTCATTAATGGTATATCCTTTTGTTTTTTATGCAAATGTCTGAGCAAAAAACACCCTTTACCACTGTATAAAAATCTTAAGTTGAAAGCTCTCAGTTCTTATTTCAGGATTAGAACCCCTGTTATAATCACATACTATACTGGCACCTATCATTGTTTTGCCTGACGCGCTTGAGCTACTGGACTATGGGAGACTCAAGACTGGTAATGATTCCCCACAAGCTGGACCAAGGTGATATAACCTTATGGGGATGGACTTGGCCCTTATAACAAACTGAACTATTGATACCTGGAATATCGCCATTCAGACAAATCTCCCTGCCCCAGGTGTGGGTTCGTTTAGAGAGTCAAAGTTTCCCTGCCCCACCTGTGGCAGGGCAAAACATTAATGCATGTTTAAGCACACTACTATCAGTCTTTAATGTACAAATATTGGAGATTTTAACAATGTGTTGTTATACAATCACACATACATCTAGTCTTGGATTATGTGATTGTGGTGTAAAGATATGTCTTTTTAAATATAATCATTAACATTATTTTGTGTACAACACCTAAAAAAGGTTTATTATATATATGTTGCTCAGCTAAATATTTAGATCCATTTAACAATGCTCAAATATAATATGCCAATAAATGATATGGCACTGAATAGAAGCTAAAAATTAAACATACATTCAGACTTGCATTGCCAACTAATATTAAAGATTACCGGGTACCTTATCTCTAACTCCATAAAATACAGAAACGTATATATGGATAAAGGGGTGAACATAACTCTGGATGACGCAGAAAAAGCCCCAGCATATGGACCTCCGAAAATAATATTGTATATATCAACTTAAGCTATGGTGTTACTAAAGTAATCCCCTTATAGCTTCAAACTCTCCTTGTCATTATGAAAAGTGCATGAAAAGTCAACTAAGTAATTAAATATTAAGTTGGACAAATACTTCATGATTAAAAACTCCCATCTGATCATAGAAATAAAATCAAAGAATTCTGTCAGTCTTGTTTTAAAACAAGAGCGCCAACACAGGTCTGTTGCTGTCTTTTTTCAGTAAAATAAGGAGACTAATGTGAGAATGATTATAACTAGAGTTATGGGCCTTGCAATGAATGTGCATACTGTCTATGGCAACATATGTACCAAGTTTTATTTGAATATGTTGAACGGTTTTCGAGTTAAGGACAAAGTTTAGTTTTTGAACATGATGCTGACACCAAACCTATGACATATGCATTGATTTTGTTTAATGAAAAAACAGAAGAGCTAATTGTCCATTTATACAAACTATAGGAAAGAAATATTTCTGTTCAATGGTCATCTTTTATACGTTCCTAAGCTCTAAATGATTGCAGAATCTGGAATTCAGTTGTCATGACAATAGTAGTATCAGTTTCCATAGAATCCCAATGGTCAGTTGTCTTGAGGGTAGACAGCCTTGAGCCAGGGGCGGGGCAAGTATTGAGCACCATCAAACTTCTCGAAGTAATCTTCTATACTTGGGTGTAATATCTGAAAGATCAACAGCACATCTTTTATATTCAAGTGTTACTTATATATTGCAAAAGTATTAATACTTGATACATACCAGTATGTGCACATCAATAACTTCATTTTGAACATAAAATTTTGAAGTTTTTATTTGTAGCAATATTGTTTCTCATCCAACTGGGTTGTATTATACTTACTTAAGAGATTTAACAATCAATTAATTAATTAAGTCACCCACATTGACATACAGGAGCATTAAAAGTTGACACATACTTGCATATTGATAATAATCTCCAAATTTTCCTGTGGGACATAAGTTATCTGAGGAGCGAGCCGATCTCTCGTGTCAACCAGTATTGCATAGTTGGGTTGTGTACGCCATCCCTGAAATGGGGAATTTGAGTCAAGTGATATAAGACTGACAAAAAGACAACATTATGAACAGTACTCACTTTAGGCCAGAACATAATAATAAGGTTTGGATTATAATCCTCAAATTTTAAAAACAAGAGCCCTGTGGAGCAAACGCTTGATGTTATTTATTTCTGTCAAAATGGGCATAACTCAATAATAATGATGAGTTTTGAACCTCACTGTGCTTAAAAATATTGTGTCTTGTGACAGGTGTATTGTTTTGCACTGCTTGTTGCTGCTAATTTCTATCAAATACAAAATGTTATGGGGATATTCAGGGGCACGTGAGGATGAGAATCAGAAAAAAATGTTTAATGGTCTGTATTTTTGAAATGCAACTGCGAGCAACACATATGTTAAAAAAATTTCAAGCTTGTTTCAAACATGTATCAAAAATCTTCAATTAAATCATTAACAAGAGATGTTTGTCAAACATTATGCCCCCCCTGAGCGCCATGTTGTCAGGATTACTAGTATATGGACAATTGAATGAAATATGCATGGACCGAAATGACAGCTGATTTGTTGCTGTTTTAAGATTATGACCATTAAAGTGTGAGGATAAAGTGTGTTATGACCGTCATGACCTTTGACTCTATGAACTCAAAATCCAGAGTCATCAGCTGGTCACCAGAAACCTAAATGTCAAGTTTGAGGGCCATGGGTGCAGGCATTGTCAAGTTATCACAAGACAAGTTTTTTTCGTTCAAGGTCACTGTGACCTTGACCTTTGACCCGATGACCCCTTAAATCATAAGGGGTCATCTACAAGTCAGATGCAACTCCAAGTCAAGTTTGAAGGCCATGGGTTCAGGCATTGTTGAGTTATCACTCAGACAACCTTTTACCATTCAAGATCACTGTGACCTTGACCTTTGGCTCTATGAATCCTAAAATCAATAAGGGTGATCTACTGGTCAGGCTTAACATCAATGTCAAGTTTAATGATCATAGGTTCAGGCATTGTTGAGATATCAGTGGGGGAAGATTTGTTTACTTTTTTGTGTTAAAGGTTACTGTGACATTGACCTTGGCCTGATGACCCCCAAAGTCGATAAGGGTCATCTACTGGGCAGGCCCAACCTTCATGTCAAGTTTGATGACCATAGGTCCAAGAATTGTCGAGTTTGCTTTCAAGGTCACTGTGACCTTGACCTTTGACCCCTAAAATCAATAGGGGTCATCTACTGGTCAGGCCCAACCTCCATGTCAAGTTTGATGACCATAGGTCCAA
This sequence comes from Mya arenaria, assembly GCF_026914265.1. Lineage (NCBI taxonomy): Eukaryota > Metazoa > Mollusca > Bivalvia > Myida > Myidae > Mya > Mya arenaria. The sequence continues at coordinate 71,495,337 of NC_069127.1, read as the reverse complement.
GAATTGTCGAGTTTGCTTTCAAGGTCACTGTGACCTTGACCTTTGACCCCTAAAATCAATAGGGGTCATCTACTGGTCAGGCCCAACCTCCATGTCAAGTTTGAGGGCCATGGGTGCAGACATTGTTGAGTTATCACTTGGACAACCTTTTATCATTCAAGGTCACTGTGACCTTGACCTTTGGCCCAATGACCCCTAAAATTAATAGGGACCATCTTCTGGCCAGGCCCAACCTCCAAGTCAAGTTTGAGGGCCATGGGTGCAGGCATTGTCAAGTTATCACTCGGACAACCTTTTATCATTCCAGGTCACTGTGACCTTGACCTTTGGCCAGATGACCCCCAAAAACCATAGGGGTCATCTCCTGGTCAGGCCCATTCTCCAAGTCAAGTTTGAGGGCCATGGGTGCAGTTATTTTTGAGTTATCAATCGGACAACCTTTTACCATTCAAGGTCACTGTGATCTTGACCTTTGGCCCAATGACCCCCAAAAACAATAGGGGTCATCTACTGGTCAGGCCCAACCTCCAAGTCAAGTTTGAGGGCCATGGGTGAAGGCATTGTTGAGTTATCACTCGAACAACCTTTTACCATTCAAGGTCACTGTGACCTTTGACCCATTGAGCCCAAAAAACAATAGGAGTCAGCTACTGGTCAGGCCCAACCTCCAAGTCAAGTTTGAGGGCCATGGGTGCAGGCATTTTCACGTTATCACTCAGACAACCTTTTACCATTCAAGGTCACTGTGACCTTGACCTTTGGCCTGATGACCCCCAAAAACAATAGGGGTCATCTACTGGTCAGGCCTAATCTCCATGTCAAGTTTGAGGGCCATGGGTGCAGGCATTGTTGAGTTATCACTCGGACAAGCTGACGGACCGACCGACCGACCGACATACCGACATGCCTGTGCAAAGCAATATACCCCTCTTCTTCGAAGGGGGGCATAAATATTCAACTCAATTTTGTAAGATAAATTTCATCACCTAGATAATTAGGATACCAATAAAACAAACCTCCATGCCCTGAGGGTGGTTCATCTTTATCCAGTTTTCAGGTGCCTGTAGTAATATAAATTGACATATCAGGTATTCAACACATATAAAATGTTTGTTTGCTTAATAATACTTCAACGCTTTTGCCTATTCACACTAAAATGTTTTTTAATTGAAACAAACGATAACAAGACAGTCGATGAGTCCAAAGGACGGCAATATATCTCCTGCCACTGTTTTTAAGAACCTTTTCTTTTTTTCTCTGACATTACTGGTACATTGTATTTGATGAAAATTGTACACTTCCACTGGTCAAAAGAGGGGAAAATGGGAAATACAACTCAGAATGTGTGTAGTGTAGGTAAGACCAAAGTCAAGGTTATTTTGGCTAAAAAATAAGAAGGAAAACAAGTCTTTGTTTTATAACATGGATGAAATGACTATAGCAAGCCTCCAGTATTTTTTTGATAAAGTGATACATATATCATGGTGACCTCATAACATTGTTTTACTGCTCTTGAAGAGAAAACACACTTGTTGCACATAATGATAATGCTTGACAGAGTGCACAATGTATCAATCTGTGCAACTTGTTTAACATTTTCAATTAACAAACACTTTTAATTGTGAACTCAGATCTTGAAATGTCTCATGTTGGCCTTTGAGGTGGACATGGGTAATGGTCACTGCACATTGCATCAACGAGGACAACATTTATACAAAGTATAAGGTAATGCATCAATGCATTAGTAAGTTATAGCCCAGACAAGAGCATGTGTACTCTGACCATTAAATGTCTTGTATGACATTGACCTTTGACCTAGGTCTAGGTCACTGCACATCTTCTCAATGAAGACAACATTTGAACTAACTTATATGGTAATCAATTCATAAGTAAGTTAAAGAGCAGACACGAGAATGTGTTCTCACAACTTTAAATGTCTCCTTTGACATTGACCTTTGAGGTATGAACATCGTCTCAATGAGGACAACATTTGTACCAATTTATATGGTAATCAATCAATGCATAAGTAAGTTATGGCTCAGACACAAGCAAGTGTACTCTGGCCTTTAAATGTCTTGTGTGACCTTGACCTTTGAGGAATGGACCCTCGGCAAGGTCACAGAACATCCTCTCAATGAGAACAACATTTGTACCAAGTTATATGGTAATATATCAATGCATATGCCATCGCCCACACAAGAGCATGTGTACTCTGACCTTTAAATGACTTGTGTGACCTTGACCTTTAAGGTATGGACCCTGGTCAAGGTCACAGAACATCGTCTCAATAAGGACAACATTTGTACCACGTCTCAATGAGAACAACATTTGTACCAAATGATATGGTAATATATCCATGCATAAATAAGCCAAAGTCCGGACAAAAGCACGAGTTCTCTGACCTTTAAATGTCTCATGTGACCTTGACCTTTGAGGTATGGACCTGGGTCAAGATCACTGCATATTGTCTCAATGAGGACAACATTTGTACCAAGCTATATGTTAATCCATCAATGCAAGTAAGTTATAGCCCTGGCACAAGCATGAGTACTCTGACCTTTAAATGTCTCGTGTAACCTTGACCTTTGAGGTATGGACGTGGGTCAAGATCACAGAACATCATCTCAATGAGGTCAACATTTGTACCAAGTTATATGGTAATCTATCACAGACAATTAATTGGCTTGCAAAAGTGCTTATCAACATATTAAGTGCTTATTTTTTAGGCAAATAGGCAAGGAATTTCTGGAATATTTTTTTAGCTGGGAGTCTTTGGACATTTTTTACAATAAATGGGGAGTCTATTGTAATTTTATAGAGTCCCCAAAACAATTTTTATAACCAAACGCTAAATTCTAAACGAAAAAGATTATTTTGCGCGTTTTTGGTGGTCTAAAGGATGCACAGAAATTTTAAAATGAAGGCCCAGGGACTCATGTGCGCCAGGAAAAAACATCCCTAATACATGTAGGTCCTACTGGAAATTTGGCAATTAATATATGAAACTTTCAACTACATAATCATTACAGATAACACTCAGACATAACCATAACACAAAAGTCAACAATCCCTTCTTGTATATAAAATCAAGAACTTCAGCAAGCCCAGAGCATTTTAACCACTACTATATTATTATAAATATAATGTTTGAACTTAAATTTGAACTGATGGCTCAGTCATTTTCCAAAAATAATTGTTTCATCCAGGATTGACATTTGTCAAAGGGCATGGTGATTTTGTTTCTGAAAAGGATTTATCTGAACAGCAACACTTTCCAGAAAAGACATCCAGGCATTGTTTTTCACAAAATTGTGATTCCTTTTTATATAATTAATATTATTATTTGGATATAAAATCTCTTTATAACCAATTATAAGTGCATTCTTATACCTGCAATAAATATAAACTACTAATTTTCAAACAAAACTTCTTTAATTGAATTTAAGAAATTTCTGATGGTCTAAAGGGCAGCAGGGAGTGACACCCTGGTCAAAATGACAGCAGGGAGTGATGCCCTAGACAAAAGGGAAGCAGAGAGCGACGCCCTGGTCAAAATGGCAGCAGGGAGTGATGCCCTAGACAAAAGGGAAGCAGAGAGCGACACCCTGGTCAAAATGCAGCACAGCCAGGCTCTGTCATCAAAATGGCAGCAGGGAAAGATGCCCTGGTCAAAATGGCAGCACAGCCAGACTCTGTCATCAAAATGGCAGCAGGGAAAGATGCCCTGGTCATAATGGCAGCAGAGCGAGGCTCTGTCATCAAAAGGGCTGCAGGGAGCAATGCCCAGGTCTAAAGGGCAGAGGGAGCGACACCCAGGTCAACAGGGCAGCAGGGAGTGACGCCCTAGTCAAAAGGGCAGCAGGGAGCGACGCCCTAGTCAAAAGAGGAGCAGGGAGCTACCCCCTGGTCTAAAGGCCAGCAAGGAGTGATGCCCTAGTCAAAAGGAGCAGGGAGCGACGCCCTGGTCAAAATGCAGCACAGCCAGGCTCTGTCATTAAAATGGCAGCAGGGAAAGACGCCCTGGTCAAAATGGCAGCACAGCCAGACTCTGTCATCAAAATGGCAGCAGGGAAAGACACCCTGGTCAAAATGGCAGCTGAGCGAGGCTCTGTCATCAAAAGGGCTGCAGGGAGCAACGCCCAGGTCAAAAGGGCAGCAGGGAGCGACACCCAGGTCAACAGGGTAGCAGGGAGCGAGGCCCAGGTCAAAAGGGCAGCAAGGAGAGACGCCCAGGTCAAAAGGGCAGCAGGGAGCGACGCCCTGGTCAAAAGAGCAGCAGGGAGCGACGCCCTAGTCAAAAGAGGAGCGACGCCCTAGTCAAAAGAGGAGCAGGGAGTGACACCCGGGTCAAAAGAGGAGCAGGGAGCTACCCCCTGGTCTAAAGGCCAGCAAGGAGTGATGCCCTAGTCAAAAGGAGCAGGGAGCGACGCCCTGGTCAAAAGAGGAGCAGGGAGCAACGCCCTGGTCAAAAAGGCAGCAGGGAGTGATGCTCTGGTCAAAAGGGCAGCAGGGAGTGATGCTCTGGTCAAAAGGGCAGCAGGGAGTGATGCTCTGGTCAAAAGGGCAGCAGGGAGTGATGCTCTGGTCAAAAGGGCAGCAGGCAGCAATGCCCTGGTCAAAAGGGCAGCAGGGAGCAACGCCTTGGTCAAAAGGGCAGGAGGAAGCGACACCCTGGTCAAACAACAGCAGCAGAAGGGCAGCAGAGAGTAATGCCCTAGTCAAAAGGGCAGCAGGGAGAGATACCCTAATCAAAAGAGGAGCAGGGAGCAACGTCCTGGTCAAAAGGGCAGCAGGGAGCACTGCTCTGGTCAAAAGGGCAGCAGGGAGCAGCGCCTTGATCAAAAAGGCAGGGAGCAACACTGTGTACAAAATGGCAGCAAAAGCGACACCTTGGTTAAAAGGGCAGCAGGAAAAGATGCCCTAGTCAAAATGGCAGCAAAGCAAGGCTCTGTCATCAAAGGGCAGGAGGGAGCGACACCTTGGTTAAAAGGGCGGCAGGAAGCAACGCTGTGGTCAAAAGGCCAACAGGAGGACACTCTGCTGTCAAAAAAAAGCATATTTCAATGCTTTGATCAAAAGGGAAGTAATGATCAATGCAGTGGTCAAATAGGCAGAGGGCATGACCATACAGTCAAAATGGCAGCATGGAACAACTGGGTCAAAAGGACAGCATGCTGGGATGTTATGGTCAAAAGGGCAGCATGCTGGGATGTCATGGTCATAAGGGCAGCATGCTGGAATGTCATGGTCATAAGGGCAGCATGCTGGGATGTCATGGTCAAAATGGCAGCATGCTGGGATGTCATGGTCAAAATGACAGCATGCTGTGATGTCATGGTCAAAACGGCAGCATGCTTGGATGTCATTGTCATAAGGGCAGCATGCTGGGATGTCATGGTCAAAAGGGCAGCATGCTGGGATGTCATGGTCAAAAGGGCAGCATGCTGGGATGTCATGGTCAAAAGGGCAGCATGCTGGGATGTCATGGTCATAAGGGCAGCATGCTGTGATGTCATGGTCATAAAGGCAGCATGCTGGGATGTCATGGTCATAAGGGCAGCATGCTGGGATGTCATGGTTAAAATGGCAGCATGCTGGGATGTCATTGTCATAAGGGCAGCATGCTTGGATGTCATGGTCAAAAGCTCAGCATGCTGGGATGTCATGGTTATAAGGGCAGCATGCTGGGATGTCATTGTCATAAGGGCAGCATGCTGGGATGTCATGGTTATAAGGGCAGCATGCTGGGATGTCATGGTTGAAAGGGCAGAGGGTGTGCACTGTCATGTGATCAAAAGGCCTTGTTGACACACTAGAGATGTTGAAATATAAGTACTATGCATTTTAATCATCCCAGGTAAAGGAAACATTTGATTGTATATATTAAATATTCAAACACATTATACTTGGAAATGTCAAACCATATTGCATTAAAACACACACTTGACATACAAGGGTATTTCCAATGAAATCAACACAATAATTTAACACCAGCTGTATATAGAAATGATTTGAAATAATAAAAATGCAATCAATAAAATAAATGTACTGAACGAATGGCTGATATAATCTGATACCAAGTCTACTTTGTTAGAAATTGATATTTGAATTTCAACTTCACAAAGCCAACTTCCTTTTATCCAGTTTGTCTTTCATCATTGTTGGTGGTCAGATCTAGTAAGCTTGTATGAATACAGCAGAAATGATTTATTCTGATGTAACAGAATCAATGCTATACACAATGTTGCCTTTGATATTTGCATAATAGCTGTCTTACTTAATTAATGTCAGAAAACAGATTGCATTATTGAACATATAAAATTGTATCTAATTCACACACAATTTTCTGTCAATTATGCATGAACTGTTTGTCCAAACACTTAATGGCAAAACTTGTTCCCAATGAAAACTTTGTCATGTTCGCTGAATATCAATGCCTAAATATTTTAATGTTATGTTCACTGAATATTAATGTCTAAATAATTAAACTACATCATAGGAAAATGTGGAAAAAATCTTTCCACTAAAATTTCTGCTTAAAATTTTTGGCAAAAAAATAAAATGTTCCACTTTACCTTGGCATATTCATCCCAGCCTATAATAACACCTCTGTATCCCCAGCGCTTGTGTTTGACCACCTGACCAATGCGGTATTTCACCGCCGGAGGTCGAAGAGTTCGTGGTTCTGCTGAGGCTTAAGATACAATAAACATTTCATGTATTAGATTTGAAAATGTGTAAGACCTTGATATATATTCAAATATTCAAAAATATTTCTTTATAGAAAAAAACATTTTGACATTGCAGATGGTCAATTTATATAAAAATCAAGCAAAGATACAACCATTAAAAAGTAAACAATTGTCGAACAGCTAGTATACAGAGCAACAAGATGTTTGTCAGTAAAACCCCAACAATGTTGAACCTGCCAATGTCAAAATCATTGAACAGTTCTGAGAAAGATTCTCTTTAATCATTAATGTGATGGTTGAAAGGTTGTTACCTATGTATGAGAGTGATGTCAAAAAAGGCCAAAATATACAAATACATAAAACTGACCAATGCACCCAACACAGTTGTCTTCTCTCCATTAACATTTGTGCCAAATAATTAGAAAATCACCAATTCATGGCAAAGTTATATATACAGCCCAGACAAGCCAAATCAAAATGACAGGCAATCTAATGCATCAACATTAGAGCTGCAATGATTCACTTAAAGCTCGATTTTATTCGATTCGATCGAGATATTAAACATGTCAATTCGATTCATGTTTTACTTATTGCTGAATTTAATATTAAGTTGTATATTTAAAGCATATTTTATTATTGCAATTATGAAAAACTAGCCTCAGGACAGTGTTTCATCAAGAGTAGATTTATTAACAAAACTATCTGTTTACAAAATTAAATAACAAAAAAAAAAAGCACACACTTATAACAGAAACAATCTGTTGATACATTTTTAATGAAAAACAAAAAATGACAATGATTTGTTATTCATTTAAATTTAACTAACAGATAGTTTCTGTAATAAATGTGTGGTGTTTTTTTTCGAATTTGACGATTTGATAGACTTTCTTTAAATTTAAACACATCCATGGAGTGATTCCTTTTCAAATGCTGCATGAGCTTAGTCCAACTGCTGGACTTTGGATAACTAACGTCATCGAAATAAATTTTACATGTTGCCTTTATATAATACCCTCGCAGAGCCCGAAATGTGCCCACTCTCTTCTTGGTTTAAGTATTTTCGGGGCATCTTTCAATGTGGGAGAAGCCAAGTGACTAGGCTAGTAAGAATGAAACTCTATTATTCATTGGATGCCAGATTGACTATAAACCAATTGCAATAGCACGCCGCGTAACAAGAGTTATGTTTTGAATGCGGATACAACAGGTCATTTGGTACATGCATGTTTAATATGGGGATCTAATCGAGTTTAAAACCGGTTTTTCGATGCATCAGAGTCAATCATTGCACCTTTAATCAACATATCAACAATATGACAACTATGTCAAACTCACTGCAAACATCAATAAAATGACTATGTTAATGTTCAATCAACAATCGCACACATGATTGCATTATCAAACACTTTGTTTAAACATTTGGTAAATTACCTGCAAAGTACCCCTCGGGTTCCATGTGGTTAAGCACCTCATAGGCTGGGGATTCGCCATTGGGGTCTTCCTGGCCCTCAAAGAAGGGCGTGTCACTATATGGGGACATGTTGTGGATGAAGCGTGAGCACCAAGTCTTCCATGATTTCCATGAGAGATAGTCCTCTTTAAAGTCGCTTGCCTCATCAATCAAGCTGGGGAAGAGTAACAAAAGTATATTAATTATGGAAAGTAATATTTCATTAAAACATTTAATATAAAATTTTAATTTATTTAGTTAAGTTTAAGTGTTTACGCCACCGGGGCCGGGTCCGTTGTTATGACACAACCCTTTGACCACCCCTCCCCCCCCTCCATTTTATTTTGTAAGGTTTCAAAAGTAACAGTTCCCCAATCATTATTTTTAAGCCTGGGATTTTTTTTTTAAATCAGGGGGGGGGGGTGGGGCGGGGGAGGAGGGGGATGGTCAAAGGGTTGTGTAAAAACAACACACCCCGCCCCTGTGGTTTACGCTTTACGACACAAAGTATACCTTAATAAAAGAAAAGAAGTTAAATTAAATACTGAAAAAGCAAATGACAACTTTTATTACAGGCCAAATGCAACCGCAACACGAGCTGTCACATGAAATTGACAAATGCCCCCAATTTGGCCATGTCAGAGTCATAGCCAATTTATCTTTAACAACAATATCTGCTGCATGTATATTGAAAAGTAGCAAAAATAAGAGAACACTGCCAAAATATCTCATAGTACAACATAATGGCACTTAATTATTAATATGCACAAATGAGTTCCAGGTCAAAACCCAATGTATAATGTTGCAAATTAAGAAAGATGTAGTTAAAAACTGTCTGGCATTCCAACTTCTCCTTCATTTATAATCTGCAGATGAAATTATTATTATCACAAATAATACAATTAAAAAAAATCTTATCTATATTATTCATCCAGTCTATACTCAACTTTTTAAAAGAATTCCATATTGTGCAACATTGACCTCCAAATATGTGCTTAAACTTTGAAATGTGAACATACATGTAAAAGTCATGATTAACACCTTCAAATGGAACTTAACAGTTATGTGCTGCTTGATTGAATTCCCTTTAATCATAACAAGAGGGCCATGATGGCCCTAAATCGCTCACCCGAGTAAAAGAGTTTAACCTTTGTAATCAATATAGCTTGATATTTGTTCTCAAAGAATATTGAAAAACATACTGGTCAAACATGTTGCCTGGAAAATCACTGATTGGACTTGTCACAGTTGCCTGCACACTGACAGGACTTGTCACAGTTTCTTGATGATTGACTGCACACTGACAGAATTTGATTCTCATACCTGCACACTGACAGGACTTTGCTCAGTTGCCTGCACACTGACAGGACTTGATAATTGACTGCACACTGACAGCACTTGGTACAGATACCTGCACACTGACAGGACTTTTTTTAGTTGCCTACACACTGAAAGGACTTTGTTCAATTGCCTGCACACTGACAAAACTATGTTAAATTGCTTGCACACTGAAATAACTTTTAGTATAGATACACAAACAACAAACAGTGCACGTATAGATACACAAACAACAAACAGTGCACCATCCAATAAAATCAATAAACTGCCTTAAGCTCTAAAAATCAAAGATCAGAACACATTCAGCACCTACCACTACACGAGTGCGAAACAGTGGCACCAGCTCTTTTAGGAGCTGTGTATAAAAAAGAGCCAATGACACTTCCGAGCTAGAGCAAAAGAACGGATATCATCATAAAACATAAGTATGACTCATTATTTTATCTTATATCACAATTATGAGGGCTTTTTTGAGAAATGGGGGAATGCAGTGCCATATAAATATGTTTAATCTTTATACGTATTTTGGTTATTTTGTAAACATATTGTATATGGAGTTATTAGACCGATTCTCCCATCACACACATGCATGTTTACAAACGAAGGTAGACATTTTCACCAATTTTCAGCTGAATTTCACTCGAGAAGCTTACATTTAAGATAAAACCAGTATTATCGAGGGCTTTTATTTTGTCGGGAATAAAAATGACCGCCTGTTTACCGGAATTAGCATGTTTATAATCTTTTTCTGGGTTGAGCTGGAGCCATAAACCAGGGAGCTGGAGCCAAAGCGTGGAGGCTGAGCCAATACGCTGTATAATAAGCACTCAACTCAGCATATTTGGAAGAGAAAGTTCTGTATTTATAACTAGTATTAAGATATTGTTGTATTTTATAAAATATATAATTATTGATGAATATTTAATGCAATTCATCTGATAATGGGCGTTGCAATCTCAGAAATGTCGGTGGAGCAAAACAATCCTTTCACATCATCTATATAATTATATGGTTACTGTTTCTTGACCAGTTTTTCACTCCAATCAGATTCCAAAATAAATTAATTGTAGTGGATCAAAGAAAAAGTGTCATTTAACAAAAAGTGTCATTTAACAAAGATTAGATAGACGAAAAACTGGTAAACTATGTGGTAAATTACATCAACTTAGAAATTAAATGACTGCTAGTACATCAATCCGATTGAATACGTGTTAGTGTTATTTTTCTTATGTTTCTGTACATTTGATTATTATTTGCTACATAGGGGATATTATGATTGGACGCTTTTCTGGTGACCTGTATCACGTCGAGTTCCGTGTGTAAACATTTATCCTTCCAGACCGCAGGTCGAGACGGATACATGTTTACTCACCGAACAAGGCGTGATGCAGGTCACCAGAAAAGTATTTTATCGTAATATTCCATTTATTATATACCTGCCTACTGTGAAATCATTAATGTTCTTGGGGTATTAATGTTCGTGGTTTTCGTGGGTTGGGTGATCCACGAATTGAAGATCCCACGAAATATTGACCCTTTATTCCCTTTTTCAATTGCCAAGTTATGTACATACTCTAGTTTATTCGTTACAGAGGCCGCAGTATACAACGTAAATATCCGTCAGTATATCTTACTATCATTGTTTTGTTAATATATTATATCCGCCTTTAACAAATAATAAACCAAATCTTTTTAATTTGTTTAATAATTTTAATGTGTTTTTATGAACCAAATGACAGAAGCATGTGCTTTAACATGTGCTGTTCATGAAAATCTCAAGGTTTACAAGATGTGAGTGATGAGTGTCGGTTCTCGATTTTATTTCTTTAATGAACTAATTCATCGATTACATTAGAGATTACTGAGCACCCAATGTGACAATGTACAAAACAAAGCGTTCAATATACTTATTAAACAAAAACGTGTGAATGAATATTGAAATGAGATGATATTCAAAAGTAATTGAATTTGTAAACATCAGCTATCTTTAGGGATTGTTTACTTAAATGTACGGACCTTCTCGGTGTTTTCACAGTTTGCAAAATTCTTAATTGGCATTCAATGGCTTCATCTATCTGTATTAAGGATCAGGGTGTATCTTCTTCAGAGAGTATGACCTAAATTTCCAATTAAATCTATAATTGACATGGATATATGCACTAATTGGCATGTCGTACCACTTTAGCGGGTGTCATAAATCGAGTGACGTAGACAACGGAAATTACGGGCCAGCGCGTGGAATGCAGTCGATCTAGGACAATCGCAATTTCGATTATTATTTTTTTTTCAAAAATGAAAAACCACGAATTCAAGTACCCACGAAATTGTAATTTTTCGGCAAACCACGAAATTTCATGCCAACAAATATAAATGATTTCGCAGTATATTATTATTTATTTTTATTTTTCGGTTTCAATTTGATTTAAATTACCGCCATCTGTCAAATGCCCGTATGAATTTGAATGTGTTACGTAGTTTTGTGTAATGAAGTCAAGGGAGGCTACTACAGCGAAACGAAGTCTGAAGTTACATAATTCACTCTATTGAGCAAAATATGAACACAATATTTTATGTTTTAGCAAAATTAACAAATTGCTTCTACGAAAACAAGTATTCAATGTCACAGCACAAAAGTCAATAACAACTTAAAACGGCACTTATTTTACGAGTATTCACTAATCGTCATTTCCTGTAGACGTAACGCGGCCATTTTTAACAAAGTAAATATTCGTGGGATTTTTTGACGATCATAATATGCAGAATAGAGGGAAGTTCGTGAGTCAATAGTTTTATCTTTCGCCGGATGACGCAAATTCACCTTCGTCTTTGTATTGGGGAGCTGCTGATATTCATGATAAGAAACATGGATAATGCAACAATTTATTTACTTCGAAATCGCAAACAACTAGTTCACTGAAGAAAATGTGTAGCTGTCTAGATAGATTGAAAGTGTTCTCAGCTTCGTGCCTAGCGTCATGGTTCTTTGAAGAACATTAGAACCATGTTCCTGAATATTGACATGCTTCTGGAGCGTGAGTAAGGCTAGATTATGTTATGTATTTAAAAGTTTTTAACAGGTTTTACCAGTTTTTTGGACACGCTATTTTTAGCAACGCGAAAGTAGTTCCGAGATTACACACAGTACTCACATAATACGGAATCAGAAAATGACAGTATGGTGATACGGATTTTTAAATATGGCGTGCTGTATTTTCACTGTTGGATATGGAAAATGAATTTGATAAGCATATAATAAATATATATATATATATTGGAACATATCGGGGAGTAATACATACATTATCAATAAAGAATTTAGCGTTCGGAATTTGCAGATATTTCTCATCAAAACGTGCATTATTATACAGCGTATTGGCTCAGCCTCCACGCTTTGGCTCCAGCTCCCTGGTTTATGGCTCCAGCTCAACCCAGAAAAAGATTATAAACATGCTAATTCCGGTATAAACAGGCGGTCATTTTTATTCCCGACAAAATAAAAGCCCTCGATAAAACTGGTTTTATCTTAAATGTAAGCTTCTCGAGTGAAATTCAGCTGAAAATTGGTGAAAATGTCTACTTTCGTTTGTAAACATGCATGTGTGTGATGGGAGAATCGGTTATATAACTCCATATACAATATGTTTACAAAATAACCAAAATATGTATAAAGATTAAACATATTTATATGGCACTGCATTCCCCCATTTCTCAAAAAAGCCCTCATAATTGTGATATAAGATAAAATAACGAGTCATACTTATGTTTTATGATGATATCTGTTCTTTTGCTCTAGCTCGGAAGTGTCATTGGCTCTTTTTTATACACAGCTCCTAAAAGAGCTGGAGCCACTGTTTCGCACTCGTGCACTAATATCATTGCTTCTTCTATCTAGATCAACATCACCTTCCTTCACATGTTGAAAATATTTTTTTCTATAAATACATTAAGGCTTATTCACTATCCACACAGAAGATAAGATTGTAGCTTAGAATAATCTACATGAAGTTTACAATAATCTCCATGAAGTTCAATGAAAAAGTCTGATTATTAAATTTATAGTAAAAATGAAATTCTTTCTAAAGAATAAAGTGTATATTAATTATTTGAATATATGAACCTAAAAAAACACAATAATTACCTTAGAAGTGACTATGTTGAAGACTTGAAATTTAAAATCTATTCACTTGTTACTAAAAATAGAAAGTAGTGAAATCGCCAACAAAAAGGGAGACCATATAGCAAGACTTGCTGCCCTTGCTTCAAGAGTAAACTTATACATAACTATCAGATTTTAACATTTTGGCCATTTTGTTGTTGTTGTTGTTGTTGATCAATCATGACCCCTTGTTGTATTTTTGTAGAGGGCCACTCAAGGAAGCTTCCTGTAAAGTTTCATTGAATTTGGAGCGGTAGTTTCAGAGGAGATGTTTTTTAAAGCAAAACAGGAAGTCAGCCATTTTGTTGTTGTTGTTGTTGTTATTGATGATCAATCGTGACCCCTTGTTGTATTTTTATGGATGGTCACCCAAGGAAGCTTCCTGTAAAGTTTCATTGAATTTGGACTAGTAGTTTCAGAGGAGATGTTTTTAAAGAAAAACAGGAAATTGGCCATTTAGTTGTTGTTGTTGATCAATTGTGACCCCTTGTTTTATTTTGTAGATGGTCACCCAAGGAAGTTTCTTGTGAAGTTTCATTGAATTTGGCCTTGTAGTTTCAGAGTAGAAGTTTTTTGAAGTTATTACTGAGACAATGACTTAACAAATAGTCACATGCACTGACAGACAGATAGGTAGGGTGGCTACTATGTTACACTCTGGGAGCATAAAAAGGAAAGAAAACTAGAGCTGTCACAGGAGTGACGAATACCCCCAAATGCCGCCTGGACACAGGAATGGCAAACCATTCCTTTGAAAAGAGGCCATTACTCCAAGGTTACTGCACACTGCATCTTCTTTTATCATGCATGTATTGTTTTATTTAAATATGTTGAGTAATTTAGAAGTTACACTGCTGACAAGAAAAACTAGACTTTCATGAGTTATCGTTCGGACACCGTTTTTCTATTTTTAGTAACAGTGACATTGACCTTGGCCCCACCAGCCCCAATATCGAACTTGACCTGTATCTTCTGATGTTACACCTGTGTACCAAAAATTGTTCAAATCTGTCTAGCCTTTCATGAGTTATCGTCCGGAAACCGTTTTTCTATTTTTAGTAACAGTGACCTTGACCTTGGCCCCACCAGCCCCAATATCAAACTTGACCTGTATCTTCTGATGTTACACCTGTGTACCAAAAATTGTTCAAATCTGTCTAGCCTTTCATGAGTTATCGTCCGGAAACCGTTTTTCTATTTTAAGTAACAGTGACCTTGACCTTGGCCCCACCAGCCCCAATATCAAACTTGACCTGTATCTTCTGATGTTACACCAGTCCTGTGTACCAAAAATTGTTCAAATCTGTCAAGCCTTTCATGAGTTATCGTCCGGAAACCGTTTTTCTATTTTTAGTAACAGTGACCTTGACCTTGGCCCCACCAGCCCCAATATCGAACTTGACCTGTATCTTCTGATGTTACACCTGTGTACCAAAAATTGTTCAAATCTGTCTAGCCTTTCATGAGTTATCGTCCGGAAACGGTTTTTCTATTTTTAGTAACAGTGACCTTGACCTTCGCCCCACCAGCCCCAATATCGAACTTGACCTGTATCTTCTGATGTTACACCTGTGTACCAAAAATTGTTCAAATCTGTCAAGCCTTTCATGAGTTATCGTCCGGAAACCGTTTTTCCATTTTTAGTAACAGTGACCTTGATCTTGGCCCCACCAGCCCCAATATCGAACTTGACCTGTATCTTCTGATGTTACAACTGTGTACCAAATTTTTTTCAAATCTGTCTAGCCTTTCATGAGTTATCGTCCGGAAACCATGAAAACCGACAGACCGACCGACCAACAGACCGACCGATTGATAAGCTCACTCCTATATACCCCCTCAAACTTTGTTTGTGGGGGGTATAATAAGTTAACAAGAGAAAGAATCAAATTCATACACTTAACTAAATTGTCTTCAGAAATGGTACAAATTATACAAGGGAAACTAGAGCTGTTACAGGAGTAACAAATACCACGGAATGCCGCCTGACACAGGAACGGCAAACAATATCTTTAAAAAGAGGCCTTTACTTCGAGGTTATTGTACACCGCATTTACGCTCATCATACTTGACCAAATTATGTGGTATAAATAAAAACCATTGAGTAGTTATGCTGCTGACAAGAAAAAGAAACAAAAGGCATTAACTCTGTAGTTAGCTGAAATAGAGTTTTAGTTCTTGTACACTGCAGCACTTCCACTCGTTGTGCTTTACCATTGTATGATGTTATATTAAATTTTATCTTATGGTTTTCAAGTTATCCTCCAGACAATAAAAATTGCAACAGACCGACCGACTGAACAACGGACCAACCACAGGGTAACTCCAATAATAACTTTGTTTGTACTAAGGCTCGCAGTCTTGTGCTAATTTTGATCACTGGATTTATTACCTTTTTATGGCATAGCTTCTCTGAGATTCTGTGGACAGCATCCACTGAGAAATGATAAACTGTACAGGGACAGCTAGCAAGAGAACGCCAAGCTGTATACCGCCTCTCCTGTCTATTGGCATTGCATACGGCTGGAAATTAAAATATTATACAATAACATCATCATGTTTAGTGAAAGGAAACTAAAATAAATCATTATGAGCCTAGTGATAGTCATAATTGACATCCGACTAACAGTTAATTTGAAAACCATAAGTTATATTCTCTCTTGTGATTCATCTTCCCTCTTGTGAAACGTGGACAGGGCTTTTTCTGCCTATTCTTGGAAAAAGACCCTAGACATTTTGGGAAAATTTGCGTCGTGAAAAGTTTAAAATTTGGAAATTTTACAATTAAAAAGAACAAGCTTTTCAATCTCCTGCGAATCAGGAAATTACCAAATATAAGGTTCTTTTTCCATTCAAAAGACATATAACGGCTGAAATATCAATCCTTTGGGTGTAAATATCTATTGCAATAAATCATGACAGACAATGTTTCATATTGATCTCTGAATGTGATGAAAATCAATGATTTTTGAATTCAATTATCCCTAAAACTTTACATCACATAATTTATTAGGATATTGAATGAACCAGTACAGGTAAAGACTTTCATAAAATAAATAAATATATATTTTGCTTTGGGAATGGCGCTGACCCGTGGATATAATTATAGAAAAAGCCCTGAAGGAAGCGAAGGTAAATGCTTGCCTTAACATTTCAATTCAACAATTCATCAACTGTAATTGGCCTGAATATGTCTGCTGAAAATATCATGAACCCAGCCAAATTATACAGTTTGTTATTATACTAAAATAAAATATTTCCTCATTGTTTACACCAAGATCGTAATTACCTCATAACAGAAAACCATTAGTGTCTAATTTTTCAATAATTTTGCCTAATATTAGAGTTTTGTTTAATTCAACAGTTTTCTCCTTATTATATATTTACTTGAGCATGTGGCATGGGTGCCAAGAGTCTGCCAATATATATCAGAAATCGTAGACTGACCTGAGCTAGTATTCATAAAGGAACTAAAGTCAGTTGTTAACTTACATGTAGTTCATTATCGTAGACTCCTGAGCTAATATTCATAAAGGACCTACGGTCATTTGTTAACATGCATGTAGGTCATTTTCCAAATTTAAGTATCACATTGGTCATATTGATATATAAGAATTAATAATTTCTGAAATACATTTTTTTCAATGACCTTCAAATTGAAAAAACACAACATAATTGAATGAAATAAAAACACTTACACATTTCTTTTAATTTGCAATTAAATGAACATTTTATGACATTGACTAGTTAACACATGGTCGTGAAGTCATGTTTGTGCAATTTTCTGTACAATGTGGCAATATTGCTGAGATTATATTATCACTAAGTTTTATATGCAATGTAAAAGATTTTATCTGAAGACAATTAAAATCTTAAATGGGTGAAGGCAGCATTGATGACCAGAGTCGATGGGGCCGGTGTTCTTTACGACTGCAACTAAGACTCATAAAGGACTATGACAATGAGTGTGCAAAGTCACAACAAGGTTTCATTTTTGGACACCAAAACAACACCAAAACATTGATACTCCTGTGTTATGCCAAATCTGCTTTAGACGTGAACAATATCGCTGGACACTGAACAACATTGCTGGACACTGCTATCTTAATCATGTTAATGGGTGAAACCATCAAGGCAGTCTCCAAACATTGGTGTTCCTAAAAGGAGCTGGTTGTTGTCAACATTCTGCACTGGTGATTCTTATCGGGAAGACAAAGTATTTAATTTACTTATAGTAATACTGAATTTGAATCTACATTGAAGCTGTTATAATACGAAGATATATATATATCTGCAGTTAATACTTGCCCTATGGGCTTGCCCGAATGTGAGTCTACATAAACTTTGC
Source organism: Mya arenaria (assembly GCF_026914265.1). Lineage (NCBI taxonomy): Eukaryota > Metazoa > Mollusca > Bivalvia > Myida > Myidae > Mya > Mya arenaria. Next base: position 71,477,353 of record NC_069127.1, on the reverse strand, counting down.
CCCCCAAAAAATCGTAAAAAAACGTACAATTATTTCGACTAAGTAAGTTATGTCCTGAACACTTCTAAGATATATTTGACCGGTTTACACACACACACAATATATGAGATATGAATTATGGCTGTAAGCAAGTTTACCTCATCAATGCTAAATGAAAACTGCAGAAGCTGACTCTAAACTTGTCACCTGACTCTACACTTGTTCGACAAATCCGAAAACAGTTTTGACAGTTCTCTGATTTTTAGGCCACGAATGTTTACGACGGTTTACGGCAGGGGCAATAATTTTTACGACAATCATTTCAGAAAATAAAGTTGAAAACTTGGAACAGTTTTATCAATATCAGATGCATTGTGTTAACTTAATGAGTTTGTGTGTGTATCAGTAAAACAAGTCACAGAAAGTTACTTACGCTTGACAACTAGTTGGTAATGCATTAATTTCTTTTGTTCAATAGGGTTGTGGTTTCGTCTGGCGCTCAAACCGAAAGTACCATTTCATAGTGTGTTTGGAAAAACTTGTTGTTTTTACAAAAAAAGAAATGCAGTTTCAAAGAAAAATGGCTTCAATATGAAGCGATTTTAATACATTTGGTAAATTCAATTTTATTATGACTGTCATCAAAGCTTCTTTGTTTGGGATGCGTTACAAAATAAGCAGATATATGCATTTTCATTCGCACTCAACATGTTTCGTACTGTTTCCCAGTTTAGCCACAATAATGCACGTTTAGGGAACTCTTTTTACATTTGGACATTCATAATGTTCCCCTCAACGTAGAGTCAGATATTATAAGTATATTTTGATTATTATCAGATCTTAATTATGCATTGTATAAATGATCCAAAACAGCTGATACAAGTTAAAATATTGAATATAATTTTGATCTTTTGTATAGTTTAAAAATTATACTTCAGTCTGACCATATAATTATTTAGACATATATGTGATAACGCATTATATGTTACTGTTTAAGCACATAGCCATCTGAAACAATGGACCGACAAACATCTGATCTTATCAACCTTTGCCGTGCTGTGAACTCAGAACGAGGACCTGAGAGAAGGGTAGGATATATGTTTTTTTTGCATCATAAATGTGAAACTAAATAAAGAAATAAAAACATATTTAATAGCAAATGCAGGGCTCATCCTAGACCAAAATTTTAGGGAGAAGTGAGAATGGGGGAGGGTGTGGGAGGGGGGTTCCCCCTCCTGTAGGTCGGAAAATTTTGAGATTTTAATTGTCAAATGGTGGGTTCTGGTGTGTCCTGGACAACTTTTCTATGGATTTAAATAGGTGTTTAAATTGTTTTTAAAATAGTCATACTGGTTGTTTTTAGTTGGAATTAATTTGTTGTATATATACCTTTAAAAAGAAGTCAAGTTTCAAACATTTTATTACATGCAAACGGTTAACCTATCATGCACACATACATATATATCAGAATTTAAATACATGATACATGATGGCATCTTGTAACTCAGTTACACTCTTGTTTGATTTGTAAGAGGGTGAGTGCCCATTCATGAGATGGCCAAGATCAGCACCTATGGCCCTGGCAAGCTGGAGGTGGTACTGAAATTCCTCCTTGGGGAGCTCCAGCTTAGCCAGGTGGTAGGCATTCTTAAGGAGCTTGGGGTCAAGCTTGTCATCCTTGGACAGTTTGGCCAGTACGATTTTCCTCATGGGTTCCTGGGAACGCAGAACTGTCTCTCCAAGGCGGCCTTGTGCTGATTTGCTGAAAAATATTTTGCTGAAAATACACATATTTCTTTAAAAATATTTACACAGTATCTCATCATTTTCAGCTGTCATTTAAAATAATTTGGGCATATATTACAACATGTTTTAAAATATATAAAACCAGACACCTTAAAATGAATACCACTTTGAATTGATTTATCTGCGGACTAAGCAATGCTTCTATTGTTTTAATAAATACTTACACAAGCCATGTCTCTGATGATTGGTTGTTTTTGCTGGTTGGTCATGTCCAAGGGCTTAGGCGTTGTCCAACTTAGCACATCTACAAACTTCGCAGTGCCATTTTTTATCTGCATCTTGTTTGTACCAACTGAAATTATTTTGATAATTTAACTTTTTGAATGATTTCTTATTTGAACTGTCGATCATGTCATCGCTATCAATATCGTCAGCTTTATGTTTCAGGCCTGGGGAATCCCGCAGAAGCCACGTAGAAAGCATGATTACTATTAAACAGAATGCAAAATATCTCATATATAGAATATTGATGTGAACCGATCGAAGAAAAAATAATGGAAACATTTCTGAAATAAAAAAACCCAACAAACCTGGAACTGTGATTCGCACTTGCCCTTCTCGCTAACTTCGCAGTAATCACACCCAATTAAATTCATTTGTCATCAGTGCACATCATTTAAACCGCTATTGTCATAAAGTATAAATCCTAATTGGCCCAAATTGACTTTTACAAACATCGGCAAGTGTAAATATTAATCCCTTACAATTTTATTACATCGATGACGTAGCGCATGTACACAAAGTCAATGGTGCAAACACGTGCCTCGATTGAATAAAACAAGCGTTCTCATTGGTCGAAGTCAAAGGAGCATATTTACTAGGTTTAACACGATTGGCTGTTTGTCAATCGAGCTGACAGGCGGAAGGCGGAGTCGCTCTGTTTTGACAAGCATTAGTTCTTAGCGATATCGACTTTTTGATCTTTGAAAAAGTCGGCGAAGTTGACTTCGCTTTGATCTTAGAAAATAGCGAAGTTGCCGCGGGCAGGGCGACTTAATCGCCTAAGTCGCCTGGTAGGATGAGCCCTGCAAATGTCTTGAGTGAGTACATCTTGCCTTGTAAATATTTCCGGACATTATCAATCTAGGCGCGTCAATTCAAGTTGAATGGAGGCATAGGCTCTTTAAAGGGGATATCCATGGGCAAAAGGTAATTATGGACAATGACATCATTGAAATGAAGATTTTCTACAATACCTGAATACTGTATGTTCACTGAAAATATTTGTTCTAACATACTGTCAGTTTTAAAGGTACATCTTGAATAGTGTTTTGTCAATTAATACAAAGAATCACATTCATATTTGAATAAGTTTTAGTTGCAGCATCATGCAAAACTCAGATGTAAGCTGATATCAATAATAATGTGTTATGTTTTTTTCAGAAAGCTGCTGTGAAATTGATTAACAGTTTACACCAGTCTGGTGTGAAGAAATCTCTGGACAAGAACTTTGAAATAAAAGCACTTGAAGGAAAGAAGGCCAGAGTGTTTACATGGGAAAATGTTTTCAGGGTAATTTGTATCTTTTTTCCTTAAGAAAAAAGGAAATCGTATGATGATAGTTGTCTTAAACCTTTTGTTGTATTGGTTTTAAGTGTTTAGTTGATTATTTATCTTTCGCTGGGTATAAATATTTAGGTTCTCTGATGTGAAAAACATTTAAGCGTTTGAATTGAATAATGTTAAGCATCAAAATTTCAAGTTGAAAAAGTGAGACCATAACTTGCGGAACCTAAAGGTTTGAAAAAAAAATCACTAGGTCTGTGTAATTTTTCTTTACATTTATACTATAATCTGACTACAGTATATGAATGTTTAAACTACTTATCAAACTGATGAATATATTTGTACTTACATGTATGATTAATTTTAGGTTGTCTGGGTTTTGAAGAAAAAATGATGGTAGTGTCATAGCCTTGATGTCTTTTTTATCAGCATCATTATGCAAAAACTTTTTACTTGGCCATAGCTCTAAACCCGTTCAAGATATTCAATTGAAACTTGGTACACAGATACAATATTCACATGTTTAGCAAGACCCATAACTTCTTTACTAGACTTTATTAATGAAACAAAAAATAGACAAGCATTGACATTTTCTCTGCGGCACTCTTGTTTCAGGCGGTGTGCCTCTACGTTCAACTGGAGACTGAAGAACTGCAGAAAGCCAATGAGAATGTATCAAAGGCAACAAAAACTGGGCGGGAGACTCGCAAGAAAGACATAAGCGGGCTTGTAAAGACAGTTATAAGAGCTGCGGACAAAGGTAGAATTTATATGATGTTTTTTTTAATAAAGATAGGAAAGACCTTCTTAAGGCATTTTGTAACTGTTCTTTATGCAGTATTATCATGTTCTGATCTTAAACGTTGAAACGTCTTTCCCTTGAAATTATTTGTGATATATATATGAAGTAGTGATGGGCTGATAATCGCCGATAATCGATTATATCGGCAATCATTCGGCGACCTCATTGTTCCATAATCGAATAATCGAAAAAAAAGTTTGCTTGAAAATGTAGCAAATTTCCAACTTTATATAGCGCAGTAATTAGAGCTAAGGGAAGTAACCGCTACTTTGAGTTTAACAGTACTTTTCTTTAGTTTTTCTTTGCTTTCAAATTGCTTTAAAATGGCGGACAGCGATGGCCGACCCCAAACTCAAAATATTTGATTACCCTGGTAATCGTTGTTCCTGGTGCTAGAAAATTGCAAATTATTGCAGCGAAATCGTTAGGGTCATCCAAGCCAAGATTCATGTGAAACAAGGCTTGTTCGACCCTAGCTGTGCTCACATATTGAAATTTACGTCAAATTGAAACAGAGAAACAAGAAATATTGGAAGAACGGAAATATTTGCCGTCTCTTTCTGAAAATACGTAAGAAAAGGTTTGCTATTCTATTTTCCAATTACTCGTTTTTTTTTTATAGTTCATGGCATCCAAAACCAATTTTTTATGTCTCAACTCATTTTTTTTTATTATTATACAGGAATAGACATGGTTGACCATTGCTTTCAGTTGATAATTGCCAAATGGAAATATAGTTACCCTCGAGCAATTATTCTTCGCACTCGGGCAATTATCAACCCAAAACGATGTATTATTTTATAAATAACAGTCAACTTAAGTAAACTTCACCATGAAATGTTCCTTTACTTCATAAACCTTGGAATATTTTATTTTTTTAGTTATTTTTAGAATTATTCGATGCGCCAGAAATAATTCCTGTCTTCCGACTGAAGCATGTGAAATAAAACATACATAATATCTAAGGTCCTTACTTGTATGTACATCAGAAAATGATGCTTTTGTGATACTGTCCGATTACAGCCGATTAATCGGATAATCGATCGATCAGGGTCTCCGATTAATCGATTATGAAAATCCAAGCCGATTGCCCATCACTAATATGAAGCCACTTGCATTTATAACATACCATTGGGCTTGTGGGCATGTTCGTAATTTAATCACTGTATTTAATGTATAGATTAACAGGAAAAACATTTAAAACATTTCACAAAATTTATCAATGATTCAGTAAAAAATTCAGGTCATGTGTTAATATTAATTTTTATACAGATCCTTTGTCCGTCTGTTTGTTCGTCTATCACACCCTTGTCTGGTGAATAACTTTAAAATTGCTGATAGGATTGAAATAAAACTTGGTATAATGATAGATGCCAATGTCAGGAAGTGCATTGCAAAAGAACTATAATCCTATCATGCATATTATTCAATTAAGTTATCTCCCCTTAACAGTTTTTAAGATTAGTACTTGTCCAGGCCATATGTTGGAAAATTCTAAAGGGATTGAAATAAAAGATTGCAATGAGAGAATGTTGAATGCACATTGTCCAGACCTGCACATTTTTTTATATCTCCCGTTGACCTGTTGTTTTCAAAAATGGGTACTTGTCAAGGCCATATCTTAAAAAATACAAAATGGATTGAAATAAAACTAAAATAAAAAGTAGATAGATGGCAGAAAAGTAGTAGGTAGATGGCGTGCATAACCCATGAACCATAATCCTGCCCTGCATATCTTTTAGATATCTCCCATGAACTGATAGTTTTTGTAAAATCAGAATTTCTCTGGGAAAAATCTTTGATATTTGTGATGCTGCATTTTTTTATCTCATTTCTTGAAATTTAATTCTTAAACCTGCCCTTATCTTTCTATGTTAATTTTTTCTCCAACTTGTGTATAATAATGCTACAACCATTTACCTTCTTCCCCCATATAGTGTTACAATTTTTGCCTTTTCATAAATCATGGGTGTATTGGAAGCATCCATCTCTTCAATGACTGATATGCTTTTCAATTGAAATATTGAATTAACTTCATATAGAGGGATAAGATTAACCTTGACATTAATTGTAAATCTATTTTTTTAATCAATTTAAAAGTTAAAAAAGGAAAAATAGACAAGCAGGCTCTGCAAATTAATTGTTAAATATTAAAATATGGTTCATGGCGTATCATTGCAGCCCTAATTTCTATTGATATTTGATCATCTTGTTTCAGGATCCCCTAAGTTAAAGGGCTCCCTGTTATTTGAGCACATCAAGACAGTCCTCATGGAGCTATTCTCTTGTGACGCTTATGGTCAAGACTACTGCAGTATTATGCTGAAAAATGTCCTCACAGTCAGGAAATATGTCGTGGAATTGACCACTGAAGAACTGCATAGTAAGAGTCACATGTATACACTGGTCCCTCAATCTACTCTATTAGTGGCCAAATACGGGCTGCAGTCCCCTATAAAAAAGTATCTCCCCCGATTCCTCCCCATGAGAATAATAAAAATCTCCCTAAGGATAAGCACTTTCAAAGAATACTTGCACTATGATTTTTTTTTTTAAAGCATTTTGATCTTAAAGTCATATAGAATGAGGCATAAGTAAAGTAAGAAGAAAGATGTAAGTTTAAAAATGTGAAATTAATTTGATATACCTTTTGAATGATATGTATCATGATGGTTCATTAAAAAAAAATATGATTAATATTTTCCCCACTTGTTAACAATGCTCTTCATGTCAAAGGGCTGTTGCCCATTGCCACATTTTAATGTTTTGGTGTAGTTACTATTTGTTTATTGGGTACACCATATGGTGTAGTTACCCTCTGTAAAATGATGTATTATCAGCATTACACTAGTTCATATTGACGATTCAAGCCTTGTTTTGAGGAAATACTGTATTTATTTTTATTTGGGACCATCTGGTGTCTAGTCACTTTAAATAACACTATAAAGACTAGCATTTTGACTGATACAGTGTATTGAGATACACATGTGAATAAATATATTTATGTCTCTCCTATTCATGGGGAGGCACTGTTTTTGCCCTGTCCATCTGTCTGTCCGTACATCACACTTTGTTTTTCTGCTCAACAATTGTGGAAAGCTTGGACCCTGGAACTTAATACTTGGTATGCAGGTTGGTCATGACTAACAGATGACTCCTGTAGATTTTAAGGTCAAAGATCAAGGTCACTGTAACATTGTAAAGTTAACATGCATTAGTGTGAGGTGCATCAATTATTACATAAAATAATCTGTATTTTATTCTCAACAGAGTTACTGTTTCTGTTCTGCAAGCTGTTTTGTGACCCTGATGTAAAGCTAGACAGACTGGTTCTGGCAAGAATAATCCATTCGCTGGTAACCAGTCTGTCTACACAGGCTGATATCAGACCTAAGAGGATACTGGCTTTCTTCACAGATTTCTTCTTGAAATCAAAGTGAGTTCAGGAAAATTGTAGAACGTCACAGTGTTTGACACTTACTGTTTTTTACAAAGGCGTCTGTCTGACTACCTTTTTGCAAATTTTTTGGAGTCAGAGTGATCATCAAGGAGTCGAGCAGTTTAAGATAAATTCACAGTTGTAAAGAAATGAAAAATAATTTTGAACACATTTTAAGAAGGCTAATAGATGAAAAATACTCAAATGTAGCTTTCATTATTAAATTTTTCATTTGCAAGAACTACAAGTCGATCTGACAGATTCCGAAGCCCCAAAAAGATGAAATCTGGGACTCCCAGACTGTCTTAAGTGTTGAACCCTGTATCATGATTAACATTAACATAGAAAAGTCATAATAAAAAAAGTGCATTATTTGTGTAAGGCAATAATTTAAAAGTGTTTACTAATTAAATGGGACATAAACGTTATATTTGCTACAGTAACTTAGAACATATATTTTTACACAACACAAAGTATAAAACCGTTCTTGCTTGTTCAAGACAACACAAGTCTGGGCTGATTGTGCAACACCTGTTGTCAGCGTTGAACGTATTAGTGGGAACAATAACCCCGACATCACGCGTCCAAGTGTGTCGACTGGGCGAGGACATAGTCCACCATCTGTTATACCTCTGGCACAACATCGCTACTGAGGAACTTAAGGTTGGTATAAGTGAAGGCAGCAAAGCATGAAGGCGAGCTTGTAAGATTTACTCTTGCTAGTCTTCTGTGTTTGTGCTTAAGAATAAGACAACCAAAACAATGGTTGATATTTAATCAATTCCACCAGCATTTTACTACTGAGGGAAAAAAGGGCGTCTAATACCCAGTCATTTACGGTAGTATAATGTTTGTGGTGTTTGCTTTGGCTTGTGTAAAATTTGGCTTCTTTATCTAAGTGACTTATTTTGAATAGTGAAACAAATGTATTCAACTCTTATATTCAACCCAATATCCTGTTCACATTTTAATCATCAAAACCAAAGAAATTTAGTGAACATAAAAAAACAAATTTCTGTTTTGAAGATAGGGAATATGTACAAAGTAAATTCACCACTTTTGGCATGTTTTCAGGACTGTCTGTTGGAGTTTCTGCAAGTCCAGGTGTGGTGTCACCACCCCCGGGGAGACAAGCAGGGAGGGGGTGGGGCTTTTGCTGTCAACTGGGATACTTGGATGGTATGTTGATCAATGATTGTTCCTTAGAACAATGTACAATGTTTCATCCGTGGCATTCATTTAACTGAAGACATCAGGTTGAATCATGGTGTTTTTTGTTATCTTAAAGTTATAGAAAAGTGTGATTATAACATTTATGGATTTATTATTGTCTATCAAATATGGAAATAAAGATTGTGATGGTTGGGGATGGGGTTGGGTTCTTGGTTGGCTCTAGACACTTCTTAATACAACATCATGTTGACTAGGGCTGTAACGAGTACCCGAGTAATCGTGAGTCAAAGCAAAATATTCTACACAAATACTCACCAATGCTGAGATCGCTGGGTTGCGATTCAAGTCGCGAAACAAAATGATTTAATTCAATTCCAGCAAATATTTTTGTTGTTTAAAATAAATGAATTATGTATTGTTTATACGGAATGCGCGAAATACATTACACTGATGCAACTGGAAGTTAATTCATACAGAGCTAGCATTAAATTCAGTGTGCAGTGTTCAATTGGAGAATGCTTCTTGTCAAGGTTTTAAGGGAATATAATATTTTATAAAGAATACAAATATAGAAATAAAAAGTCAAAGGTCATTAAAGAAATTATATAGAGATCTACAAAAAAGACTACAATAATAAAAATAAAACACGAAACTTATGTACAGTTATCATTTATTTTCATCTGTAATTCAATGTCAACATGGCATCACCATCAACAAAAACATCAAATCCAGCGCTATGTAGAAATGCCCCAGCATCTTATTCTTCTAAAATCTGGAAATATTTCAGGTTTGATGTTAACGAAGAAAGTTTAATGTTGTTTACCCTGAAAAAAAACTAAACAAAAATGAAGCTTTTGTTATACTTTTATTATTCATTTTCTTTCAAAATTTGCATTGCTTTATAACAAAGTGAATCGTTAAACAATTCGTGTATCACAAGTCAAAGATCGCGATTCGAATCGGATCGCCTTTTGTCTGGCAATACACAGCCCTAATGTTGACTACATTGTCTTTCAGATCACATCAGGATGGTAATAGCAGTCTTACATTTAGTTTCTTTTTCTATTTCAGAGCCATTTGAGAAAGCTGTATGACTTGATGTATTCCGAGATTCAGCAGATTGGAGCAAAATCAAGGTTCACCTAACCGCTAACTTGAAATATTTACTAAACACTGTTGCTCATTTGAATACAAAACTCCTCGACCTGCTCATGCTAAGTAGGGATTTTTCATGAGCTTTAGATTTATTTTATTTATGCCCCCCTTTGAAGAAGAGGGGTAAATTGCTTTGCACATGTCCGTAGGTCAGTCGGTCGGTCAGTAGGTCGGTCCGTCGGTAGACCAAAGCTTGTCCAAGTGATAACTCAACAATTCCTGGACGTATAGTCATCAAAGTTGACATGAAGGTTGGGTCTGACCAGTAGATGACCCCTGTGGATTTAAGGGCTCATCGGGTTAAAGGTCAAGGTCACAGTGACCTTAATGATAAAAGGTTGTCCGATTGATAACTCAACAATGCCTGCACCTATGGCCCTCAAACTTGACTTTGAGGTTGGGAATGACCAGTAGATGAGCCCTATAGATTTTAGGGGTCAAATGTCAAGGTCACAGTGACCTTAAAAGCAAAATAAACAATTTCTGGACCTATGGTCATCAAACTTGACATGAAGGTTGGGCCTGACCAGTAGATGACCCCTATTGACTTTAGGGGTCATCGGGCCAAAGGTGAAGGTCACAGTTACCTTTAACGCAAAAAAGTTAAGAAATCTTCTCCCAATGATATATCAACAATGCCTGGACCTATGATCGTCAAACTTGACATGGATGTTGGGCCTGACCAGTAGATGACCCTTATTGATTTTAGGAGTCATCGAGTCAAAGGCCAATGTCACAGTAACCTTAAATGCGAAAATGTTGTTTGAGTGATAACTCAACAATGCCTGAACCCATGGCCCTCAAACTTCACTTGGGGTTGCGCAATGCCTAACCTGTAGATGACCCCTTATGATTTTAGGGGGCAAAGGTCAAGGTGACAGTGACCTTGAACGAAAAAAGCTTGTCGATGTGATAACTTGACAATGCCTGCACCCATGGCCCTCAAACTGACATTTAGGTTTTTGGTGAACAGCTGATGACTCCTATGAATTTTGAGGTCATAGAGTCAAAGGTCATGGTCATAACACACTCTATCCTCACACTTTGAAATGTCATAATCTTAAAACTACCTCAATGACATCCAATGTCAGTGACAAATCAGCTGTCATTTTGGTCCATGCCTATTCCATTCAAGTGTCCATATAATCCTGACAGCATGGCGCTCAGGGGGGGGGGGACATAAAGTTGAACAAACATCTCTTGTTGCATACTTTGTTGATAATTGTAGTATTGAGGTAGTCAATTATAGTTTATAATTAGAATTGTGTATGAACAAGCCCCAATTCTTATATAATTGCTTAGCTATTGAAATCTGAACAAGCCTGGCTTATTCAATTCATAGTTTTGAATGAGTCCGAAAATATTTTACAGTCAGTCTTGTGCAAATTTCAACCACTGTTGATGTTATTTTTTAAATGCATCTTTGTAACCTAAAGGTGTGTTTTAACAATGATTCATTACTAAATTATAACTAAATCATTACATGCTGTCTGTATTTGTTCACCGGAAGTTAACCATTCAGAAATGATAGTGTAGTTTTGAAATTCATGCTTGTTGTAGGCCTGGGAAGCATAGACACCTAGCAATTGCTCTGTCAGGCATGCACATTGGTCATGGTCAGTAGATGACCTTGAATGATTTTGGGGTCAAAGGTTAAAGGTCATGGTGAAAAAACTATTGGCGCTCCCGGCAGGCCACAAATCATATCCACAGACTTCTAGATCTCATTTACTTGTAGACTTGTATTGATTAATCTTTTGCATGTATTTTCTACAGGGCCAAAGATAGTATATTGAAGCCAGCGTTTGTCAATTTGGCAGTGGATGTTTGTCAACAGGTACATATTTTTTCTTTAATAAATTACTAAATTAGTCGTTATAAATCAAATTATTTGAAGTCAAAAACATTTTTTTTAGTAGTACAACTAAGGAGGAAGACATCAAACAGGATACCTGTACTGGTTGTTGAGAGTCTGGTGACCTTAACTGAAGCATCATTTAATACTATCTATAAATTAGTAGTTTTTGTAGCTGATCCATCTACCTCCATAATTATACCCCCCAAAACAAAGTTTGGGGGGGGGGTATACTGGAATCGGGTTGTCCGTCTGTCCGTCTGTCTGTCCGTCCGTTTTTTTTTGTCCGGGATTCATCTTTGTCGTTATTGAACAAATCTTTTTCAAACTTTCAAATATTAATGACCATGATGTAAACCTGTGCCTCTGTGGATTTGGTCAGAGTCGCATGATCCTGAGTGGAGTTGTGGCCCCTTAATGAGTTAAATTGGGCAAAATTAGCTTTGTCCAGGATTCTTCTTTGAAGCTATTGAGCAAATCTTTTTCAAACTTTCAAATATTAATGGCCATGATGTAAACCTTTGCCTCCATGAATTTGGTGGGAGTCACATGATCCTGAGTGGAGTTGTGGCCCCTTAATGAGTTAAATTGGGTAAAATTAGTATTGTTCGTCCTACTCCTTCGTCATTTTTGAATGAATCTTTTTCAAACTTTTAGCCATGGTGAGAACATTTGCCCCTGTGATTGTGGTTGGAATCACATGATCATGTCTCCAATTATGGCCCCTGAATAAGTTAAAATAGGCAAAAATTATACAGCTTTGTCTAGCCTAATCCTTGGTCATTTTTTCTCATTTTTTCTATAAATCTTTTTCAAACTTTCAGATGTCAATGACCATGATATGAACTGTTGAATATGTGATTTGGTGCACCTGTATTAATCAGAATGTTTGCATGGCCTTAAAAAGACCTTTAATTGATTTTGTCCTTAAAAAGACCATCAAAAGTCCTGAAGTTAGGTGCATACAGGCCTTAAATTTGTTACAATATTCGCTTTGGTGGCCTACTCCTTTGTCATTTTTCAATATATTTTTCTCAAACTTTCAGCTATCCATGACCATGATGTGAACCTTTGTATATGTGATTTTGTGCACCTGTATTATTTCCTTGGTACTCATGTGTGGGGGGGAGGTGGTGGGTAAACAGAAATTGGGTTGGCAGACTGTCAAATTCACCCGTCCACCTTCATTTTGGAATATCCTGTCAGGAGTCATGACCCCTTTATGGTGAAAATGAGAGAAACAGGTTTGTTATCTCCCCTGAGGTGGGTGGGAGTGGGGTAATATTCGCTTTGGTGGCCTACTCCTTTGTCATTGTCATTTCCACTGCAACAGGCTCCTAGAGGGGATAAGTGTGGACACAGTACCAACATACTATAGTGACCATTTTGTGATCTCGGCTGCAGTGCCATGGCAGTCCCTGATTCAGTAATAGGTATTCTAAATAAACTAAATAAATGTATTGCCTTGTGCTTTCTAATGATACCATAACTAAGGCCAGGGCAAACAACCTAGACAGGGAAGGGTTGGGGGGTATTCGTTAGCCTTTGGCTTACAGTTCTAGTTCTATAATGGGTACATGCAAAACTCTTCATTTTATTTAATCTTCCTTTATTCACAGATATTCACAGAGGGCTCCCACACTATAGAGGTGACCCAACTTTCCCTGCCTGAAAATGAGGAGGAGGGAACCCAGCCGGGACCCAGACCCAAGAGGCGGAGACTAGAGTCGGGTTGGGAGGCAATTAGGGGTTTTATCATAACCTCTGGGCAGACAGCCAAACTGATTCCATGGTAGATTTGTTTTTAGTTTCTCGCTTGTTCTGTTGTTCTGTATATGCCTATTCTGTAAAATTAGATTTGTTTTCATTATGATTATGCATGTATAAGATGGTAAACTTTGAAGCCTATGTGCAGCCCAAAAGAAAAAATGGAAGTGTATTTAAATGCAAATGCAGGGTAGCCAAATTAAGTTTTGATGTCCCCTGAGAAAATCATCTTAACTGCTTGTCCCCTGAGAAAATCATCTTAACTGCTTTATAATTTATACTATCACACAACTACATGTTTATTTATGTATTTTTGTAAAAAGATGGCTGTCAAAAGAGACGTTGGGGTTTTGCTTATATAATATATAACCAGTTCGTACAGAGTTTCAGTTGGTACAGAATTGTTGTTAAAGATATGGAGTATATGCAATTTCTGTGGGGTGGGGGTCCTTCCAAAAACATGGCATGCATGTGAACGCGTCACTTAGAATCACATATTTCATAACCATGGATCCTGAACAAAATGCAGGTATTGTTTTGTGCACACGTTACTTGAAAAAGCTGGGAATGAACATGTTCAAGAGTAATGGGTCCTCAGGAATATGCTTTGCAACAAAATGAAACACTAAGTGCAGAGTAACGTACATGTATATAATTGGTTTCATGAATATTTATTATTATGCTATTTTTCCATATACTTCATCAGGCTACAACTAGTGACTGGCATACTAGACAAGCACCCGAGCAGTTTCCCCCAGGACGAGACACTCCCATACCTGACATGCCTGTCTCAAATAGTGGGCGACTGCAAGAGGGCGGATCTCATGAACCATGTACAGAGGTGTATTCGAGCCTTCGTGTCCAACTGGGACAAGGTCTTGGGTGAATCTTCTACTGATAACACCCAACAACTTGCTAAGACTCATTGGAATCAGATTTGGATGGCATCTCTGAGGTAACTTTAAGCTTGTCTTTTTTTTTCGAAGAAAGGTTATTGACGTAGAATTGTTGTTGTCTTCGGCGTCACCGCCTGCTTTGTAGCACATAATCTTGAACCTTGGCCACAACTCGAAAACCGTTCAAGATATTTGAATCAAACTTAGTATGCATAATTATTGTCTGAAACAAGATGTACATGTACAGTAAGGTCCATAACTTAAGCTTTAATAATTGTTATGCCTCTTTATGGATTGAAAAACAACAGTGGAGTGTTGTCGTTGGCTTAAGGGGCTCTTGATTAATAAGGTGAACGTTTGGTAGTTGTACAGGTACTGTTTTTTTAAAAATTAAATTGTGAAATCAGTAATTCATGTTCTTAAGAGATTTATTTCGAAGTGGTAGTATTTTTTATCTTATCTTGACATTTAAGGCTTGTTTGTTGAAGGAAAAAGTCAAGGTATTGTCATTGTCCTAATGATCTTGCCTTCATCAAAACTTAAAATATGGTACATGCATTTCTCAGTGATTTTTATTGGCTCATTACAACAGGTTTGTGAGTCTACACAACACTGAGCCAGAGGGGTATCTACTGTTGTCAGCCATGATCTCACAAGGGTTGGTGACTCCTAGACGGGACCTGTGGTCCCTATTTGTCCCCTCAATCTCTCAGCCAATCACAGAGTCTGTACAGTTCTTGTGCCAATTATTAACCTCTTGTGATCTTCCGGAACAGCTTGTTCCAAGCCTGGTCATATCTGTGCCAAGTCAGACTGGTAACACAAGCTTTCCTCTAAGAAAACAACTGATAGACTGGTTATTTCCTTCTCGTGAAGAAGAAGGTGAAAGTTCAAGGTCATTCAAGCTGAATCCTGATTGGACAGCAAAAGCTTTGGTGGCCTTGACGCTAAATGACCCATCAGGTGTCAAGATTGATTTATTTGTGAAAAAAGGCGCCATTAGTGATATAGAGAGGATTTACTTACAAACATGCTTGGAACTGCCCCTACAAGCCAATAAAAATCTTGTGCCAAAGAAGAATATTGAGAAGACCTCTGATTCTGCCCATCTATCAACACTGTTGAATGTGGTTGAAAATATGATCAAGCAAGAAGTGCAATACCTGTGTTCCAGATCGGATGAACAGGTAAGTGTGTCTATAGGCTTACTAGATGTTTGTTTCAAAAGTGTATCATCAATTAATATGTATTCATTCTTAATTTCAAGAACAAACGTATTGTTAGAGCCTTGCATCATTGGTGACGCCTGCTTCATTCCATCTGTCTTGTTCAAAATGAATTTATACAAGATATACAAGCTTCTTAAACTTTGGAATCTCAGACGGTCTGGGCCAGATTTTAAAATTATTGTTTTTTTTTTTCTTTTATCGACAACATAAAAAATTATGATATACCATCATATGATATACTTTGTATTCTACTCATGAACTACGTCAATACGTTTTCAGGCTCCCAACATATTGGAAGCTGTGAATTTTTGCCAGCTGATTTCAAACATTCTGTTTCAACTCCTTTCACAAAATATCTTCACCACGGCAACCGTATCTCACAGCAACCTCTACACCCACCTAGTCACACTGATGAAGAAAATCTCCAAGTGTTTACATGACATTGTTAAAAAAGACGGTGCAGCCGGAACAGGGAGTGTTATTGAAGCACTAGGGCGGCTGTTTGACTGGAGTTTGTGTGAGGCGGAGTTGGGTGGGGTTATGGCTTGTCTGTGTAGGGCAGCCACTCCTGCACAGCTGACTGATGTGCTGATGGATATTGCAGCTGATAAGGTAAAAATAAAGTGACTTAAAGCGGCATTTGGGCTTATAAATAAATAAAGAAAATTTTATACATTTGATGAATTTTTGCACAGATTGGTGGTCAATTTTAAAATCAAATAACGTTTTTAACAGATATGTCTGGCTGACATTACAAGGGCAGAATTTTGGTCAGTTTTATTGACATCGCCAGCATCATTATTGTCATCAGTAATATTGACACCGTCAGCACCATTATTGTCTTCTGTGATATTGAGTCCATTACTCTGGTTTTAATAAATGTCGAGGTATATCCCTTATTTGGTTGAAAAACTACAGCCAGGCATTAGCATTTGCTCCGTGAATCTCTTGTTACATGGCTTAATCTTAAATATCAAAAGGGTATGGAAATGATACTGAACTTAATAGTGTTTCATTATGGAAATATTGTTTACAGATGGGATCATTGTGGTTTTGTGAAATGGCCATCAGTTTGTGTTACTTGAGCAACTGTTTGACATGGCATGCTGGTTATTGAAGAAAAGGTACATTGTACATTTATTGTTTCTTGTTATTTCAGCATTCTAAGGAAAATAACCATGCTCATATATCTGACGCATCCTTGAAGGAGTCCAGATTTGAGCGAAGCCGTTCTCGTGTCCTTGACTTAGATGATGATGAATTTGACCTTGACCTTGAGAGTGAGGGCACCAGTAACCGTAACAACAACAACATGGAGGTTGATGACCTTGACTTTGATGTTGAAATTGAGACTCAAGATTCGGATGACTCCAGCATAAATGTTGAAGGTTCACATATACATGTAGCTTGTCTATTACTGTAATTACATTGGGATTATTGATTTTGCATGAAGCTGATGTTCTGTTGTATGATATATCTTTAGGGTATTGCATTCAATTAAGAGTAGAATATTTTTCTTAATGCTGAAAGTGACTTGGATGTTTCTGTAAAAGAATAGAGCAATTTATTAACATGTTGATGGCTGTTGTTGATCTAATGGTGTTCATTGTATACATTAACGAAATTCAATATCACACAAAGTACAATGGTTAAAGGCACCAGAGGTCTTTGAATTACTTCTGTTTGCAAAGAATCTAGCTATGAAGAAACTGACAATTTGTACCACCTCTACAGCAAGTGCCAGTCATTTTTGGCACTTTAAAGAGTTTCCTTTGTCATTGCATCATTCCCTACAGAAATAATTTTAAAGCTAAAATTTAATTGGTAGGTTAAAGTGAACAATTATATTTGCAAACTGTAAATGTATGGACTCTTTGCATGGGTATGACCCTCTTCAGTAGTTAGTAGTAGTAATAGTTATAAGTTGATCAACAGGCTATAGATCTTGCACTTGATTTCCATTAACTGATGTGTTAGGACAGAATTAAAGCCAAGATCAATTGATGTTTCAGAAATGCTTAGTACATTTGCAGACAGTAGTACTCTGAGTGCATGTACAGTATTCAGATTGTGTAATTATAAAACAATTATTTTTCCCATTTTGCAGTTAGTCAAAGTCTGCTGACTGCTCAGCTTAATGAGGCCCAGACATTAAGAATGTTGGCTGTGTGCAGCCTGTGTGCCTGGTGTACCCATAGCAGGGCCTCAACCAGAGAATTAAAGCTGAAACCTGAGATGGACCTCAAATATCTTAAGAACAAGCTTGTTGGTCTCCTTAGTGATGAGACATTGGACCCTAAAAGGATATTTGACCTGCAAATGGTAATTCCACTCAGGAGTATGTAAAACCAACAAGAAAAATGCATTGATGTACATAGTTTATACATATACATCTAGTATTCAGCAATTATACACATGTATTAATGATTTAAACACTGATTGCTTATAAGCAATGATTAAAAGAAATATTTTATTGAAAAGAATTGTATCCATAAAATGATAAATATCATGCTCTTACTTTTGTGTAAGTCTTGTCTTGGGGTTTCAGACTCAATTCCACACATGTTACACTGGGACATAAAAGAAGTTATTAGCTTTAGAAAGAAAAATATGATTATAAAGTTTAGGGAAATGATATTAATATTTCTATTTTAATGTATTTAAACTATCTCTTGCAAATATTTAAGTTGAAATAACTGTTTTCACATTTATGATAATTTTAAAACATTTTTAATATAATCTTTCTTGATTGACTGTTTATATCTTGAATGTATGTTAAATGCAGATGGTGAAAATCACATCCCAACTGACAGATGTGACGGAGAATCTCACTACCAAGGAACTGCTTGTCATAGTTACAGCCATCAGGTTTGACAAATTCATATTTTGATGTAAAATTTAAGTTCAGGTTTTCTTAAATCATGTAATTCTTGTTGCTTGGGGTCTACAAATATTTATCATGCTTTGCACATGTTGGTCGGTCGGTCCATCTGTACGTCTGTTGGTAGACCAAAGCTTGTCCGAGTGATAACAATGCCTGGACCTATGTTCATCAAACTTGACATGGAGGCTGGGCCTGACCCCTATTGATTTTAGGGGCCATCAGGTTAAAGGTCAAAGTCACAGTGACCTTGAATGCGAAAAGGTTTTTCCAATGATAACTCGACATGACATTTAGGCTGGGTGTGACCAGTTGATGATCCCTATTGATTTTGAGGTCATAGAGTCAAAGGTCATGGTCACAGTGACCTTGAATGGGAAAAGCTTGTCCAAATGATAACTAGACAATTGGTAGATTTTTGGTCCTCAAACATTACATGGAGGTAGGGCATGACCAGTAGATGACCCCTATTGATTTTGGGGTCATCAAGTCCAAAGGTCACTGTGACCTTCAACACATTGATAACTGAAGAAAGCCTTGCCCTCTTCATTCTTACCAATGGTATGGCATCATTCTTACCTACTATCCCCACACTTTGAATGGTCATAATCTTAAAACTGCCTCAAAGGAATCCAATGTTAATGACAAATCAGCTGTCATTCGGTCCATGCATATTTCATTCAATTATCCAAATATTCATGACAACATGAAGCTCAGTGGGGCATAATGTTTGACAAACATCTCTTGTTTTTCTTTCAATTCAAATGAAAAAAAACAACAACAAAAAACTGTGTAACTGTGTTAAAGTGTTTTTTTTGAAAAGGTGTAATTTCTGATACGAAAATCAAGGCAGTCAACATTATCTTAGAGTGTACATGTGTATCTTACCTAGATTGTGTGTGTCTGCCCACCGGAAGGACCAAGAAGTGTGTGTTGCCAGTCTAGAGTTGATGATTAGACTGGTGCCCCATCTTTCTGACTCAGACAACGTCTCCAGCTCCACATTGAGGGAGGCTCAGTCCATAGTGCTTGTATTGGCTAATGCATTCTGGTAAGGTAACCAGTCTAGAGCTATCAATTAGATTGGTCGCTATAAGTCAGACACAGAAATTGCCAGTTCTTTTTGGAAGAAGTTCAGTCGATTTTGCTTGGGCATTTTGTAAAAAGTGTAGAAGGCTTACAGTGCAGCTGTGAGACATTAATTGATCTGGTATAATTTCTGACTCTGCAGTATGTATAGTTATAAGTTTATTTTTGCGAGCAGATTGTTCCAAAGAGAAAGAAATGTTATTTTTTTCTAAATTCATTGCACTGAATGGAACAATTTGCATTCAGACTTTTTTTAAAACTTTCACTGTTACCGTAAACTTTGAGTCAATCTATTTTGACTTATTGTCAGAATAAAATGTATCAGTTGAAGGTAGTGCTTTCTCAAAACTTTAAATATGTTTTTCAGGAGACTGGAAACTTATGCTTCACCGGTGAGGAGAAAGCTGGCTGTGCTTATGGAAACATTACACGAGGTAAGTGTGCTAAACTTTTATAGCACATCGATTATTAGTAACTTGTTTTTAAACCTTAAATGATGGCAATGGTTGGTTTACAACAACTACATTTATCTTTTCTGTGTATTTTAAAATCGTTCTTGTTCATTTTTAGAAAAATATTAGAAATCCTAAATTTAGTCAGAATGATGCAATTCCCCAATCAGAAGAACCACGAATGTACGATAAACAACCCACGAACAAATCCTCCCATATTTTGTTTTACTAGGTTGAAAAAAACTCGCATATCAAATTGACAGGGTGGACAAAACATCCTAGATCATTTTGGCGCTAAAAGCCCATTAACAGTTAGGTAAGAACTATTTACATTTAGAAATAAAATAAGAATTTGTGAAAAGCCTGCTTTGTTGAGGTGATAAATGTGTGTCCATACCGACAAACATTTATGGGATCTAATGTCCAGGATGAGATGTTTTGTCCACCATGTTAAAATGATGTTGGAGGTTTTGTCCACCTGATCAAAACAATGTGGGAGGTTTTGTCCACCTGATCAAAATAATGTGGGAGGTTTTGTCCACCTAGTCAAAAATGACATGGGAGGTTTTGTCCATGGTATGTTTTGTCCGGTTCCCTGTATAGGGAGAGGCATGATTTTTGCCATTCAAACCGCAACTAGTTTCAGCTTTTTGGCTTTAAAAGGTAAGCCGGTCTAGTGGTCAAGATGTGGTCATCTCACTCAAGATATCTAAAGTTAGATCTCTACCACGGGCATTTTTCTTGAGGCTTTTTACAATACAAATGTTTGATTTTTTTGCCAAGAACCATTTTTCTGTATCAAAGAATTCTGTCTCTATCATATTAAAGAAACTGTTATCGGTATAACCTGTTTACAACTGGTACCTCCCTGAAGCAACTAGAACGGTTGCATAGAACAGATGTCTGCTTAATAAAGGGGTCGGTTGCAAAATGGGGGGCTGGATGGTGTGACTATGAGGCTCAAAACACATGTTTCACAATATTTTTATAAAATGTTTCCATGACATTATCCATTCAACATGATGGTAAACTCTATTGTGATCAGACATTTCTGTAGTCTTTGGTTGTCAATGAACCAAAATCCGAAGCCAGCATTCTAACAATAGAAATACTAATTTTAGTCAAAATGATGCTGTGTAATCAGTGTAATTGTAAAGCGTCAAGAAATGTGTGAAGGGATTTTCACAACCTCCACAGGACTCATTTTGCAGACTTATCATCTGTATATCCACTTATTGTGTTACAGCATGATCCAGAAGTCAGGTGGTCAAGGTTTAAGTCTGAAGAGGAAGAGAACAGCCCAGATTCCCAGGGAGCATCTGGTCCTACCCCGGGGGAAAGATTCATCAACTGCCTGGCTGATGACTGTCTTCTGGTCCGCAGTCAAACAACACAGGCTATACACAAGTAGGACTTGCTATTTTATTTACTAGGGATGCTCTTTAATGTTTAAATTGGCATCTTGAGCCACATTCTTTTAAAATTGATTTATTTTACTTTCTTTTAATAATGAAAACTAAACAGCAACTGGAAGATATTGATAATAGTTATGATAGGTGTGAGTGTGTGTGCGTCCGGGCAATATTGTCCGAAACATGACTTTAACAGCCTTTACTGTAAAAGCTTCAAACTTCATATACAGATAGATCTCATTGAGTATAAGTGCAGTGCACAGAAACCATAACTCTGGGTGCAGATGTTTTTTAGTAATTTCCCTTTGTTCATTTTCATACTTATTTTATGGCCTGACCCAAACTTTAGAAGTCTTTGATAGTCTTCAAACTTCATAAATAATACAGATATATCTCATTAGGGATAAGTGCAGTGCATAGAAACCATAACTCTTGGTGCAGTATTTTTAGCTGGACTATTCGAAGAATAAGGAGAGCTATCCTAGTCACCTGAGCGTCAGCGTCGGCGTAACCACTTATGTTAAAGTTTTGTAAGAGTTTGCGTACCACCTCAATTATTTTCAAAGTCCATTGACATCTAGCTTTGAAACTTTGCACGATTGTTCACCATCATACCACCAACCTGTACACAGGAGGAGGTAACTCTATCAAACATTTTGACAAAATTATGCCCCTTTTTTTACTTTGAACTTACGTTAAAGTTTGCGTACCACCTCAATTATTTTCAAAGTCCATTGACATCTAGCTTTGAAACTTTGCACGATTGTTCACCATCATACCCCCAACCTGTACACAGAAGGAGGTAACTCTATCAAGCATTTTGACAAAATTATGCCCCTTTTTCGACTTAGAATTTACGTTAAAGTTTGCGTACAACCTCAAATATTTTCCATTCAATTTATGTAAATATCTCAGCACATCATGTATTGCATTGAAATCTAATCTAACAGTGATCCATGCATGTTTCGCCAAAACTTTTCAATCCATACACCGAAAATCGGCGGAATAGTCGAGCCTGCTGTCTCTGTGACAGCTCTTGTTTTAGTCATTGCCCTTTGAAAATTTTCAATGATATTCGTAAAGCAAAATTGATACTGTTCTTAATTCAATGGGGTATATGGCTTTCTTTGACTGCTCTTGTTGAATTTATGATGATGTTTTATCAATGTTACTCAACTTGCTTAGCAACTCGTTCTGGCCTCTACCATGTACGAGTACTATAATGTATCCAAGCTAGTTTGTTTTATATCTTGAGAAGAGGTTTCTTTGGCATGGTCCTTCAAAAATGTGATATGTGTAATATGTACATTTTGTAGTTGATTAGTTCATATTATGAAACACTTTGAAGTTTTTGGTTAAATATGTGTAAATGTGCTTATTTACTTTTAGTCAGTGATGCATACATTAAATAGAATTCTCTTTGTTTGTAAGGCTGTTCATACAATGCCAGAAGCCAGTAACAAGGAGTACCCAGGAGGAAATGTTTGCCCTCATATACAAGGAGCTGTCTGAGCTAGTGGACATCTGCCTACCTGTAAGTACATGTGGTTTGTCAGGCCAGATGCCAATAACAAGGAGTACCCAGTAGGAAATGTTTGCCCTCATATACAAGGAGCTCTCTGAGCTAGTGGACATCTGCCTACCTGTAAGTACATGTAGTTTGTCAGGCCAGATGCCAATAACAAGGAGTACCCAGGAGGAAATGTTTGCCCTCATATACAAGGAGCTGTCTGAGCTAGTGGACATCTGCCTACCTGTAAGTACATGTGGTTTGTCAGGCCAGATGCCAAAAACAAGGAGTACCCAGGAGGAAATGTTTGCCCTCATATACAAGGAGCTCTCTGAGCTAGTGGACATCTGCCTACCTGTAAGTACATGTGGTTTGTCAGGCCAGATGCCAATAACAAGGAGTACCCAGTAGGAAATGTTTGCCCTCATATACAAGGAGCTGTCTGAGCTAGTGGACATCTGCCTACCTGTAAGTACATGTGGTTTGTCAGGCCAGATGCCAATAACAAGGAGTACCCAGTAGGAAATGTTTGCCCTCATATACAAGGAGCTGTCTGAGCTAGTGGACATCTGCCTACCTGTAAGTACATGTAGTTTGTCAGGCCAGATGCCAATAACAAGGAGTACCCAGTAGGAAATGTTTGCCCTCATATACAAGGAGCTGTCTGAGCTAGTGGACATCTGCTCAGCCGTAAGTACATGTAGTTTGTCAGGCCAGAAGCCAGTAACAAGGAGTACCCAGTAGGAAATGTTTGCCCTCATATACAAGGAGCTGTCTGAGCTAGTGGACATCTGCCTACCTGTAAGTACATGTGGTTTGTCAGGCCAGATGCCAATAACAAGGAGTACCCAGTAGGAAATGTTTGCCCTCATATACAAGGAGCTCTCTGAGCTAGTGGACATCTGCTCAGCCGTAAGTACATGTAGTTTGTCGAGGAAGATGCCAGTATCAAGAAGAATCCAGGAGGAAATGTTTGCCAATGTATTCAAGGAGCTCTCTGAGCTAGTGGACATCTGAATAGCCGTAAGGACATGTAGTTTGTAAGGCTAGATGTCAGTAACAAGGAGTACCCATTAGGAAATTTTTGACCTCAGTTACAAGGAGCTCTCTGATCTAGTGGACATCTGCTGTGTTGCCAGTTTTCTGACTCTTGAGTGAAAAAATTGCCATTGTTTTAAAATATTTAAATGGATATTTGGTGAAAAGCCCTTCTCTTGTAAACCGATCTGCTCAGGAAAAGAAGTTGTGGTATTGTTAAAGCATTGGTGTTTGTTCTCAGTATCCTCTGTAAAATCAACATTTATGTTTACTATGACATGGAAACTGTTCAAGAAGTATGCATGTCTGCATCAAACTTGTTACGCCTGCCCACAGTAATAACATATAATTGTGTATTTCCTATAAGTATAAGTCCTTTATCAGTCCATAATGTTTAAATATGACATAAGTTATCAAATGTACAAATTAGTTTGCCAGTTTATGGAGCCATTCGCTAAAATGTTACATTTTAATGCCGCGAGACGACATATGATTTTGGTATTATTTGAAAGGGTAATTCGATTATCAAAATTAATGACCAAAATTCTGTAACATATAAAAAAAAATGTAAGTTGTATTTTTGTTCTTTAATTGAACTGCAATCAGATGAGGACAGATCATTTGCCAATATTTGAAGTGTGTGTCTGTTATATGTTTTTTGAAATGTTTTTTTTTACACATCATACCCTTTGAACTGATGCTGAAATAATATGGATTCCCCAGAAATCTGAAACTCGTATTATTGTTCAAAGGATACCTTGAATGTAAAACTCTACTTGTTACAGGCCACTATGACACCAGACAGAAAACAGGACTTCAGTGAAGCTGTGGACTCAAGCCTGCTCCTCAGTATTGGTAAATACATCAGTCTTAATGACTAATGATTAGATGTTAGAGGCAGGCTTAGTGTAAGACGGTTGTAACTCAATAAGGAAACAAAAGACATTACAAATGACATGTGCAAAACCCTTGGTTTATATTGCTATTTAGCTCTACTGGCCAAAGAAATCTGACCCGCGAAGCCTTGGTGGGAAGTGAGTGCGATAACCAGGCAACCTGATTAGTTATTTGAAATATGTTTCTTAGTTCAATGATGATGAAGCCAATAACCTTTAAAATTCATGCTTATAATGCTGTGTCCTGGGTAGAAGCCTTTAAAATTCATGCTTAAAATGCTGTGTCCTTGGTAGAAGCCTTTAAAATTCATGCTTATAATGCTGTGTCCTTGGTAGAAGCCTTTAAAATTCATGCTTATAATGCTGTGTCCTTGGTAGAAGCCGTTAAAATTCATGCTTATAATGCTGTGTCCTTGGTAGAAGCCTTTAAAATTCATGCTTATAATGCTGTGTCCTTGGTAGAAGCCTTTAAAATTCATGCTTATAATGCTGTGTCCTTGGTAGAAGCCTTTAAAATTCATGCTTATAATGCTGTGTCCTTGGTAGAAGCCTTTAACATTCATGCTTATAATGCTGTGTCCTTGGTAGAAGCCTTTAACATTCATGCTTATAATGCTGTGTCCTTGGTAGAAGCCTTTAAAATTCATGCTTATAATGCTGTGTCCTTGGTAGAAGCCTTTAACATTCATGCTTATAATGCTGTGTCCTTGGTAGAAGCCTTTAAAATTCATGCTTATAATGCTGTGTCCTTGGTAGAAGCCTTTAACATTCATGCTTATAATGCTGTGTCCTTGGTAGAAACCAGTACTTAAGTCCATTTTGAGAGGCCATTAGAAACTTGCCTTGGTGGGGCTTAAGCCCAAAACCTCCTTGAAAAAAGTAGCCACCCTGTAAAATGTACCATTAGTCCATCGCAGCTCTAACTTGACACTTAGGAACATAAGTACGGTATCTTTCACCTATCCAGAGGACATGCTCATAAGCTGGTAGTGATGTCGTCAATATGGATTTTACAGATTCCCTAGGGTCGGATTTTCCTAGCTTCAGGGAAACACACTGTTGGTTATTTTTATGCCCCCACATATAAATAGGGTGGGACATATTGATTAGCCCTTTTATGTTCGTCCGTGAGTCTGTCAGTATGTGATTCTGTCTGAACTTGTGTCGAAACTCCAAAACTATTTCACTCAGAGTAAAGAAACTTTGACCATGTGGGGTTTTGTTTCCTAGTGCGCTTAGTCAAACCCGAGCAATGGCCTTTTGAATTAGTGAAAATTGGAATTTCTGGACTCAAAACTATAAAAAAAAAATTCCTCTAGTCATGAAATTAGGGGAATGTTGTTCAGGTGATAAAATTATGCACCTGAGGTTTTGTTTGCTGCTGCATATAGTATATGCAGAGTTATGGCCCTTAAAAAGTGAAATTAGCACTGGTGAACTTGTGCCTGTCAAAACTACAAATTCTTTCATGTAGAGTCATTTAACCTTTGGGGAATGTTGTTCAGGCAACGAAGTTGTATTCTTGGGGTTTTTTCCCTGCTGAACATAGTACAACCAGAGTTTTGGGGCTTCAATTAGGAAAATTGGCATTTTTGGACTTTTTTATGCCGCCGAAGGTGGGCAATATGCCCCCAAAGGTGGGCATATTAAAATCGCACCGTCCGTCTGTCAGTCTGTCCGTCCGACTCAATAACTCAGAATATTATGGACAGATTTTAAAATAACTTACCACATGTGTTCAGCATACCAAGACGATGTGTCGCGTGCAACAACCGTGTCCCTACCTCTAAGGTCAAGGTCACACTTAGGTGTTTATTCCCAATGGAATGCTGCATATAAGGACATAGAGTATAGGTTGTCGTGTCCGGGCTGTAACTTTCCCTTGTATGGACAGATTTTAAAATAACTTGCCACATGTGTTCGGCATACCAAGATGATGTGAAGCATGCAAGAACCGTGTCCCTACCTCTAAGGTCAAGGTCACACTTAGGTGTTTATTCACAATGGAATTCTGCATATAAGGACATAGAGTATAGGTTGTAGTGTCCGGGCTGTAACTTTCCCTTTTTATGGACAGATTTTAAAATAACTTGCCACATGTGTTCGGCATACCAAGACGACTTGTTGCGTGCAAGACCCGTGTCCCTACCTCAAAGGTCAAGGTCACACTTAGGTGTTTATTCACAATGGAATGCTGCATAAAAGGACATAGAGTATAGGTTGTCGTGTCCGGGCTGTAACTTTCCCTTGTATGGACAGATTTTAAAATAACTTGCCACATGTGTTTGGCATACCAAGACAACGTGTTGCGTGCAAGAACCATGTCCCTACCTCTAAGGTCAAGGTCACATTTAGGTGTTTATTCACAATGGAGTGCTGCATATAAGGATACAGAGTATTGGTTGTTATGTACGGGCTGTAACTTTTTCTTGTATGGACAGATTTTAAAATTACTTGCCACATGTGTTCGACATACCAAGACGACGTGTCACATGCAAGACCCATGTCCCTACCTCTAAGGTGAAAGATACACTTTGTGTTTATTCACAATGGAATGCTGAATATAAGGACATAAGAATGTAGGTTGTCAAGTATGGGTGGTATTTTTTTATGTTCAGAGGCAATTTAAAAAAACTTGCCATATGTATTTGTTTGATCTTTAACTTTTCATGTACTGACCTTGTTCATAGGTCAATGACACATTCGGGGGCATTCGTCACATACTGTGACAGCTCTTGTTTACTCTACTCATAACTTTAAATAGAATTATAAGTCATACACTCATGACATCTTTCACGAAGGTATTTGATGCTATTAAGTGGTGAAAGTCATAATTTGATGCACAGATATGGAGAATTGACATGATAATGGCCCTTGTTTTTGTGACAAACTTGGCATATGGGAGCATCTATGTCCTATGGACACATTTATAGTTATTGCATACTTTATGTTAGAAACATATATTTTGTACATTAACAAATAAAGTGTGCGTCATTGTTTACTGACATGAAGCACAGTAATTTGGAATGACAAAGGATCAAAAATAGATCCAAGGTCATAGATCCAAGGTCATAGATCCAAGGTCATAGCAATTTTACAGATTTTGCTTGTTTTGAACTGTGAAAAATTAAATTGCATAACTGTCAAGAATTAAAAATCCACCATAGTTTTACATTTTCTAATACACAGGAGGGGTGATCTGTCACAGTGGAGTTTGTGAAAAGGTTGCCCTGTTCTCCCTGCTACAGTTTATTCAGGAAAAACACCTCGCAGTGCACAAAGTATGCAAGGTGGGTCAAGTTTGAACTATTTTGCTGTACCTTTTTTGTGAATCCAGTTATTAGTAAAGCAATACTTCTCATGATAGAGTTTTGATACATTAGCCAGTCTGTTTAAAAACAAGAAAAAGATGTCACATTGTCGTAGCCTTTGTGGCATTGTCTTTACGTGCAAATTGTTAATATGGGCCATGACATGAAAATCAATGAAGAAGTTATGATGAAAGTTGGTACACATGCTTACTATGACAAATGCACTTGTGAAGCAAGGCTCATCACTCTGTTAAGGACTTTTTTTGAGTTATTCCCCTTGATTGACTGGAAAACATCCAAGACTTATTGTGTCAGCTGACTAGGCGACATATAGATGTTACTTTTGTCGTCGGCGGCTGCAGTGGTGGCGGGGGTGGTCGCGTCCCGTTTTTTACTTGTCTGCGGCATATCTCGTAAAATATAAGAGTTATCAACTTGAAACTTCATATGTAGATAGATCTCATTGGAGGCAAGTGCAGTGCTCAAGAACCGCAACTCTTGCATCTGTATGTTTAGAGTTATTGCCCTTTGTTAATTTTCAAGCTTAAATTTTGTCAGGGGCATATATCGTAAACTATAAGAGGCATCAACCTGAAACTTAATAGGTAGATAGATCTCATTGAGGGCAAGTGCAGTCCACAAGAACTGTAACTCTTGCTTCCATATTTTTAGAGTTATTGCCCTTTGTTAATTTTTGTTGTTAATTTTTGTACGACTTAACGTTGTTACCAGTTCAAATGCCACCTATACTTAAAAGTAAAATGGCAACATCATTATAATACGTCTATAAATGAATAAAATGCCAATCTAATGTCTAATGTCGACAGTAAATAATTCAGGCGACACATCCGACTCGCAGGGTTCTAGTATTTAGGCTGAAGACCCGTATTTCTAAAACAATCTTAGAATAGTTCCTTATATTGTCCTAATTTTTAAACCTGTCACAGGTGCATATTTACACGGCTATTGCACTAGATATTATATTTATCCTGAGTCCGTTCTCAATACCTTCCGTATGTTTTTCGAGGACTAAAACATCATTATTTACAGCTTGTGTGAAAAGTATCCAAGTTTCTTGGTTACACCAGTTTAGAGCAGTATGTGACCAACTACCTACCTTACCTACTACACACATCATTGGACTTGCCCTTCAACAAAATATTTATCTCCCCGTTATTTACAGCTGGTGGGAAAGGTATCGCCGTTGTTTCGTTACACCAGTTTAGAGCAGTATGTGACCAACTACCTACCTTACCTACTACACACACCATTGGACTTGCCCATCAACACAATATTTATCTCCCCTTTATTTACAGCTGGTGGGAAAGGTATCCCCGTTGTTTCGTTACACCAGTTTAGTGCAGTATGTGACCAGTCACCTTCCTTACCTATTACACACACCATTGGACTTGCCCATCAACACAATATTTATTTCCCCTTTATTTACAGCTGGTGGGAAAGGTATCCACGTTCCTTGGTTACACCAGTTTGGAGCAGTTTGTGACCAGTCACCTGCCCTACCTTATACATAGATGGCTACAGTTGGAGTTCCCCATCAAGAAGTTCCCCTACCACTTACTGAACTGCTCTGACAGAACACAATTCTATAGGTAGGGTTTGTTCTATCTTGGAGAAATTCATACTGCATGTTTTTCAAAGATTTTAATTTTGTATAAAGTTTGATGAAGACTGATTTGAGAAATCATCTGTGCATAGATAATGAAGTTTGTTAAAAAAATAAAATAAAAAATAATTAATTTTGAGCATGTTTGTTTTCTCAAAGAAAAGAAATTGAGGTATTGTCATAGCATTGTATTTTTTCAGGAGCTTTATCATTCAACACCCATTAACCTTGGCTAAAACATAGAAACGTTTCGAAGATATTCACTTAAAACTTGGTACATATATTGGCTTGCTAGAGACAATGTACACATGTGTAATAAGGGGCATAACTTAAAATTTAATAATTGTTTAGTTATGTCCCTTTTCAAGTGAATTAAAAAGAGGACAAGCATTGGCGTTCACTCCAGGACTCTTGTTTATCAGCATTATGTAGCAACATGTGCACCATTTACTCGCCATCATCAGACTATCCTGCCATTTCATTAAATACACATCCAGAACTTGCCAACATTTTGACATTCATACTCTGTGTGCAAAAAATAAATTAATTAGTGATAGTTTCCAAATTAGATTATATAAGTCTTGCAAAGTTTAAGTCTGGTGATAGAAGTCTTTCAAATGTAATACTTGATAAAAGAAGTTTGATGAGAGAAGTATTGCAAGGTTAAAGTTGATGAGAGAAGTCTTACAGAGTTATAGTTTATGCAATAGTTTTGCAAATTCCATGGCCCTCTTTTAGGGACCATTTGGATGCCTTGATTCCGGAACTGGTAGTATTCAAGGCTCTGCCAGCTATCAAGGAGATATCAGTTAGCCTTGGAGCGACACACAAGGACATCCTGCAGTCACTTATCCCTAGAATTGTCACCCATATTCTACCAGTGTTTGCTACGGGGAAGAAAAAAGCCCAGGCATCCGCTGCATATGATCTGTTGGTGGAAGAAATCTCTCAGCAAGTAAGGATTTTCCTTTTTAGCTCGACTATTCGAAGAATAGGTCAGCTATACTACTCGCCCCAGCGTCGGCGTCGGCGTCCGGTTAAAGTTTTAGGGCAAGTTGGGATTTTCACTTATAAGTCCAATACCCTACATTCAATTGACCTAATACTTCACGCAGTTGTTCATGGCCATCACATGATGAGGTTAGATAACTCCATATTATTCTTTACACAGATTATGGCCCCTGATTGACTATGGAACTCAGGTTAAAGTTTTAGGGCAAGTTGGAATATTTATTAATAACTTCTATATCCTTTGTTCAATTGACTTAATACTTCACACAGTTGTTCAGGACCATCACACAATGAGGTTACATAACTCCATATTATCCTAAAATCCTGGTGAAAACCAGTAAACTCAATTAGTTTTTTTTTTTAAAAACCAAGCTATGCATTGGAGCATAGATACAAACTCTGGCATGTATCAAAATAGAAATCCTCATCTGTAATCTTTCTAATAATAATTATTGATTCAAGAGTTTTATGTGTAACCTGCTAAGCTTAGCATATACATAGCAGGCATGTTGTCGACTGTTGTAGTCATCATTTTCGTATTTGTCACGGTTTCTTGTTTTTGTCCAGGTTCTAGAGAGACAGATAGTAAATAACCTGGATGAGATCGTCGTCAACATTCTTGGGTGCCTCCATGACACAGATTCCGATATCGGACCAATCAGGTAGGTTTTTCAATTACAGGCCATTTTCTGAGAAAAATGGACAATTTCTAATCTTGTGCCATACTTTTAAACCTTTGAATAAATGACTTCGATATAGGAATTTTTCCAATATCAAAAATGTGCAAGATGGTGATCTTATTGTATTGTTTTTTGGATTTGATCAGAATATCTGTCACACCTGTTTTTGATGGCTTGAAAAAGTCTTTTAAAGACCTTTTTTTAGCCATTTCTATGGAAAGAGTGTGCACTAGGTGTTGTTTTATTCTTGAAGTATTATTTATCTTCAGATTTTCAGCAGTAGTGCTGCACTTTTAAATCCTTCCTATATGCAAAATTGCTCCTAAAATTCATAATGAAAAGGCACCCAGGTTTTTATTCTAGGGGTTAATATGATCCTTGAATTATCAGCAGTTTGGAAATTTTCTTGAGGCTTTTTATATCTGAGATTAAATCTGTTTTTTATTTAGGATAAAAATGAAAACAAACTTCAATGCTTGATGAAGCTGCCATGCCAAAACAGGAGCCCAGACCTCAATTTTTCAATACACTGTCCTTAATACATGCCATATTATTATCAGGGACACAAACCCGGAGCCCAACCCCCCATTCTACAATACACTGGCTGTTACATCGACGCTTGACTATATCACTAGGAGTTTTGCTGGCAAGGACAAATCCCTCGTGGAAATACTTTCCAAAACTACAGTAGGATTTTCTCTGATCTTAATAATAAAAAAAATGCAATATACCGGTAGTATAATTATTTATAGTATTTGTTTATATAGAAAGCAGAGCTGCATGTATATATACATATTACATGTTATTTGTATGTTCTAAGAATTGATTTGTATTTTGAATGAATGGTTTTATATTTTAACATTTTTTTTAGAAGTAGGTCATCTGCTCAACATATCAATAATACACTTCAAAAATTCATGGCCAAAGCTTGAATTGAACACAAGCGTGTGTCACTTGAATTAAAACAATTTGTTTTCATCCTTTTGATAGGATAGCCTTCAGAAGATTCTGCTCAAGCTTTCATCCTCCCTATGGGCCAGCCATCGTGTTAGCGAGAAGCGGCGTGTGCTGTCCATGTACCAACTGTTTACTGGCCTGCTGCTGAGACATTTCCATACAGAGCTTGGGGGATGTTGGGCATTTGTTCTGCGAGATATGCTGACACGGCTTATCTACCTGGTCAGGGAAATGCTGGCAATTCACGAGTGAGTTTGTTTTGCTTGTTTTTATCTTGACTGGTCAAAGGCCAGAAGAACTTGTTGCAAGTTGTCCATGCATCTGTCAACAATTGCTTGTGAATGCTATAAAGTGCACTTTTCTTAAACCAGCTAGATATGTTCATGCATTACTGAATTCTTGTAGCAAAGTTAAAATTTACAGTCTAAGAGTGACAACCTGTATTCAGTGAGTATTTTTTTCTCTCTCTTTTTCACTCCCTTGCCTTTGATGTGAACATTTAAGGGAGACAACCTGTACTAAGAGAGTGCAGTTGATTTTCTCCCATGCTTTTGTTAAAGAATGTTAAAAGATTTTTATGCCATGGCAAGGTGTCCGTTCTCCATGTGTTACAGGCTTTTGATAAAAAAGTACAAAAAAAAGTCATGAATAGCATATTAAGTTGTTAAGGTCTGTGATACTAGTAAAATCAGCACCAATTGAGAAATTGAAGATCTTCTGTATTTGCAATCAGCACAAGCCTGCAAGCTGTACTTCCTTTAAATCATTTCCTGGGATTGTTTAACTTCTTAATTTTAAATTGCTTGTGGCAATTTCTTCAGCCAAGTAATAATTCTAAAACTTGCTCTTGCTCATTCAAAGGGAGACAACTTTTTCAGAGAGTTGTGTACCGGCAGCGGCATAGTACAAAAGCATTAATATGGCCATAGTGTAAACACCATTCAAGATATTCACTTTTTATCAGAGACAATATCCACCGGTATAGCAAGGTGCATAATCCAGTCTTTAATTATTATTCAGTTATGATCCTTGTTTACCTGTTAAAATAAAAGCATAAAAGCATTGGAAAGCATTTTGGTTATTGTGTTATTTAAATGAGTATACCTAGGCTTAATATAGACATGACATGTTAATTTTTGCACTTAATTCATAGATTGCTCTACTATATAAATTTCCTTTCCAGCCTTTCTGGTGTTGAGAGCAGTTACAGAGAAAACATTGCCTGCTCCGCTCTTCAGTTGCTGATGGAAATATCAACAGTGGCTGTTGACTGCTGCTCTAAAGTAAGATACCTTTACTAGAGTACTTAAATACATGGTTACATAAAGTTTAGAATTAACAGAAAGAGTTTTGCTTTAAAATGATTAATATTTGCCAAAGATGCAGGTTAAAGATCTGGTGTTATTAAGTTACCGAAACAAGAATTGAAACTCGACAAAACTTCACAAATGAACAAGCTATGAAGTTATTTCTTAAAAAGTGTTTAGCTATTGTTAATCGTATATGTTACATTTTTACAAGTAACCATCTAACATACAGCTTTATAATCTTTCAGGAGTTTCAGAAGTATCTTGGACTGCTGGCAGGAAATCTTGTGCCCATTGTGGAGATGGAAGGTGATATTGGGGAACAGGTAATGGCATTTTAATGGCCAGTATTTTCATCACCTCTTCTTAGCACATATGTTTTTCTAAGAAAAATGTTCCCAGGCAATTTGATTAGCCTTTGTGCCATCCTCTACTCTTTTTATATGCATACTTTCCAACGGTACCTTAATCAACATCTGCCCAGTGGCAGTCGAGTTACTGCCATTCATAGTATAATCTAACACCAACCCTATTAGCTTAAAATGCCCCTGTTCACCAATTGGCAAAAGGTCTCTATTCAGGGAAGTTTTAAAATTATGTTGACCAATAATGGCATTATACATAAGTTTAGTATGGATGTTTAC
The DNA here is from genome assembly GCF_026914265.1 of Mya arenaria. NCBI lineage: Eukaryota > Metazoa > Mollusca > Bivalvia > Myida > Myidae > Mya > Mya arenaria. The sequence continues at coordinate 71,442,934 of NC_069127.1, read as the reverse complement.
ATGAAACTTGATACACATGTCCACAGTAACAGTGATCAATATGTAAGATGTGACCCTGTTGATACTATTTGTTCAGTTTTATCTTTATTAAGGCTTCAATGATTTTGTAAACATGTGCATTTAGAATCCTCTTTTTTATAATACCGTTTTTCACAAACAATTTTATATACTGTATATAAAACCTATTGAATTCATAAATATAAATTTTCTGTCAACCTAAATTAATATTTTCAGTCATTGCGTCTCCTAAAATTTCTCATTCTGGAGAAAGCCGGAGAGTTGCGTACAGGAATTGCCTCCCTTGATAACTTTCCGGACAGGCTGGTTTTTAAGGAGTGCAGGGCCATGCATCATAAACTGAAATATGCCACTGGACCATTTATCTTGAAACAGGTAAGTGTTGTTGTTTTTTGCTGGAGATATAGGATGGTTAGGTGTAATTCTTTGTGGTTCTCTATGATGCAGAAACCATTCATTATATTACTACTTACAAGCAGAAATAGGTCATTTCTGCAATTAAGATGAAAGCATGAAACATGATGTCATAGTTTCCTGTTAGTGAAATTAGAATGGCAACGCCATTGACGTGACTTGTTTTATGGTCTGTGTACTTTAAAGGTAATTTACACTCTCTTTTTACACATAATTCACATATTGGATATGATTCCACAAATTATAGTTTAAACATGTACTATAATACCCGCTATGTTGGATAAAGTTCACCTAATACTTATCCAATTGAAATCAGTCTGGATTGATGTACTGACGACCTATTTAGAAATAACACAGGCCTGCAATCCTTTTGAAAAGGATGAAAACAATCTAAATCTGAATTTTATATTTCTTTAGACAAGTAGTAATTTTAAAGTTTGGGTTCGCTCATACAAAAGGTTAATTTCGATGACTGCCTGTTAAAACAGGATTGGTAAATTCTTTGCTACACAGGTAATCTAGTTTTGTTCATTGAAATGTCTCTACTAATCAAAAATGCCTGAAATGGTGGAAGAATTATTTCCTTTTTTACAAGTCAGCCTCCTAAAATTGCATGTTTGATTTCTATCTGAAATTTATATAATTGTGTTTACTTACAGTGATAACCTTTATTTTTGTCAAGAGGAAACATAAACAGAAACTTTGGTTTAAGCTGTGACTGTGAAAAGTGTTGCACCAGGTAAACATGATTTATTTTAGATTCCGCTCAGTTAAGACCAGAGTTATATCCCTTGACTTAGTTAAATATAGTTAATCTTTGTTCTAGGAGGTGGAACATTTCCTGTCAGCTGACCATTTTCTGACCCTGGATGGTTCCCTGCGACTAGAGGGCCTACATTTCCTTTGTGACCAACTATTAGAAGCAAGAAACCAGCTTCATGTGCTTGCGCGAGGTACACATACAATGAATCATTTTCTGTCTCATTTGTTTAGTTTTCACTGCAACATTGTTGCCTGAGTTTGACAAAAAGTTACAGCTAAAACATACAGCTTTTGGAAATATGCTCCAGTCAATAATTCCTTAAAGAAAACTTGAACTGGTTGTGTCCATTGAAGAAGGCCTACTTAAAAGAATCATAGATTTGAACTAAGGATTCTGGGTGAGATGAGGGCATCTTAACTTCAATGCCCTTGTAGTGCAATTGATATTACTTATACTCACTTACATTACAGGAACAAATTTTGTTCATTATTAGTTTATGTCTGTTTTATGGAGTAAATAATTGAGGTACGCATGAACATCATTGGCATCTTTGCGCACAAATATTAACCTTAGGAATATCTCTTTTCAATACAATTAAAATTAAACACAGGTTGCCAGGGTCAATACATTAAATGTAAGGCCCATAACTCTGGCTTTAAAAATTGTTGAGTTATGTCCCTTGCTCCATTAAAAGTAGCATAAGAGTATTTGTGTTCATTCAATGGCACTCTTGTTTTATTGAAAACATTTATATCTGAGGAGACACTGGCAAGGAGATATTTATAAAGAATCTTTGAGAATGAAAAAAAAACAAGAACATTATTTTGCTCTTTTCATGAACAAATCATGCTGCAAGGCCATGTTTAAAAAGAGTAATTGTGACCTAGTTTAAGGAATGTTGCTCTAATTTACAGATGACACAATGTTGCGACTGGTTTGCAAGTTGGTGGAGCTGAGCCGCTGTGATGACGAGTCTGTTGCCATGGTGGCAGGCAGGTGCTTGGGAGTGATGGGCCCAGTTGACATGAAAACCATCTGCTTTCCTTCCCCACCCACTCATCCAAGCCTGCAGATGGCTCTTACATGCTTTGAAGTTAGTTAAAGGGTATTTAGGAATACAGTAGTCTAATATCGGGAGAAGAAACTAAGTAATTGTCATACACATAATTGCATGCTGTAGCTATATATTTTTTTTTTTTAAATAACATGCATTCTGCAAAATTTTAGTTGTTCAAAGTGGAATTTGTGTTTAAATTCTTTGGTTTAAGTATGTATTCTACCAGCTATGAGTATGCACTTTAGTTGGCATTTTCTTACAGGAGGTGCCAAGTGTCCACAAATACTGCAATATCTTCCATAAGCTAAATGAATACCTCACTGACAAAAGGCAAGTTATAATGACATTCTTGTGGTAATGTTGTATTTTATGTGTGTCTTTACATTATGTAATTTATCTATAATAAATATAATTTTGCATATTCACAAGTTAAAACTGTGCTAGCAATGTGGTGGAGGAAATATATAACTATAAGTGGCGAGTATAAATGTTGCTTGTTTCATGGTCACTTCAGTTAATCTGTGGTTCAGAATGGGGGTGGACTCTCCTCTAAATAGTATTACCGTAAGATGTACATATAGGATGTGTGTTGGGTGTATGTATCACCTCAAGTGATATCCTTTTGGTTTCATTGTCGCTTCAGTATGTTCATGTTGTGCAACTGTTGTCAATGAGGAAGAAGTTAATTTGTTTTAGTGAGGCTTCAAATGCAAGCAGACTGGGATTGGGGGTATTTATCGCTTGCAATGATAGCTACATGTATATACCAAATTTGCCCTCATGATTACTGCACTTTGATGTTCGTGCAGTGTGCTAATACCTGGTACAAACTTCAAGCAGCTATTGTCAGTAAGTTTCATGGGTAAAGAAGGGGAGTGGGTTGGAACATTGCTCTAGTTATTTTCTATTTAAACAAAGTTTGTTGTAATATCTGTTTTTACTACCTTTTAAGTGCCTTCTGCTTACTGCAGTATGTCCGTGGTTCAGTGTGCCAGTACAGTCCTGAAGGAGCTACTGTCAGTGAGTAATGGTGTAGACTTTGCTGCAGCCTATAAGGTGAAACTCGGGGACATGGAGTACCTCTTCAAATATCTACACCCATTTAGGGCCAGCAAAAAGAGGGTGAGAAAGTTTGAGATATATTTGATTTTTTTTAAATCATTTTTTATTATGTTGTCTTTATTCAAAATGTTTCTAACTAGTAAATTACTAAATGTTAGAATATAGAATTGTTTAGTTAAAATGGATGGAGCCTGTTTCAGGTTTTTAGTTGAAGATAAAGATTCTCGAACTCAACTGATTGTTGCCAAGGAAACTTGATTGTCATCTTGAATACCATAGATATATATATATATTCTCTAGGGATTACAAGTTAACGTACAGGGTTAACTGCGAGGTTTTACAGTCTACAGTTGATGTTGATTACATCTGAAACCCTGTTGATTGTTGCCAAGGAAACTGAGGGTCATCACCTTGATTACCATGTATATTCATATTCTTTAGGCAGTACAAGTGGGTGTATCAGGGGTGAATTGGGAGTTTTTTTTCCAGCCAAAGGGTTAATGTTGATGACCTCTTGAACCCTTCTGATTGTTGCCATGGAAACTGGGTCACCACTTAAGCTACCATACATATTATATTCTACAGGCAGTACATGTGAATGTACCAGGGGCGAACTGGGAAGTGTTCCAGTCTACTGTTGATATGGATGACCTCTGGAATCCTGCTGATTGTTGCCATGACAACTGGATCATCTCCTTGACAACAACACTCATCAACAGTGGGGCTGTTAGAGATGAGATTCTTCAGCTGTTGGGTCCTGTCTGCAAAATTAAGGTTTGATACATGATTTTTTTTATTGGAGTATGCATAGAGAACATAAGTATGCTTTTTTTAGCTTACCTTGGTCAAAAACATGCTTCTTAGATAACATGTAAACATAAGAATATTATGTAGAATAGAAATGATACACACCCTTAAAGAATGCAGCAAGTGTGATTGGAGGTAAACTTCAGGTCCAGTGGTAGTCTAGTCTACCTTTCTAACTGCAGAGGGAGTTCTGGGAGCTATGAACTGGTCAGTTGCAGGGATGACCATTGGGAGGCCATGTCCATGTCATGGCTGGACAATGTGATCAATAACACTCTGTTCATAGATAGTCTCCCTCATTCTACTTCAGAGGGAGATTTGTGAGCTGGTAATGCCCTACATTATACTGGTCAGTGGTATGGTTGACCATTGTGAGGCGATGTCCATGTCATATGGCTGGACAAAGTGATCAATAACACTCTGTTCATAGATAGTCTCCCTCATTCTACTTCAGAGGGAGTTTTGTGAGCTGGTAATGCCCTACATTATACTGGTCAGTAGTATGGTTGACCATTGTGAGGCGATGTCCATGTCATATGGCTGGACAAAAGATCAATAACACTCTGTTCATAGATAGTCTCCCTCATTCTACTTCAGAGGGAGTTTTGTGAGCTGGTGTTGCCCTTCATTATACATGATGTACTGGTCAGTGGTGGGGATGACCACCATGAGGTACTGTCCAGGCAGATGTCCAGATTCTTCTCTGACCATTGTGGTCAGTCTGAAGGGAGGGTCAGCAGATGCCAATCAATGACAGCTGCTACCACTTCCTCTGGTGAGTGAAACGTTGCATCAATACACATGATAGTGTCTTACATTTTTGTCGAAGCAAATATAATTAATCTTAGCAAAACTTGATGACAGATGTAACCAAATTTTATAGAACAAACTATGAACAGGAACATTGTGCAGGAAGTTGGTTGAAACATGCTTCTATTTTCAGATTGGAAGTGGGCTAGTATGAATGTTGATTCAGTCAGAGTGATGCTAGAAGTTGTGCAGTACCTCAGACAACAGCCTAGACCTAAAAAAGGGTACAAACCTAATAAAAAAAAGTTAAATTATTTTTTTCTCATCTGTTTCCAGGTGGGAAGAGCATTTTCGTCATGCAATTTTTTTTAACCATTGCCACAATTAAAAAAATAAGGTTCGAGATATTCTGATGAAACTTGGTACACATGTTGCTTGAGACAATTTGCACATGTTTGGAAAGGTTGGGGGGGGGGGGGTAAAAGATGAATGTTTGCTCCATGACTCTCTTGTTAAGAAAGAAGATCTTTTCTGAGCATACTTATATTTTATCTTTATTATACTTACTTTGTCAAAGTTTCCTATAAGTGTCTAGATTTCACTCTGCATTTTTTCATTACAGCGTGATAATGTACTGACGAATCTTGTTTCTCTTACCCGGTATGTGTCAGTCTATGAAAAATTCATAAATAAAATGTATTTCACTCTTTTATTTTCAGGCGTAGAGAAATGACTCCTTGGGACAACAATTTCTGGTTGGACATTGACTACCTGAAGGTTGCCATGGCAGCACAGTATGTCTCTGCCCACTTCTCCACACTGATGTATGCTGAGATATGGTTTGATGTGCAGAGGTGAGAAATATGATTGATTGTTGTCCTTGCTTGTCATATTTTCAAAGTACATACAATGACTTGAAGAATTTATTATTTAATCAACTGGTACAACTTATAATCATGTACCAAAATGTTTTGTAAATTGACTTAACCAAACAACCATGTTCTAATCTCACCAGAGAGAAGCAAGCAACCACAAGATCTAGCCAGTCTCAAAAACTTAGTCAGAGCCTTAGTGAGGAGACGAGACTGGACAACCTCAGTGGGGCCTCACAGACCAATGTCCCCATTCAGGGCCTCTTGCTTGAGGCCTATACTTGGATTGGGGACCCCGATGGGGTTTATGGGTGTGGAGCCGGAAGGAAAGCTGATACCTCATCAAGGCAAGTTGTGGGAGTTTTTATTTGTAGGAGTTTGTAATTATTGTACACTGAGGTGGGCCTCTAATGTTGTATGTTTCTGATTAGGGCCTCTTACTTGTGCTCATACCTGCATATAAAGTGGGATTTGTCAGGATAAGTATTAGCACAAAGGAAGTGAATGACATTCTGTTTTTATGCCAGGCATGTTTATGTTACTGGCATTCATTAAAACACAAGCAACTTGATTATGATATTATTGTATTGTTTTTGTAGCTTGAATTTCCGAATATACCTATATATATATATATATATATATGTATATATATATATATATATATAAGTTGTTTTAAAGGCATTAGATCTGCATCATAAATTATAATCAAGACAAGTTAACAGTGATATTTTTAATGAATAAATTATTTTTATGCCCCCGAAGGTGGGCATATTAAAATCGCACCGTCCGTCCGTCTGTCCGTCCGTCCGTCGGTCCGTCCGACTCAATAACTCAGAATATTATGGACAGATTTTAAAATAACTTGCCACATGGGTTCAGCATACCAAGACAAGGTGTCTCGTGCAAGAACCGTGTCCCTACCTCTAAAGTCAAGGTCACACTTAGGTGTTTATTCCCAATGGAATGTTGCATATAAGGACATAGAGTATAGGTTGTCGTGTCCGGGCTGTAACTTTCCCTTGTATGGACAGATTTTAAAATAATTAGCCACATGTGTTCGGCATATCAAGAAGACGTTTCGTGTGCAAAACTTCTGTCCCTACCTCTAAGGTCAAGGTCACACTTAGTGTTTATTCACAATGGAATGCTGCATAGAAGGACATAGAGTATAGGTTATCGTGTCCGGGCTGTAACTTTCCCTTGTATGGACAGATTTTAAAATAACTTGCCACATGTTTTCAACATACCAAGACGACGTGTCCCGTGCAAGACCCGTGTCCCTACCTCTTAGGTCAAGGTCACACTTAGTGTTTATTCACAATGGCATGCTGCATATAAGGACATAGAGTATAGGTTGTCGTGTCCGAGCTGTAACTTTCCCTTGTATGGACAGATTTTAAAATAACTTGCTACATGTGTTCGGCATACCAAGACGACATGTCGTGTGCAAGACCCGTGTCCCTACTTCTAAGGTCAAGGTCACACTTAGTGTTTATTCACAATAGCATGCTTCATATAAGGACATAGAGTATAGATTGTCGTGTCCGGGCTGTAACTTTCCCTTGTATGGACAGATTTTAAAATAACTTGCCACATGTGTTCGGCATATTAAGAAGACGTTTCGTGTGCAAAACTTGTGTCCCTACCTCTAAGGTCAAGGTCACATTTAGTGTTTATTCACAATGGAATGCTGCATAGATGGACATAGAGTATAGGTTGTCGTGTCCGGGCTGTAACTTTCCCTTGTATGGACAGATTTTAAAATAACTTGCCACATGTGTTCGACATACCAAGACGACGTGTCGCGTGCAAGAACCGTTTCCCTACCTCTAAGGTCAAGGTCACACTTAGGTGTTTATTCACAATGGAATGCTGCATATAACAACATAAGAGTATAGGTTGTCGTGTCCGGGCTGTTACTTTCCCTTGTATGGACAGATTATAAAATAACTTGGCACATGTGTTTGAATTACCAAGACGTTGTGTCGCGTGCAAGACCCGTGTCCCTACCTCTTAGGTCAAGGTCACACTTAGTGTTCATTCACAATGGAATGCTGCATAGAAGGACATAGAGTATAGATTGTCGTGTCTGGGCTGTAACTTTCCCTTGTATGGACAGATTTTAAAATAACTTGCCTCATGTGTTCAACTTACCAAGACGACGTGTCACGTGCAAGAACCGTGTCCCTACCTCTAAGGTCAAGGTCACACTTAGTGTTTATTCACAATGGAATGCTGCATATAATGACATAGAGTATAGATTGTTGTGTCCTGGCTGTACCTTTCCCTTGTATGGACAGATTATAAAATAACTTGCCACATGTGTTTGGAATACCAAGACGACATGTCGCGTGCAAGATCCGTGTCCCTATTCCTTAGGTCAAGGTCACACTAAGTGTTTATTCACAATGGAATGCTGCATATAACGACATAGAGTATAGGTTGTCGTGTCCGGGCTGTAACTTCCCCTTGTATGGACAGATTATAAAATAACTTGGCACATGTGTTTGAATTACCAAAATGATGTGTCGCGTGCAAGACCCGTGTCCCTACCTCTAAGGTCAAGGTCACACTTAGTGTTTATTCACAATGGAATGCTGCATATAAGGACATAGAGTATAGGTTGTTGTGTCCGGGCTGTAACTTTCCCTTGTATGGACAGAATTTAAAATAACTTGCCACATGTGTTCAACATACCAAGACAACGTATCGCGTGCAAGAACCGTGTCCATACCTCTAAGGTCAAGGTCACACTTAGGTGTTTATTCACAATGGAGTGCTGCATATAAGGATACAGAGTATTGGTTGTTATGTCAGGGCTGTAACTTTTTCTTGTATGGACAGATTTTAAAATTACTTGCCACATGTGTTTGACATACCAAGACGACGTGTCACGTGCAAGACCTATGTCCCTACCTCTAAGGTGAAAGATACACTTTGTGTTTATTCACAATGGAATGCTGAATATAAGGACGTACGGTAAGAATGTATGTTGTCAAGTATGGGTGGTATTTTTTTATGTTCAGAGGCAATTTAAAATAACTTGCCATATGTATTTGTTTGATCTTTAACTTTTCATGTACTGACCTTGTTTGTAGGTCAATGTCACATTCGGGGGCATTCGTCACATACTGTGACTGCTCTTGTTATACTTCAGAGTGTGCACCTACCAACATGAAAACCAATGGGATAAAGCGGTCGTGTCATGTGACATTGAGATGAGCCAATCAGGGCAGGGCAACCAATATGAACTGTTATACGTAAGTATTCCTGTGTTGATATATGATTTAAACATAATTTTTTTGCGGTTTGGTTTAAAAAAAGCAGCATCTAAATTATATATTTTGAGGGTCATGTTTTTTTTATATCGAACTAATGGTATTACTGTTAATAGTTTCTTCTAACTTAATTCCCATCATATCTAATGTGATGTTGAATTAGATGTAACACCAGCGACTGAATTTAAATTCTTCATGAAAGAAACTGAGGTATTGTCATTCATAGTCTTGGTGTTGTCCTCATCATAGTGTAACAACTGTAACCCTGGATACAGGACTAAAAAGATCAAGAAATTCATATGCAAATAAGAAATTCAACCTGTTAAAAAACCCCAGATGAGCATTGTTGTTCTCTTCACTGCGCTCTTGTAACCTTCTGCTTCATCTTATAGGCCCTCCAGAGTTTTGGTACGAGCCACATACTGTCCATGTATATGCAAGGCATGCTGGGACAGGAAACTGGGACTGTTCTCACCTCCAATACTAGAGAGCTCCAGTTTGAATCTGCATGGAGGGTGGGGCAATGGAATCTTGATGTGCCCAACAAGTAAGATATTAAGATATGAAGCATGTGTTTTCTATGCCGTTGTGACTGCTTTAGTTGCAATTAACTGCACAGAAATTTCAGAATAGCACATTGCCAAAAAATGGATTATTTTATTATAAAACCTGTTATTTTGAGATTTTTCTTATTCAATTATTAAGTCCAGGATAATTTCAATCGTAAATGTAATGAGATCAGATTTAAATACACATGATGTACATACAGTACATGTATAAATATAGGTCACAGGGCAGTCCAGGATTCCATGAATGTATGTACAGATCCCTGAGGTTGGTGAAAGAGGACCATTTCTCTTTGGCTACAAGCTCACTTAACTTAGCGAGGTAAAAAATTTCACTTTTTTTCTGATTCATTAATATATTGTGTATACTGGTAAGGGACCCCTTTTTGCCTGGAAATGGAGGTTTATCTTGAATAACTTGAAAAATGCTCAATTTTACAGGGAGAAAGTTATTCCTCTGAACAAAAAATCAGTATGATAAAATGTATGATGTTTGCTTATTTTAAATATAAATTCACGTGCCTGTAAAATCCACAAAAAATGACTGTGTTTATGATGTACCAATAATTCAACCACCAAGTAGTAATTATTTAAAAAATCTAAAAAAAGATGTACCTGAACGATAATTAAATATGAAATTTTGTTCTTTTTTCTATAAAATTAATCACATATACTATTTGTATGAAAAAAACAATTATTATGGCATTAAACAAGGATTTTACAGGGTGAGCCAATAATTGGTAGGGGTGAAAAAGTGGTCCCTAACCAGTATGGAATAGAATAATAGAGGCTCAAAAAGCTCTCAAAAAGCTGCTGTGCAATGCTGCTAAAGAAATCTGGAATAACATGTATTTCTAGTTAACCAAGAAAGTATTCAATAAGAAAAAAGCTCATTTTTATCAACAAATGTATCATAAGATTGCTTTTTAAATTGGTATCCTTGAATAATTATGATATTATATTTCAAAACAAATACTATTGACTAGATACGGAAGCCTATTTGAATAAATTTGTGATATTACCATCATATCAAACCAAAATACTTGATACTACAGTCTTTGGTCATACTTTTTTAATAAGATGGTCTGAAAGAGTCTTGCATAAAGAGTACCAAGTGAAATATTTCAGAACAAGTGCCCTTCTAAGACTACAGGGTGGGTGCCTGGACAGCACAAAACAGCTCTATTCTGCAATGGCTGACCTCCAGTGTATTAATATGGTCCAAGATATAGCAACCATCCTAAACAGGTACAATGTTTGCCGTTAAGAATTTTGATTTTATTTGTTCGCCACAAAAAATGAGATATTGTCCTAGCCTTGGTTTCGCTGTTGTCATGGTTGTGTAAATCCTCTGCCATAACTCAAAAACCATTTAAGATATTCACATGAAACTTGGTACACCTGTTTCGAGTGACAATGCACACATGGAAAGCAAGACCCATAACTTTGGCTTCAATAGAGTTGACTGTTAAAAAACAACAACAACAGACAAATAATGGTCTTCACTCTAACTGCTCTTGTTCAATTTTTTGATACTTAGCAAAATTTGTCCAGGAGCCGTATTCAATAAGCATCTTAATGAATATTTTCACCTTAGTGAGAATTTCGATATTTTTAACATCAACTATTTTAATTACCCGCTACTTTTTATCAGATTTATTCATATGCATATATTGTTTAGCCTATTCTCTTTCTTATTTTGATATTTTTAATCCCGCGCCACAGAGTGGGGAGGGGATTATACGAATGCACTTCGTCCGTCTGTAAGTCTGTCCGTCTATCTGTCTGTCCGTAACATTTCGTGTCTGGGCTATAACTTACCCATGACCCAGGTCCATACCTCGAAGGTCAAGGTCACATGAGACATTTAAAGGTCAGAGTACACATGCTCGTGTTCGTGCTATAACTTAATTATGCATTAATGAATTACCATATTACTTGGTACAAATGTTGTCCTCATTGAGACAATGTGCAGTAACCTTGACCCGGGTCCATACCTCAAAGGTCAAGGTCACACAAGACATTTAAAGGTCAGAGTACACATGCTCGTGTCCACGCTATAACTTACTTATGCATTGATGGATTACCATAAAACTTGGTACAAATGTTGTCCTTTTTGAGATGGTGTGCAGTGACCTTGACCCAGGTCCATACCTCAATGGTCAAGATCACATCTGACATTTAAAGGTCAGAGTACACATGCTCATGTCCGCGTTGTAACTTACTTATGCATTGATGGATTACCATATTTATTGAACTTATACATTTAATGCACTTTTTAATAGCAACAATTACTGAATTTGATCCAAGAACTCAAACCAATTGCAATTTGTGCCAGTAATCCATCATGAAGTTTCGGGTCCATATTATGACAATGCTAAGTAGAGGATAAGATATAAATGTTAATTGAAAGAGTTAAACAAGTTGCACAGATTGATACTTAGCGCACTCTGCCAAGCATTATCATTTTGTGCAACAAGTTTAATATTTAAAAAAACAATGGACACAAATGTGATAATAAACTTATAACACATGTTTTCTCTTCAAAAGCAGTAAAACAATGTTATGATGTCACCACAATATATATTTATCACTTTATCGAAAATACTTAAGGCTTGCTATTTCATTGGAGTTATAAGTCAAGGACCCATTTTCCTTCTTTTTTTTTTAGCCAAAATAACCTTGACATTGATCTTACCTACACTACACACAATATGAATAACTTTAACAAATATCGTTTTATAATATGTTCATATATCCAAGAATATTTAGGTTACCGATCAAACAACTTGTATTTCCTATATTCCCACTCTTGACCAGTGGTTGTGTACAATTTTGGTCAGATTCAACGTACCAGTCAGGTTGCGAGAAAAACAAAATATACTAAAAAACAACGGTGGGGGATATAGCCGTCCTTCGGACTGCCTTGTTGGTGTACAAACATTCGTTTTCTAAAAATTCAAATTAGAAAAAAAGGAAAATTTTCACTAAGTCGAAAATTGTTACTATATGATGCTTATTGAATACGGCCCCAGGGCATATCTCAAAAACAATTAAAAGGAATTTATTTAAACTTAAAACATATGTAGCTGACAATGTGAATTGGTGCACAATGCAAGAATTCGAACCCTTCAATCCATTTTTGAAAAGTTCTTTCCCTTGTACTTCATTATTTTGTTTTTGAAATAAATATAATTATAATAACTATATAATATTGCTTTTAAACTATTAAAATAAGCAACATTCTGCAACAGCGAAGGCACATTTAACAATTCTTAAAGCTCATCCACCTACAATATCATCTGATTCAGTAAATTACCCATATGCAAACTATCAAGCATTAGGAATCATTGGAAAATTTCTTGATTCAATTATTTATTATCTACAAACGACTTTTTATACGCCCGAAGGGTCGTATTATGTTATGGCCTCCATCGTCTGTCCGTCTGTCTGTCTGTCTGTCCGTCCGTTAGCAATTCCGTGTCCGAGCCATAACTTGGTAACTAATAAAGCAATTTTCAAATAACTTTATACAAATCATCACTACATTAAAAGGATGTGTCGCACGCAATTTCCAGGTCCATACCTCAAAGACTAGAATCACCATGGGGGTGCGTTAGCAAATCCGTGTCCGGGCCACAACTTGGTCACTAATAAAGTCATTTTCAAATAACTTTATACAAAGCATCATTACATTAAAAGGATGTGTCGCGCGCAATTTCCAGGTCCATACCTCAAACACTAGAATCACCATGGGGGGGGGGGGACGTGAGCAATTCCAAGTCCAGGCCATAACTGGGTTACTACTAAGCAATTTTCAAATAACTTTATACAAATCATCTCTACATTAAAAGGATTTGTCAAGCATGCTTTCCAGGTCCGTACCTCAAAGGCTAATTTCACTGGGGTGCGTTAGCAATTCCGTGTCCGGGCCATAACTTGGTAACTAATAAAGCGATTTTCAAATAACTTTATACAAATCATCGCTACATTAAAAGGATGTGTCGTGCGCAATTTCCAGGTCCATACCTCAAAGACTAGAATCACCATGGGGGTGCGTTAGTAAATCAGTGTCCGGGCCACAACTTGGTCACTAATAGTCATTTTCAAATAACTATACAAAGCATCATTACATTAAAAGGATTTGTCAAGCATGCTTTCCAGGTCCGTACCTCAAATGCTAATTTCACTGGGGGGCGTTAGCAATTCCGTGTCCAGGCCACAACTTTGTGTTACTACTAAGGAATTTTTAGAAAACGTGTCCTAGCCACAACTTTGTAACCAATAAAGCAATTTTTAGATAACTTTATACAAATTATTGCTACATTAAAAGGATGTGTTGTGAGCACTTTCCAAGTCCTGCTACTTTTAAACTTAGTAAGCAGAATACTAGCATAACCTAAATGTTTATTAAAGACCTCAAGCCGAATCTTCTTCGGGCGTATAATGCTCCGTTTCGCAGTGCTCTTGTTTCTGTATGTTTAAGTGCTAAGATACAGGAAGTTATTACATTTTTTCACCTTAGTTTTTTAGCAGAGTTAAACAAATCTAAGAACAGTTCAACCTCTTGAAATAGCTGAAGTACTTTTTGACGTACATGTACTTCAGATGACATACTTCAGATGTTTAAAGTATATGTTGAAATGAGGATAAAACCTTTTGGGATAAGCGCTTTAAATATAAGGAAAGTTAAGGTGACAGTTTTTAAGATGAATTGAAAAAGAGAGGGGTTTTTTCTACTTCTATATTGTCAATGTCACTGAGGTTCCTTATATTTAAAGTTGAGCCTTTTTGTGCAAAAGTGTTTAAGCATCTTGAATATATCTTGTGCAATAGCGTTTTAACAGCCTGAATATATTTTGTGCAATAGCATCTTAGTATCATGAATATATTTTGTGCAATAGTGTTTTAACAGCCTGAATATATTTTGTGCAATTGCGTCTTAGTATCATGAATATATTTTGTGCAATAGCATTTTAACAGCCTGAATATATTTTGTGCAATTGCGTCTTAGTATCTTGAATATATTTTGTGCAATAGCGTTTCAGCATCCTGAATGTATTTTGTGCAATAGCGTTTCAGCATCCTGAATGTATTTTGTGCAAAAAGTAAGTTTTTATCCCAAAAGGTTTTATTCTCATTTCAACATGTACTTTAAACATCTGGGGGTACATGTTTGTCAAAAGGTCTGCTGAAAGATTGTCACTTGAGAGTATCGTTAAACAGACTTCTGGATCAAGATTGAAATAAGCGATAACATAATATGCGATGTATGTCAGACTTGTTTTCACTTTCAGAAATGACAATAACATTTATTTATTCTGTAAAGTGATTTTGATAAGAAATTCTATATTCTATAATGAATATGAATTAAGTGTTCCAATACAATAAAAAAAGCTTCTTTTTTTATTATTAAGTAACTTTAAATATTTTTAATTAAATGTCATTACTAAGCTATTGAACAGTTAAAATTACTGCAAACAGTGATTTATCTTCATTTGATTTTGGAGTTGTCTCTCTTTACTCATATTTATATAGGATACTTAATTAATTAACACATTCTTAAGCTAAATAAAATACATTTAACATTATGTGTTAAAGATAAAGAAATGAATGTGTTTTACAAGCACAAACATACTTGTGTGTAAAATATAGTTGAAATATCAATTATGTTTTGTTTAGTGAACAGATTTTATCAGTATGCAGTGTAAATCAATAACAACAACCACATGGTCGACAACCACTTGGCTATCCTGCCTTCAGGCTATCTCGATAATCTTTCTTTTCTTCGCTCTGTTGGCTATGCTATTTATAGCAATAAGAAGTTTTATCCTAGCGTTTAAACATCTTAAATCTGTCTTTATTTCAATAATTTACCAATTAGGTCAATGATATAATTAATATCAAATACATATATATAATTGGCTTTACTTGTTGAATTTAATGATGCAAACAAAACACTTATATCACCTGCAACCAGTTTAATATCAAAGCTTTAACATCGGTTTACCAACCTACAGCAGTTTATATCATGGTTTAAGCTTGGGGCTATATATACTTGGACAGACCTCAGAGCAGTATCGCTTCTCGGCCTTTTGGCTAAGATCAAAGTGTAGTATCTGTTCTTATCAGCTTAATATCTGATACGTCCCCCATTGGGGGACTTCGATATTAAACTGATTTTTGTACACAGATGAGAAGTCAGGGGCTTGCTCCGCTCTCGTCACGGGTTGGCCTGGTATTGCAGTACCTCCAGGATCGGCCCACTCCCCTCCAGGGGAGAAATAAACAATCATACTCTCGTCACGGGTTGGCCCGGTATTGCAGTACTTCCAGGATCGGCCCACTCCCCCCTAGGGGAGAAATAAACAATCATGCTCATGGGTTGGCCTGGTATTGCAGTACCTCCAGGATCGGCCCACTCCCCCCCCCAAAAAACTCAAATGAGGAAATAAAAACCATGACTGGTACATTGTCACTTAAATACTATGAAGGTGTATTGCGGTATCTCCTGTCAGCCCTGAGATCTCCCCGACCAGGGGGGAAATAAAAACATAATTAAATACAGCAAAAATAAAGATTAGTGAATTGAAATTTCGATTACATTATTTGGCTTGTACTTACTGTTTTACCTTGGTCATATTAAGAAACCGTTCACAATATTACTAGAGACAAAATCCAGGCCCATATCTCTGGCTTTTATAATTATTGAGTTATTCCCCTATTTGAACTGGAAAACAACAACAGATGAGTGTTTGAGGTTCACTCCCAAACACTTTGCGATGCTCTTGTTAGACTATTTTGATGGTAATGATATTTAATGAAATTTGATACCAAGATTTTTAACAATGACATTAATGTTTGCAATGTTTGGTTCCACCACTCTAGCTTAAAAACTCTCCACAATCGGTATAGGAAAGAAAAAAAAAAGATATTTGAATTTTGTTTTATTTTTGTATTCAGTATGAACATAATATTATTTGATCGCAATTCGCATAATGTAGGAAATCAGATGGTACCAGCCTTCCTCTTCTGAGTGACACAGTCTACACTGATACAGAGTTTGCTGTCCTTGACCCAGTGTTACACATGCAGTGTACCTCATCTCGACTGCTGCACGAGAAACTTGGGGCCAATACACTGTTTAAGGATGTGGTGACAAGTCTAAAACAGCTTGCTGTAACTGCCAGACAGGCCAACAGACATCAGGTCAGAAGTTTCACTATCTCATTTTAATGTGAAGGAGTATTGCATGTCTATCTAGAACCTAAAATGGGGCAGGGTACCAGACAAAAAGGGCAGGTAAGTGATAGGGGTCAGTTCTAGTTGTGTTGTCTCTTTAAGGCAGGTTATCTGATGCTTTAAAGGAGCTAGACACCAGATGGTTCTAAAATCAACAAATACAGTATTTCCTCAAAACAAGCCTAGAATTGTAAGTATGAGCTAGTAGATTAGGCCGATAATACATCACATGACATAGTTTAAATAATAAAGGCAACAATCATGTTGCTGTCTCATCTGTGTCTCTACGTTTAAAATATCGCATTGTTGATACCCATTTTAAATTATATCTGTTTATGAGTACAGATAAATATTCCATCGCTATTTTTTAACTTACTGGGAAAAGATGCATAATGTCGTAAGCGATGTTTTACATCAGTAAGTAAGATTCAATGCATTGTACACAACAATGTCAATTTTATTTTTGACAATTTTATTTTTTTCTTGCAATTGTATCATCTGGTGTCTAGCCCATTTAATTTATTTTTTGTTATAAAAAGAAAATAGCATCAACAGGATTAGCATAATAAAATGTAAAGTGATTTATACAATGGAGAATTTTCACAGTTTAAGTGTACTCCAGATGCATAAGATTTGAATTTCTTTCCCCAGATATCTGAGAGAGCAATTGCTAGCCTGAAGCAACTGTGTGGCTCAGACCCAGGGCTTGCAATCCCCTGCACAATTGAGGAGGCCCGACTGTTCTGGGCACGTGGGGAGCAAAACATTGCCAAGCACCTCATCAGGGCCTCCATTGACAAGCTTAATAAGGTAATGTTGTTTTTAGACAAAACCTTGTTAGTACATTCTCATCAGGAGCTCTTGAAAAGAGAAGAATAAAAATCTGATAAGGTTAGATTTATATTACTTTGTATGTAAATTCTGAAAAATAATGGTCTAAAACAAATCCTGTCTGTCTTATTCTTTGCTACAGTTGCGCACAACAGACAGTGAATGTGCCAAAATGTTCCCGAAAGCTCTTGGTATCTATGGCGATTGGCTGGCTGAAACTCGTTCAGAAAACCCCAACATCATTATGGAGAATTATATGGAAAAGGTAAGATCATCTTTAAAGTTTCCAAACTTAATGTGAACAATAAGCAGTAATAAGGGAAGTGACAAAAAGTGACCTTTTTGTGAAGGTTAAAAAAAATAAAATGCAGAAAGACGTTGACATCACTTCTTTTCTATGATTGATAAAGGCGTAACACAGAAAAGTTTATATACAGAAGTTTTAATGTGTTTGTGTGATTTTGAGCTTACCTGATCACAAAGTGCTCACCATGAGCTATTGTGATAGGGTGATTGTCTGTCGTCATCTGTCCATGGTCAAAGTTTCCCTTTAAACAACTCCTCCTCCTAAACCACTGGGACCACTGTTCCTTTTCCAGATTCCTTCAATAAAAGTGGTTCCATACAGGACTCTGATTCAAAATCTTCTCTTCAGAATCTGCTAGACCAATTCAAAAATAATTTCACAAAAATGATCCTTAGGTGACCCTAGCCTGATTTTAAAATATTTTTACAGAAATGTTCCTTACGTGACCATTTTAACAAAACTAGTAATTATTTAAATTCTTTTTTTTTTACAATTACTTTATGGTTTTACATGCTTTGAAGATATCAACTCCAAAATTCATGAACTTATTTACACAGTGTGTGTATACCACGTGATAAATTACATCATATATGCTACGTTGGAAGGCAACATTTTGCTTAAAATGAAGACTTAAATCAAAGATAACTTTTCTTTTACTACAACATTTTAAATAAAACAAAGGGCAATCTATTCCACTTAAAGAGCCCCGCCTTAGTTTCATGACCGAAGTTTGATAAGGTGATTAGTTTCATCAAACACTTGGACAAACCTGTTTCCAAAATAATGTTTTGACAGTGCTCCGTCAGACGGCCATATTGTGAACAGGTTTGTTGAAGTGTTTTTAGAAACTTAATGTTTCTCTCAATCAAACTCTGGAAAAAGACAGAAAGCAGGCTGCGTAAGCGGCATTAACTGCGCTCTTATTTTTTTTCAATGGTGTAGTAAAAGATCTTTGATTTAAGTCTTCATTTTAAGCAAAATGATGCATCAGAAAACTGAATTTTTAATTGTTTCAAAATATCTATTATTTCTAACAAATATTGTCTGTTTGGTTGTAGAACATATTATTTTTAACAGGTACAACAAGTTTAAGCATCTTTGCTTCTATCACAATGAAGTGAATATGGCCCCATGTCTGGTTTTTTGTCAAGAAAGTCTAAGTCTGTGAGATATCAGCTCTCATCACAAATGAGCCTAAAGACATATGTATAATTTAAATATCCCGTTGCAGACCATTGCCTTGTATGAGGAACTGGGCGAAGACAAAGAGACATCAGTAGACGCATACCTGTCACTGGCGAGATACGCGGACACTCAGTATCAGAACATCGTGAACTACATGCGGTCCAGCACGTTCGAGGCCAAACAGACACTGATGAGAAACGCAAAGGAAGAGGCCGAGAGATTGAGAGAAGTTATGGGGGAGTCAGCCAAAGAGTGAGTTGCTATTGTATTTAAATATTGAACAACTTACTGGTATCAATGTGTTGTTTGTGTATGTATATCAGGCAAATATATAGAAAGCAATATGTATGCTTCTGTGTAAATTAATATAAAATTTCAAAATTTAGACGATATTTCAATAATATCTTAAAATCTTAAAAATGTAAGATTGAAAACTTCAAAAATAAACATTGTACAATATTTGGCCTTGTATGTTTGTACATGTTAAATCAACTTAAGATTGCTGTGTTCAACATCAGAT
Source organism: Mya arenaria (assembly GCF_026914265.1). NCBI lineage: Eukaryota > Metazoa > Mollusca > Bivalvia > Myida > Myidae > Mya > Mya arenaria. The sequence goes on along the minus strand of NC_069127.1, from coordinate 71,423,262 downwards.
TTAATAAACAAGTTTTGTTTTTACTCATTTCTTTTTTTTATGTGAAGCTTCGATTTCAAATTTAAATCAGAAAATATCTAAGGACACTACATCATTATATTTATCTTTTGATGTGGGAAATTATCCTCTGAATGGTTTACAAATGAGTTGAGTGTGGTCTAGTGTTATAGATGTTTGCCTCTCACCCTAGAGGTTGTGAGTTTGATTCCACCATAGTTACTGTCTGAAGGACATCAGTACCGGTTTCTACCAAGGAAATAGGCTCGAGAGTGTTTCAGCTTTCAGCTACTTTCACAAGTGAGCTGAATTAAAAATGTATAAAATAAAATTGTTAAAAGAATGTACACAATATACTAATTATCTTTCTGTTCAGTCGCTACCTGCGGACATTAGAAAAGCAGTCAGAGATTGACGAGCTTGAGCTCTCGCGCATGCAGGAGGACCGCCAACTGTTTCTCCTGAAGGCCGTTCAAAACTACATCCAGTGTCTGCGGAGTGGGGATACACACAACCTCAGGGTGTTCCGCCTAACATCTTTGTGGTTTAACAATATTGACAATGAGCTGGTGAATTCAATGATCCAGGTAAGATTATTTGCTTTATGTTTACAAGTCATTTGGAATGACTTGATGTAGTTTCTTGATATTTGCAAATTTGTGGTCAGTATATGACCTCAGAGTCTACTGATTTTGGGGTCAGGAGTTCAAAATTCAAGGTCGTGGTGACCATGACAAAAATTGACATTTATTGTTTCTTCATAAAAATATTAAACTTTACAACAAAAAGAATTTGATAGGAGAAAAAATTATAGAATGAAACCTTTCAGGGTTGTGTGAGCAGTATATCAACCTACAAGTGGCTTCCCCTTATGTATCAACTAGCTGCTCGTATGGATGTGAAGCCGCACAATGGCACCACAGAGGAGTTCCTCAACACACTCAATAAGGTAAATTAAAAGCTGATAAAAAATTTCCTCTTTTTTATATGGAATTCATTAGTTGATATATTTTTTATTTAATGAATGAAGTGGTATATGAAATGATATTAATGTATTAAAGGAATGAATTGTGGGGTTGATGTCATTATCGGGGTATGAACGCAATTGGGTTGGTCAATGTGCGTACTTTGACCAACCCAATTGCGTTCATATCCCCGATAATGACATCAACCCCGCAATTCATTCCTTATATTTACACCAATAGTTCATTATTTCATTCAAGAATTGTTAAAAAAATACTTCATTTCATTTAAGAAAACCTTTTCAGTAATCCGTTCTTACACATTCTGTAAATAGAACGACCCGACTATAACCGGAAACATTTTTTTCAAATGACGTCACAATAACGCGGGAAAAGATCAACCACTTGAAATCACTTTAAAACGTAAAATTAAAACAATTCTGGTACGAATATATTTAAAATATAATAAACTTACACTTAAAAATGTTGATCTATATTTTACGGGACCTGCAGACACAATACAACCAATAACAAGATCAATAGCTTTCATGTATATTGTTATGCAATGAATTACGATCCGAACATATCCGAAGATGTTGCGTTCATCGATTGATGAACGCAATTGCCGAAAGGCAGTTCATTTAAGGAATGGAAGTTGAGGTGTAAATATATGGAAATGGTATTCTTTGTTACTTTTGTTGATATAATTATCAGGACATTTTATTTTGGCAGATACCAAAATAATCATTGAAACAAATTGCAAAAGAAATATGAATTAACATAGACCATGTAAATTAAATCATGGTTATTTTTCAAAGATAGATAATGATACTTACCACCCCCCTACTCTCTTTTGATCCAGCTGATGTATGACACGGCGGTAGAACACCCTCATCACACCCTGTTCTGCATTCTTGCCCTCGCTAATGCCAACAGGGACACAGAGCTACTGCAGCAGGGTCGGGCCAGCAAGAGGGGGTCTCGGCTCTCCAAGTCACAGCAACCAGATTCTGCTGTTGAGGAAGTTAGCTTCCGTTTTCAATCAATAACTTTTGAATGAGTAGGGGTCGTGTCTTCTAGCATAGTATGCACATTGCTCATGGTCAGAAGATGACCACTATTTATTTTCAGGTCAATGTTACTCCGGTTAATATTAAAGGCTTCAATAGCAATATTAATTGTCAAAGTTTTGACTATTGACTGACAAGCCATTCAATAAGTGTATGTATAGCTTGTTTCACAATCATTGTTAAATAAATAAGTATAAACTAAACTTAGTGTTTAATCTTTAAAGGGTCGAGTGCAAGCTGCGAAGTCACTGGTACAGAAGTTAAGACAAGACAAGAAAGTTGGCGGGATTATAAGGGACTTGGAGAAACTGTGTGATGCCTACATACAGTTGGCTAACTGGGGGGTCTCACAGTATAAAACAACCACCAGTATGTGTATGTACTGAAATTTATGACATTAAACAAATATATGCTATTGTGGGTAACAACAAATAGCAATTTAGACTGTTTCTGTTATGTTAAATGTTTGATCATCTTCAAACATGTTTCAAACTTGCTATGTTAATGGACAGAATTAAAATACAGAATTAAAAAGAAGGAATTTGAAAATATCATTTTTCATCATACAGAAATAATACCATGTTATATTTTGTATCTCATTTTAGCACCCATCCCGTTACCTGATGCTCTATGGATTTCAAAGCTTAAAGATCTGAAGAAAGTTCCGGTTCCCACGAAAGACATTATGGTGGGTGAGAATAACTCCTCTTGGATTCTGTGTTTGCTCTTTTCATGTACATTTATATTCTGAACCTAACTAGTTGTTATCTTGCTTAAGTGTTACATATCCATCTAAAATTTATTTGACAAAAAACTATGAAAACAGTCAAATTATTTGAACACCTATTATAATAACCCGCAAACAAAGTTATGAATCAGGTCAATTAAATAAATGGCTATTACTTCAGGTTAAACCATCAGGAGACTACAGCGATGTCCCTTACCTGGTGAAATTTGAGCCAACATTCAAACTGGCTGGTGGGATCAATCTTCCTAAGATCATCTCTTGCATGGGCTCTGATGGCTCCAAGAATAGACAATTAGTCAAGGTAATGGTGGCGCTATTATTTGTGCACAATATTTTAAACAATTGCTTGTTTACCTAACTTTGTATTGATCACAATAAGGGGAAATAAAGCAACTTAGATTTTGTAAATTTGTAATCCATTACAGAGCAATATACCAGGCATTAAAACACTATTGCCTTACCGATAAATGAAGTTGAAGTTTCACTTGCATGCTCTAAGATATACTTGTATGCACACTGCTGTCTCTAACTAGTTAAGGCTGTTGAAAATTATAATGCCATCGACTTTGTACCTAATATCCCTATCTCGTCACCAGGGTCGTGATGATCTGCGTCAGGATGCTGTGATGGAGCAGGTGTTTGGAATGGTAAACAGTCTGCTCAAGAAAGATCCAGCCACACGGAAACGCCAGCTACACGTCCGACAGTATAAGGTATATGTACTTTCCCACTACCATTTCTCCAGTTTGATGTGGTGATGCAGCAGGTGTTTGGAATGGAAAGAAAGATACGGCCACACAGAAATGCCAGCTACATGTTTGACAGTATAAGGTATATATATGTACCTATGTTCAAGTGTTGAGTTGCAGTGATTGACGGGTGTTTGAAAAAATCTAGTCAAACCTGGGCACTCAGAAACACCAGAAACATGTCAGGCAGTATAATGTAGAGGAGAACTGTTGGTTTTAGTGTACAATAGTGTAATAGGGTGGTTTCTTATGGCCACGACTATAATTACGGTCTAACTCAGCAGTTAGGGTTCAGTGTAGTTAGATAACACGTCGGAAGTCTTCAGGGGCTTTTATTACATATATCAATTATCCACAGCTCTGAAAGTACATAAAAACCAACTTAAGCATATTACACAAGAGTTAAAAATAAGTCTGTATATTTTCTATAATACTTTGAGAATCAATAATCCTCATAATTAATACTATTTTCTAGCAGCAATACTATTACATAATATAATCAAATTAAAACAATACAAACATCATATACAAAACAGGTACAAACACATTTCACATCCCATTACATATAATCTAACTCACCAGCTGTAGGCCAAACTGCCTATATTCTCCCTGACACATACATTCAACCGGTGCCGCAGGGTTGATTCACTATTTTGACCTTTTAGAAATATTATAACTATCATATTTCAAACTTACTAAATACTTAGATACAACTGCTCAAAAGTAATTATAACAATTACACTTCTAATTAAATAATATTCTAGAAATACTAGGTTCTAGAAGTAGAACTAATTGACTAACCTTCAATATCTTTTCTCGCCTATTCCAACAATTACAGATAATAAAAGTAAAATATGATGTGTTCGCCTTGAAAACAAAGAACAGAATGATCCAGTGTTCCCACCAAAAATGTCAATTTAGGGATTATAGTCACAGATGAACACACAGCAATTATATTTTAAAATTACTAAGAAAGGCAACTCTGTCAATAAAGTCAAAGCTGATTTGCTTGTTTTCTCCCTTACATTAAATCAAACTCGCTTAAAAATAAAATGTAATAATTATGAAACTTGGGACTTTGTTACAATAGCTATATGTTTCACACAGTTTGCACCAAAAGCTGTATATTATGAGTGACTTTGCCACTAGTGAAATATCTCCTATTGGTGCTCACAAGATGAAAAACATAGCTGAAACAAACATTTCATGGCTATATATGTTTTTTGAGATACTATATTATATTCGCTAAACTCTGGGCTATCAGTGCCATGGAAATTAAACAGAAAAAATGAAAAATGATAATAATTGTCCAATTCCTTAGGTGATCCCACTGTCACAGCGTAGTGGTCTATTGGAATGGTGTGAGGGAACCCAGCCAATTGGAGAGTACCTTATAGGGTCAAAGGGCGCACATGCCAGATACAGGCCCCACGACTGGCCCCATATGGAGTGCCGCAGACACATGGCTGTAAGTGTTATCAATGGAGGTGGAGAACTATAGATATGTATATCAAACCTCAAACATAAATGAGGCAACGCCATAGGTCTAGGACTGGTCACACGGTGACCCCATATTTTTCCATATTGGGTCACCAAATTTCTATCATACCATAATGGCGTCTATATTTTATTACAATGAATGTTCCGCTGAATAAATGAAACATTTTTTACCCGATTACACAAGTAGTAAATTAGTATTTGAGTACTCGGACGATCACGGGAGTACTTGTTGCCATCCAAAATTTTAAGGTATGAAGTCAAAGGTCATTGTCGCTGTGACCTTGGATACAAAATTCATGTCCAACAGATAAATATATTGAGTATGCTTGGTCCTATAGTTAGTCATGACCAGCAGATGGTCCCTTTGATTGATTTTAAGGTCAGTAGGTCAAATGTTAGGATGACCTTGGACACAAACCCCTTGTTCGATCAATATAAGGAGAACACTTGGACCTAAAGTTCTCAAACTTGGAGAGGTTGGTCAGATCTCTACTGATTTTTATCCTAACTTCATACTTTCCATTTATACTGGAGACTATAACTCATCAACAAATGAAACATTTAGAACTTGAATATAACTATCCTCAAATTTGTAATGTCATAACATTAAATAACTCCAAAGACATTTAATGCGAAATGACTAATTGGTTGCCATAATGGGTGAGGGGGGATTGCATTTGGGGTCCCAGTTTAGCCCAAAATGGTTGAAACTGCATATCTTTCTCTTAAGAAACTGAATACTGTAATTTTAGTTGAGTTGACATATTGTGACCAAACATGATATATTGGAAGTGTTTATGGAGACCATTTAAAAGGATTGCGGGCCCCAAGGGGGAAGGTCACTCGAAAAAAAATAGAAAAACTGTAATAAGTGAATATCTTTGGGTACAGTTCATTTATTATAGTTAAACCTTGTAACTAATTGTACAATAGGAACATGTTTTCCAATGAGTCATACTTTAAGGAAAAATATATTCCAACTAATCAAGTATATAGAAATGTTATATTGACACAGGCTGTTCAAGTTCAATGTCAATCATTGACAACCTGGTTTCCTGGTATTGTGGCATTTCTTGTTAAGTATTTCAATTCAGACGGGATTATTTCAGTGCATTCTTTTCATAAGTAGATGGCTATTACAATTACTTACAAAGAAAGTCCACAGTTTTCTTCCTGTCAATATTCACTTGGTCTATTAAACTAATTGTCCCCTGATGTTTTTCAAGAATTCAGAGTTCATACTGAAAATTATCTGTATTAACCAATTTTAGTCTGCCACGACAGTGGAGGGGAAGTATAAGGCTTATCAGCAGATCTGTGAGAAGTTCCAACCGGTGTTCAGACATTTCTTCCTGGAGAGGTTTGCAGCTCCGCCTGTTTGGTTCCAGAGACGACTGGCCTACACACGCAGCATAGCTACCAACTCCATTGGTAATGGGATGGATGAGACTTTCTCAGATCAGTCAAAGTTTGTTTTTTCATGTCTAGCGTTTGGTAAATACAGATTTTCACAGGCCAAGAAGTAAAATTCATCATGACTTACAAAGGTCTGTAAGTGTTGGCTTATCCTGACTTGCATAGGTCATAATGTGTTGGTTTATATGAAACTGCACTGGTCAGTAGGTAATGGCTTGTTAATGTGTTGGTAAATCCTGACTAGCATACATGTAGGTCTTTATGTGCTGGTTTATCCTGAGGTCAGTAAGTGTTGGGCTCATCCTGAGGTCAGTAAGAGTTGGGCTCACCTGAGGTCAGTAAGTGGTGGGCTCATCCTGAGGTCAGTAAGAGTTGGGCTCACCTGAGGTCAGTAAGTGTTGGGCCCATCCTGAGGTCAGTAAGTGTTGGGCTCATCCTGAGGTCAGTAAGTGTTGGGCTCATCCTGAGGTCAGTAAGTGTTGGGCTCATCCTGAGGTCAGTAAGTGTTGGGCTCATCCTGAGGTCAGTAAGTGTTGGGCTCATCCTGAGGTCAGTAAGTGTTGGGCTCATCCTGTGGTCAGTAAGAGTTGGGCTCACCCTGAGGTCAGTAAGAGTTGGGCTCATCCTGAGGTCAGTAAGAGTTGGGCTCATCCTGATGTCACTAAGTGTTGGGCTCATTCTGAGGTCAGTAAGAGTTTGTCTCATCCTGAGGTCAGTAAGAGTTGGGCTCATCCTGAGGTCAGTAAGTGTTTGGCTCATCCTGAGGTCAGTAAGAGTTGGGCTTATCCTGTGGTCAGTATGTGTTGGGCTCATCCTGAGGTCAGTAAGTGTTGGGCTCATCCTGAGGTCAGTAAGTGTTGGGCTCATCCTGAGGTCAGTAAGTGTTGGGCTCATCCTGAGGTCAGTTAGAGTTGGGCTCATCCTGAGGTCAGTAAGTGTTGGGCTCATCCTTAGGTACTATGTGTTGGGCTCATCCTGAGGTCAGTAATTGTTGGGCTCATCCTGAGGTCAGGAAGAGTTGGGCTCATCCTGAGGTCAGTATGTGTTGGGCTCATCCTGAGGTCAGGAAGAGTTGGGCTCATCCTGAGGTCAGTAACTGTTGGGCTCATCCTGTGGTCAGTAAGGGTTGGGCTCATCCTGTGGTCAGTAAGAGTTGGGCTCATCCTGAGGTCAGTAAGAGTTGGGCTCACTTGAGGTCAGTATGTGTTGGGCTCATCCTGAGGTCAGTAAGGGTTGGGCTCATCCTGTGGTCAGTAAGAGTTGGGCTCATCCTGAGGTCAGTAAGTGTTGGGCTCATCCTGTGGTCAGTAAGAGTTGGGCTCATCCTGAGGTCAGTAAGAGTTGGGCTCATCCTGAGGTCAGTATGTATTGGGCTCACCTGAGGTCAGTAAGTCTTTGGTTCATCCTGATTTTTCCTGAACATGTGTTGTTATAGACCTTTTAAATTATTGTTACTCTATTGCTCGTAATGTCCATTTACAGTTGGCTACATCCTGGGTCTAGGAGATCGCCACCCCCAGAATATCTTGATTGACTGTAACACCGCTGAACTGGTGCACATTGACCTAGGTGTGGCATTTGAGCAGGGGGAGATACTCCCGACCCCGGAAACGGTCCCCTTCAGGCTGACCCGGGATATTGAGGATGCTATGGGGGCTTCAGGGGTAGAGGGGGGATTCAGGAGGTATTACAACTTGAACATTTGTTGAAAATTATGACATGGTGGTGAAGTTGATTGATTAATAAAAAATAATCAAATTCAGTAATCAATATAAATCTTAAAGATTAACGAATGACCATTTAATTTATTGTTGAAAACAATAATGAGAGTACCATAATTAAGAGTATATAGGAGATTTTATTTGATTGATTTGGAACACAATATCTTCCCATGTTATTATTGGTCTTTACCATTGAGATTATGTAACACAAGCAAGGATCCCTGATATAAATCTTAGGTTATTTTACTGTACCTACTAAATCATCACCTGTTGTTGCCAGTCGAAGCTCAAGAGTATGTGAAGTAACCAACAGCCTGTTAATATAATATATCATTATAGTTATATACCTATTTTTCTCAGGTGATGTTAGGCTCTATTTGATGTATTGTGTAGTTACCAACAGCCCGTTGGTATAATACATGATTATACATACTTATCTTTCTCAGGTGTTGTGAGGCCACGCTTGGTGTACTGTGTAGTAACCATGGGGCCCTTGATATAATACATCATTATACATACCTATCTGTCTCAGGTGTTGTGAGGCCCTGCTTGGTGTACTGTGTAGTAACAAGGGGGCCATGGATATAATATATCGTTATACATACCTATCTGTCTCAGGTGTTGTGAGGCCACGCTGGAGGTAATGCGTCACAACCAGGAGTCCCTGTTGACTATTCTCGAGGTGCTTCTGTATGACCCACTTCACGCCTGGACGATCTCGCCAGCCAAGGCTTTTGCCCTGCAACATCGTCGGGGAGGCGAGAGCGGGGATACGGTGGATGTCGGCAATACCACCTCCGGCGACATAATGGATTATGCCGAGAATCACAGCAACAGGACAAACAGTAAGAGTTGAGGGTTGTACGTGTGGGTTTATGGTTGGATTGCCTCTAGTTATATGTCAAATTGAATGATAGCCATAGTTGGATATTTTTTTAATCTCCATTAACTAACTTCATGATTGACACTGGAACCGCTTTCATTTCTTATGTGGCATTGTCTGTTATGAAACAGAATTCCTGAGAAAGACTTTCTTGTGATAAAAACAACTTATTTTAAGTATTTTCTTAAATTATAGACAAACTTTTAATTGAATGATGCTTGTAGACTTAAAATCTACAATAATACAGGGTGTTGTAACTGTTTACATTACATTTAGGCTCTTACTAGCTCTCATGATCAAGGATGAGAAAATATCTGCTTCATGATATTCCAGGAAAAAGAAGATTATTGAGAGTTTGTAAAAAAAATGAATATGTTGAAAATGGTTACCACTGTTTACTTGTTTTTTCGATTTCTATATTGAATTATCATCCCAATATCTACCACAGAAATTTTATGTTAACCCTTACATGATAAAATTTAAGAGTTCTCATGTTATCATGTTAATTTAAAGTCGCCTTATTATCCATTGTTGTAACAGGTGCTACCCAGGAGAGTGCTAACAAGTTAGCGGAGCGTGTGTTACTACGGTTACAACAGAAGCTAGCTGGGGTGGAAGACGGGGTACAACTCAGCCTGAATGGACAAGTGAACCATCTCATACAGGAGGCCCGCAATCCACACAACCTCTCAAGACTATTTCCTGGATGGCAACCTTATATATAGTGAATGTAGTGAATGATGATTTCTTAATTTTGTCAATTATAATAAATTTATTTTCTGTCAAGAGTCTTCATAAATAAATAAGATAAGAAGATTGGAACTTTGGATGGCAGGCTCACATAGGGAAGAAAAAAACAAACATTTTAAGGTTTATTGAAACTTAACTGCTTTTCTATCTGGAAATCTTCTGAATTTGTTTGGAGAATTTTTTTTCATGTTTTGAAAAAAGAAAACTTATTTTTTTATGCAAGTAACATTGATAGGCATTAAATTTGTTCCATGTTAAACAGTTATTTTTTGTTGAAATGGAAATTGTGTTCTAGTAGTTTGTAAAAAAACAATTTTTAGCTTGTCTGTTTTTCAAAGAATGATGTTGCCATTCACAATGACATCAGTGGGGTTGTGCAAATTCTTTAACCTTGGCTGTTAACTTAAAAATATTTCCAAATCTCAAGATATTGGAACATAATTAATGTTTCCAGAGCTAATATGGACAAGTATAGCAGGGCCAATAACTCTTGCTTAAATGATTGTTGAGTTATCCCCCTTTTTCAACTGGAAATAACAGATAATAATTTAGGTTATTCAGTGCTTTACAGTCGAGTCTTGCCTAAATAGTACATGCATGCATTCTATTAAAGTGTTGTAAAAAAAATGTGTTCAGTAAAAAAGGCATTCTGCATTTAGTGTTATATTCAGAACAATTGAGTTCTTGCTATACAGTTTTGTTTTATTTGAAGCAAATTGTTCTGATCTGACATTGTGTTGAATTGTTATTTATATAATTCAATTTGAACAGTATTTACTCTGTTTTTCCATGTAACCTATATTTAATGTTACGGGGTTAGTTGGCGACCCAATATTGGATATACAGGGCAAAGGAAACCATATCGGGTGAGAGCGAAGGTCAAACCTGAATATTGTTTCCTGCGCCCCATATATCCCATATCTGGTCTCCGACTTACCCCTTAATATTATGACTGTCGACAATCTGTTTACATTGATGAATTTTGGGAAATGTTTCATTTATTCTTCAGAATTGGAAAATAGATGCCATTTTGATGCAATATAATTGAGTGATTCAATATGGAAATATATGTAGTCACGGTGTGACCTGTCCTGGACCAATGGCGTTACACCATATATGTAGGAGGCTTGATATAGACAGCTATCACAAATCGTTAGAAAATTCAAAGCCAGTATCTTTCATTTTGTATGCTCCTTTTAGCTAGCAAGATTATGAGGTAAAACCAAAAATGTGTTCAACTGAAGATGTGACATGTGATGTTTTTACTGAGAGTTCTGCACCAGTAGTGTTCATAAATTTAATCAATTGTTCGTATGTAAGCATAATAATGTTGTACTGTTATGAATTTCTTTAAAATGTGCTTTTAAATTGTTGTGTGATTTATTTTTGAATTCATTTGTATAACTTGTGCTAGTTGTTTTTAATAAATCAGGTGCTTTCAAAGATGTTTTTGTTAGTAGTTTCAAATGATATAATTTGTATACATTAAACGAGGGTAAAATCATTCCACAGAGATGTTCATATGCCCATGCTGGGAGTTTGTCGGTTCAAGCCCGATCGTAAATTTATTAAGAATATGACCACCACACAGAGTGCGTATTTGGCCTTGTGAACTTTCATATAAGGTCATCTGTCACCTTTCTTATTTCTGAAGCTTCAAAAATAAATCAGTAGGTCAAAAGTTCATAGACAATTTTATCCAAGCAAAACATTGATATTTGTTTTCAAAACTGTACACATGGTCCAAATTGTATTGTTGTCTTTATCATTATTCTAACCTTTACCACCTCATTGCATCAAGGAAAATACAAACCTGCCCAACATTGCTCTTTTGATAATAGGCATGTTCACTTTAATGATATAATTAGTACGACTGCGGATTCTGAAATCCAAGGTAACAAGTTTATTGATGCAATCTACACAATCATGTAGAAAATGCGGAGAATGCATGTACTTTTGGAATGGTAAAAAAACAACATCCATTGATTTAGTTTAGTGGGTTTCATAATTCAGTTAAAGTAACAGAAGTATCGTAGACGATTTGCCAAGTATATGCTATGTATTTATTATGCAATTCAGTAACATATAACTTTACAATGGCAGTCAATTATATAATTACAATGAGCCCATCGTTGAGAACTTTGTTAATGTTAACAACATCTTTGTTAACTTTAGATAGTTTAACATTTTATAATGTACTGATATGTTTGAATAAGATGTTAAGCATGATAGAACCATTCTCTTAAGTCTCTAACAATGATGTCAACAACGATATTAACTTGAACAAAATTCTAAACAATCAGCCATATGTCAATCGATAGTATATACAAAATGCTATCCAATAATGTAGAAGTGTACCAATCCAATGATATTAAAGTAAGAATGAAAATTGAAAAAATATAATTCAATAAAATACACTTACAATAAAAATAGTTACCTTATATACATGTCAATCAAAATGATAATGGATAACAGTTATTTACACAATCAATAACAATTACCATGCCAACCAATACCTGTTACCATGATAATCAATTACAATTACCATGCCAACCAATAATAGTTACCATGTCAACCAATTCCAGATACCATGACAATCAATAATAGTTAACATGACAATCAATAACAGATACTATGGCAATCAATAACAGTTACCATGTCAACCAATAAAAGTTGCCATGACAATCAATAACAGTTACTATGACCATCAATAAGAGTTACCATGTCAATTAATAACAGTTACCATGACAACCAATAACAGTTACTATGACAATCAATAACAGTTACCATGTCAATTAATAACAGTTACATTGTCAACTAATAACAGTTACCATTACAATCAATAATTGCAACCATAGCAATCGATAACAGTTAACTATGACAATCAATTACAGTTACCATGTTAACCAATAACAGTTACCATGACAATCAATAACAGTTACTATGGTTATAAATAACAGTTACAATGTTAATGAATTATGTAGGAGAAAAGCTTGCAAATTTCCGAAACGCAAGTACGTCATGGAATTGCAAGCTTGCCCTCTTGCATGGATGAATGTGCACGTGAGCACATGCGGTCAGGTCTTTAATAGCTACAATGTCATTGAAGAAAATAATATACTTGTAATTGTCCTTGGGACATATAATGAATCGACATTTATCGTTGTCATATTGATTGTATTTGAGCCGTGAATTGGCTTCCATGTGTTACCTAGATATATCACAAGTCAATCATTCTGCTTGGCAGTATCCAAAAAGGGAGGTATTTTCAACGTTATGCCGTTGTACTTCGAAAATAGGAGATATTTTCATACTAAAAACATATCTGTCTATAATCAGAAAGGTTTAAAGTCAAAATGGACATTTCAATAAGCTTTAAAATGATATTTAAATTGTAACGATCAATTGAATGGTTCAATCAAATATAAGAAATTAAGTAAAACCATAGGTTCGTTATACATTTTCTATTTAACATTTGTAGAGGTATGAACTTTTGAAGAGCTTTTATAATATAAAATCAAATTTTGCACTTAACTTAACATTTAAGACGTTGTGCAAAAGAAAAATATAGATAGTGGACACACAGTAAAAAATTGTGTAAATCTTGTTTAAACAACACGGGAAGTTGTAGTGTCCGTGACACATTATTTACACATCAGACAATTCATAGTGAAAACTTATGTCTGTGTTTGAAGAACCTCTAAATATTCACTCTCGCCAAAATGGTTAAATATTTCTGTTGTTGATTAAGTCACACTGCTGATGCAAAAACCGTGATGTAGTGTCCGTGACGCTGTAGAGTTTTTACCATTATTTGTATGTTTTAAAAAAAAATTCTTAAACTTTTATTTTGATATCTTATTCTTGAATGGAGCAGATAATTAACAGTCCTAACACATACATCACTCAAGACTACAGTCGAACCCCGTTGGCTCGAACCCCCAGGGACCGTCGAAAATACCCCCAGCCTCGGGAGACTCGAGCCAAGCGGGAATGCTTACCTTCATTAGAAAAATAAATCAGTCCTTTACATCCAGTTCGAGCCAATGAGGAAATCGAGCCAAGCAAGTTCGAGACAACGGGGTTCAACTGTACATCATTTTTATCAGATAAATAACATTAACAGGAATAGAAATGGTTTAAGTTGTTCTTATAAAAACATATATCAAGAAATACAATACACTGAGGGTTATTTTCAGGAGTTTATGGTTTTGAAAACATAGACTGATTCACAAAAAAAACAATGTTTATCATTTTGAATTAGGATGATAGAAAAGGGAACTCTACAAGTCACGGACTCTACAAATGGCCATTGCTGCAAAAGCTGATTCGTCGACCAAAAGAACGTTAGATTAAGAAAAGAGAATACTGTTACAGTCCATAACTTCGAATAAGAAATGTATCCCAATGTAAAAGGTATATTCTTTCTTTACCCACGTGCAATATGGCTGCACAAAATAATGTGAAAATGGCGCGTATTAACCTCCCAGTCAAACTATCTCTTTAAGCTTCTTGTTAAATGGTTTGTACAGGTCCTCCAACTCTTTCTCGAAACAGTCAAAGGCGTACTCCTCGGTCTCTTCACTGGCTAGGATGGTTTCAAGTTTTGGACCCGAAATTGGCTCTGGAAATGTATGTTTTAATCAGGTTATACTTAATCGTGTTAGGTTGATTGTGATGTTGACCACCGGTCAAGTGTGGCAAGATTTTTGCTGTATTGCAGATAGCGCTATTTTGATACTGACCGTTACATAAAAAATCTTCATCAAAAATGACTGTAAAAAGAGGAGGGGTGGTTAACATTACCCGCTCTTATTTGATGTAATAACTGATTCTGTATTTAAATAGAACGCTCTTTTTTACTCGGGTCGTTGCTTTGGTATAAAGGGTTCATGTAGTACTCTGAAATAGCGCTATGTATACGCACATTGGGCGTGGTGGGACCAAAAGAGAGTGCTTCAATAAACTCTTTTATACCCCATATAGGGCCCATAACATGTCACAAAGGATGTATGTTTTACTCCCGAAAAACTAAATAAAACATTGACTTTTGAAACGTTTTAATTTTTGGCATTCCCCACCCACTTCTGCACTATGGAAGGCCCGATATGCCAAATGATCTGAAATATTCTTACGCAGTTGAAGAAACTTAATAATATGTTCCAGCATCGATCTTTTCTTGGTCTGGTAATCCTCGATGTTGATTATCATTATATTTTTCCGTGGAAAAATAGCAAGCCATTCCGCCAGGAACACGCTGTAGAAGCCGGATGCTACATCGACCTAAGAGTAAAGGCAGTTGTTAATTCACTTCACACCAAATAACATGAATAAGACAACATGTTGTTTATTGTAGCGTAAGGCCTCTGGCCCATTTCACAGTTATTCAGACATATATAATCAGTAATAAAATTCATTCATCACTTCCATGATGAACAAGATATATATACTCACACACTCGTATATATATACATATATGGCTTAATCTTTCAGCAAGTTTATATAATTATAATAAAATAAACAATGTAATATTATAAACTTGTACATAGATATTGCATATAAGAGTATTCACTAGACGCAGTTTAACATGTTTGGGTATGATAGTACTACAATGGTTACATAATAATTGTAAATGTCACCAAGACGTTTAAGAAATGTTTATCTTGTTTCAAGAACTTCGTTATCAGTACAATACTAGTTTTTGAGTTGTCTCAGTATCTTCTGAAAAAGGTGAGCAATTTGAGTTCACATTATGACAACCTATGTAAGCAATTGTGTAAGGCTGTGTAAATATGCCCGTAATATAGTAATGTCGTATAAATGTGATCAGAAACTATATTAAAACTACAAGGTCACCACCCTAGAAGTCCAATACCTAGCAAATATCAGGGGCGGACCCAGGATTCGAAGTTAGATCGGGCGTTACTTAGGGGCGTACCCTTTTTACTTGCGCCCCTCCCTCAGAAACGAAATTTATTTGGTTTAAAGTGTTGGCTGGGGGGTTCGGGGTCCTTCCCCAAGAACATTTTAACAATCTATAGTCCAAAATGGTTCATTTAGGGCTATTTTATTACCTTTTCTTCTACGATATTGAACGTTTTTTTTTAATCCGCTAGTGAATATCCTGTATTGCGTCACCATTGTATCATTATCAATAAATGATATAATGACCGCCCTGGGAACGGTCAGTGAAAATAACAAACATACAGAACCTCAGTATCGACGGATTTGTCCCCGATAACGCACTCTTGAAGCGACGAGGAGGTGACACAATTCTTTAGTGTGTGTAGCGACCTGGACAAAACCCGGGAAAACTCGCTACAGGAGTCCATGTCATCGTAGTACAAAGATGAATCCAAATATTCATCAAGCACTCTAGTTTGATAAAAGAACAAAAAATCCTGTAATATAAATCACTGCATGATCAATTCATGCCTAAAATATTGCGCCAATACCTCTATTACTGTAATTATTACTTTTGTCAACACCCTCATCGTCAACATCGTCCTTGTCATTATTATAAAGACCGCCAATGGCATCACAGCAACAACAACTAACGCACACACGCACGCACGCACACACACACACACACACACACACACACACACACACACCATATATAAATACAACTATCAACACGTCAAAACAGCAGCCACAACCGTACACACCTAGACCAAAAACAAACACTTCTATCAACATGGCATCACAGCAACAACAACCAAATACACCTAGACCAAATGCAAACACCATAACCAACATGACAACGCAACAACAGCGACTATAACACATACAACAAATACAAACACCACTACCAACATGACAACACAGCAGCAGCGACTATAACACCTACACCAAATGCAAACACCATAACCAACATGACAACACAGCAACAGCGACTATAACACCTACACCAAATGCAAACACCACTACCAACATGGCAACACAGCAACAGCGACTATAACACCTACACCAAATGCAAACACCATAACCAACATGACAACACAACAACAGCAACTATAACACATACAACAAATACAAACACCACTACCAACATGACAACACAACAACAGCGACTATAACACATACAACAAATACAAACACCACTACCAACATGACAACACAACAACAGCGACTATAACACATACAACAAATACAAACACCACTACCAACATGACAACAAAGCAACAGCGACTATACACATACAACAAATACAAACACCACTACCAACATGACAACACAGCAGCAGCAACTATAACACCTACAACAAATACAAACACCACTACCATCATGACCACGCAGCGACCACGATCAAAACACTTACATCAGCTATTATTCATTAACAACTAGCTGTAAATTCACCTTTCCACGGGATCTTTAAGCACGACAATGATTTTAATGTCCGGGTTTACATGTTGTAATCGCCAGAGGTCTAGGAATCGATTGCCCCGTTGTTGGTTATCAGTGTTGGAATCTTCCTCATCTGCTTCATCCATGTAGAGGTAATCTCCATAAACCGCTAAACGCAGCGAAAAAAAACACTGAGTTATAAACGTTCGGAGGAATATTAATTTAAATAACGATTCTCAAAACTTTATCCCTCCTTTTTATCGTTTAATGGCCGACGACAAGTTTCCTAGTAGTAAAATTAAAGCTATGTTTAAATATCAAAGCAATATCAATGAACATTTTTGAACATTTGATATTGCTCGCTGTTTTAACTGTCTTCTTATATCCTTTTAAGGCATGTAATCAAATTTGAACAATAATTATTTCAGACCACAATGAATGTAACCTCGTGAACATATAAAGAAAAGCCCCTGTTGCTTACTTGCTGAAATACATTGCTATCTTACACTGAAACAAACAATCCTCCTATTTACGTATTCTCTGATTTCGTTTACCTGTTCTGTGTTCTATCGGCCCATGTTCAGCTGCTTCATCAGCATAGTCTGTTATGTCTTTATGCCCTAAGAGATCGTAAAACACCTCCTCCATTCTGCCGTACGGCATACCAGTAACAAGAAAGTAGGGCACGCATTCCAGTTCTCCTTTTGAAGACCAGCAAGGGTTTCTATACATTGGGTCTAATATTGGGGGCTTCTGCAATGAACATGTATACATTATAAATAGGGGATATTGTGATAGGATCGCTTTTCTGGTGACCTGTATCACGTCAAGTTCGGTGTGGTAACAGGTATCCGTCGAGACCGCAGGTCGAGACGTATACATGTTTACTCACAGAACGAGCCTTCACGACCTCTCTAACAGCTATATTAATATCGAATATACACCACCCACTGTGACAGTTAAATGAAACGAGGGACAAGCCAAGTAGAAAAACAACACTAGACCACCTCTAAATGTACATATGGATTAAATAAGACCATTGACCCATCAGGCAATAGTTTGTCTTTCGGTGCATTTGGTATACATCACTAGCGAATCCAGGTTGTGTGGGCGCATCCGCCCCCCCCCCCCCCCCAAGTTCTTACTTGACAAAGTGGTTCTTCTGAATCCATGTTGCCTTTTTCCTGGCGGCACACGCTTTCAACCACATCGGCTTTCACTGATGGCTTACCGTCAAATTTAACGTGGTGTAAAATATCTTCAACGGTGTCAGCTATATGCGCATTATTTACTGAAAACAATGCTTCGTTCACAATTTCTGAGTAAATCCAAATGAAAACCAACAATACACCCACCACAAGAACATATTTAGGAAAACGTTGTCTGAAAAATCTTGAATTCATTTCTGTGTATATTAACAATGTTAAATTAAATATGGCGTAACACAACTTGGATAAGATTGGCGAAATATAAAATAAAAATGTGTTTTACTAACTTTGTGGTTTTCAACTATCCCTTAATAATTATATCGATTAATAATTATATCGATTCTTAATTATAACGCCCGATGTTAAATTTTATTGATTAGCTTAAGGGGAGAGGAGAGATGTACACATGTAGCTAAAATACTTGAAATCAAGCAATATATTTTATAAAGACTCAAAATTGAAAACATTTATAAAAGGAAGTAACATTAATTTACAAAACCTTAAACGTTTTAATGTTTGGTTTCATACTTAAGTGTGATTTCATTAAAATATCGATTTTACAAATGAAATTTTAAAGTAGTAACGATATGCAACGTTTTGGTAAACTCACTGTAATTAACGATATATTGATATGTCTTTGAATTCATGATTCAAATCCATGACAATGCAGGAAAAAATCCAACATAAATTACAAATGGCATTCTCATTTTTAAGCAGCGGCGGTGACAGGAATTGACGTTAAGGGGCGCGCTTTTTTGGGACGCACCATTGGGCGTGCTCCACCTTTCCCACGAATCCCCGAATAGGCTTTAAACATTTCACTGGGCTTTTGGAATCCTCTCCCTAAAACAAATGTGCTAATTTTAGCGCATGTTGGTGAAATTGTCCCTACTATATTGACATTAAGTGTTTGTCCTACATGTTCAGCCAATTAAGGGCGATTGATTTTCAAATGTTAAATTTCTTATGTGTGAAGAATTTTTAATTATTGATAATGACGACTCTTCGTGATTAAGTTTATTGCTATAAATGCGCATGCGCATATTACCACGCCTACTGTTTGCCATTCGGAACTCCTCGGCCATTTTTTTCAAAAACAACCTCGGATGTATTTGGACGGTTTACATACTCAAAAGGTGGTACGTTTAAGTCCGCTGCAAGTAGATCGCGTAGTAATTTTATTTAGCAGTTAAACTTTGTGACATTACTCTTGGGATTCTTAAATATGTTTGCAATAATACAATTCAATGGCAATCAATTTAAACTTAGATCAATAAATACAACTCTAAAACACTACATTTAATTAATGATATAATTAAAAAAATTACGAACTACTTCAACTGATGTGCCTGCATACATCCGAGGTTGTATTCGATAAAATGACTGAGGAGCTCCGAATGACTGTTGGCATATCAAATGGGAGATTGTTCGCATTGGTAATGCTATTTTTAGGCTATTTTCTATCATCACGTGGTACGGCGGGCAACCTTCACCTTGCAAAGGCGTATTTCATTGACAACGCTGATTTAAATGACGTCACAATGTATTGTCGGGGGGGGGGGGGGGTCATGCAGTGAGTGATTTTGTTTTATATAATTTCAAAGCTGATGCAATTTGGGAGGGGCTAACACTAAGTCGGTTAGAGAAAGCTAGTTCGTTCCGCTGCGCTTCGCTCCCTTTGGTTACATATTCACATATGCGCTTCGCTCCCTTTGGTTACTAATTCACGACTGCGCTTCGCTCCCATTGGTTACTAATTCACGACTGCGCTTCGCTCCCTTTGGTTACATATTCACGAATGCGCTTCGCTCCCTTTGGTTACTAATTCACGACTGCGCTTCGCTCCCTTTGGTTACTAATTCACGACTGCGCTCCACTCCCTTTAGTTACTTATACAAGAAGAAAACATTCTTAATTAACTCGAACCGATCAGAAAGATTTACTTCGCCAATTTAAAGCTGAACCCTCACAGATTGGACGTTTTGACAACTTTTTTATTTTTTGTCTTGGGACGAGCCATTTTTTTGCGAAAATCCATAGAAACCAGTAATAAAAGACTGCTGACCAAAAATTAGATCGCAGATTTTTATATTTAAGTTCAAAACTTGATTTTTTATGCATGTTAGTAACGGTTTAAGTAATAAAAAAATAAAATTTTCGAACGGAAATATGAAAATCTGCGATCCGATCTTTTGTCAGCAATCTTTTATCATTGGTTTGCAGATATTCGCGCAAAAATTTGCTCTTTCCAAGACAAAAAATAAAAAAAAGTTGTAAAAATGGAATATCTGTGAGAGTGCAGCTTTAAGGGTGTGTGTGTGTGTGTGTGTGTGTGTGTGTGTGTGGGGGGGGGGGGGTTATAAAATAATAAATATATATATAATTGTTGATATATTGACCATAGGTTTGAACGTAGTCAGTCTAAGGCGAACTAGTATCATGTAGTATGTGGGAAGGGAAAAACATAAGAGTTGATTGGATGCATTTATTCAAAATGTCATTTAAGTGTTATAAAACTATTAAATACATGTAGTGTTCACCGAGAGATCATATCTATTAAACCGACAAAAGAAGAGAAACACTGAGGTTTCAGAATAAAGACGTTGTACTAATGATTTGTCGCAAACCCCGTTCAGTTTCAGACAGTTTATGTAACAGGTCTCATGGCATATCAAATGTCAAATTCAGTCGCTCTACTTTTAATCATACAGCAACAATGGTAACATGGCATATCAAATGCCAACTCCATTGTGTTTTTACTTTAAACCATGCAGTAAAACAGGTTTATTTGAGATTATCAAGGTCTGTTAAGCGTTAGACAAGGGTACCTAGCTACTGGTACCATATTTTAAAGGCTTTCGACGCGACTGGGGTTTGAACCCGTGACCTTCCGCACACGAAGTAAACGCTCTATTGCGTTTCATGGCATATCAAATGTCACTTCATGCTCACATCAACCGATTAGCTGAGTCGAACCTGTTCGTTTTTACGTTTGTTTACAAGTTTTTACGTGATGAAAACTTACAATCTGCTTTTAATATACTGGTGTTTTCCAACTTTGGATTTTTTTTTGTATTTTAAAAGCCTATGACTTACTTTTTGTGCAGAAAACAACAGTTTTAGGAAATATCGTTCTGCTTAAATATAATAGCACAGGTTCACAACTGTACTTTTAACAACAGTGATTTTTATTTGACTCACGAAGTGAAATCATATCAACAAATCTACCCACATACATGCATTAATTTTGCTTGATAATAGTAAATATACAATAAATAAGAATATTACCAATACACAACTAAGATAATATACATTTTAAATGTAGATGTCTTTAAAGCAATTCATGTCATAAAATCGTTTATTCAACTCGGAAGCTCAATTGAACTTGACAATATAACAATCCATTTCTTGCTCTTTCGGTAGACTGTAATATGATATTTTACTTCCTTTTCAGACAAGATATGCATACCATTCTTTCATTACTTCAACTATGAAGGTGGTTAGTTCTGTGTTTTATCTGGTATTATTTCAGAAAGGCAAGTTCTTTATGTGTTTCTTTTGCAATATCTTTAATAACTAAATGTGAAAAATTAATTTCCTCATGCGTTAAATAAAGTACTAAAAACAAACTTTTTGCATTGGACTGAAGTAGCCTTCTAGTTGAAATAGTTAGTTAATGAGTGTAGAAGAAATAAATATTTTAAATGTTTTGCCCGATTGGGGCTCGGGGCGAGGGCGGCTGCACACAGATTTGATTTAGACAAACTGCACATTTAATCTTCAAAATCCCGCTCATGGTGGAGGAATAATTGTCAAAATCCCTTGAAAGTGGATATTCAAGAAGCCTCAACATTTCTTTGAAAACATCCTTGTTGGCTGTCTTAACAAGCCTGTCAAAAACACGCCAGTAATTGTCTTCTGTATAAAGTTTAAGGTCTTCATTATGCCACCACCCCAATAATGCTCCCCCTTTTTTCCCCCACCCCTCCAACCCGGTGGGCGTAACATTGATACGTTCATACATGACGATACTATGACGGGTGACGCGTGCCGGGTGCGTCCACTCCCTTAGATCCGCTAGTGATTACATTAATCATTTAATCAAAGTTGTTGAAACAGGAGTTTCTGTCAGATGTATCGACAAGGAACAAACGATTTTAATACTATATCGCAAAAGGACACACACTCATAAATCAGTTCTTATTTTTAAATAAGTTTAAATACTGCAAGCAGAACCGGAATATTTTACGTTTTGTCTCCATTTTTTTGCCCATTTATTCAACTTAATGCTTGAAAGAATGTTTAGACCATTATGTTTAATGATATCATATTAAAAGGTATTTTAAGTACCAAAAAAGATACTTCCTTCTCGCGTTTTAAACTTGAATCCCAATTTAAAACTTTAACAGATTTATGTCTCTCGCGGGTGTCACTTTTCGTAATATTAGGACTTTATTCAATTTCTGTTTTCTACACTACTTGAGTATAAATACGTTTACTATTGTATGTTTAAGAGATATACCTTATAGAGAAACACTGGAGTAAGGTTTCTTAACACTTTAAAGCTCGCGGATCTCTGTACAGTATGTATTTTCCTCATTTCAGTTGTCGGCAAGTAATGGTATGTACTTACAAAATTAAATGCCATTGGGTTGATGTGACGTTAATGTGGTTTTTACATCTATCGCTGTACATGATTTAAATCAATAACGGCTGACCGCTGATTTACTGGAATAAATGTATTGGAAAACTTGAGAAATAATGCCTTCTCATTAGACAAAAGAAAATGTTGACCATTAACTGCTGTGTGGCGGCCCATACTTCTGATAACAAATCCCCGGACGTTTATTATCGTTAAATATGAATATTCTTGAAAAGGGAATACCACTTAAGCACAGGGCCTCATTTCCTCGAAACATCTTAAGTACTTTAAAGTTGATGGGCCTCAATTCCTCGAAACATCTTAAGTCTCTTAAAACATGATTAGGCTAAGATAAAATAAGGAAATACAATCTTTATTACAAGTCGGTTATGATAACATGATAACACTAGCTAATAGCTATTTTCCGACATAGCATAAATTATCCAGACATAAGCAAACCAATGGTCTTATAAGAGAGATAAATGAATGAATACATGGCTTATTATACGGAAATGCAAGTCTCTATCAGTTTTGTATAATATACAGATCTTAAAGCTGCCCTCTCACAGATTGATTATTTTGAAAAACTTTTTTTTTCTTGGAATGATCAAATTTGCGTAAATGTCTAGAAACCAGTGAGATAAGATGCTGGCAAAAGAGCAGATCGCAGTTTACATATTTACGTTTGAAAACACATGTTTTATGGCTAAAAGCGTTCATAACGCTTTAAGAAAAATGAATTTTTCAGCAGTTTACCAAACAATAAAGATCTGTTCTATTGAAAGTTATCTTCTATTACTGAATTTAAGGCACTGATGCCAAATTGAGCAAAAAAGGGAAAAACAGAGTGCAGCTTTTAAAGATACATACATATAAATGATGTAGGGTGAAATATGAAAGAAAAGATAAACAAATCGTATATTAATGTTATCTAAGGTTATAAACATAAGCAAACTAAGTGGCATGAACAGGCATATTATTAAAGCTAATATAACTGTTTTATTTAAAATAGCTTTTGAATAGGCTTGCTTTTTACAAACTTGAAACTGATGAACAGAAAACAGCAGTATAGAAAGGTACATTTCAAAACTTAACTTTACTAGGCATGCAGATCACACAGGAAAGAAATATACTAACAATTATAGATACAAGCAATTGTGGTTAATATACATTTGATATATAACATATACATGTCAGCAAACATCGACAATGGTAGGGTAGGAACTATGAAAACAGCTAGGACAAAAGATAGGTAATACAAAAGACAGGTTATAACTACACTAGCGGCTCCGGAGGAGGGGGGCACCCAACGCGCTACCTCGCCTAAAAAAGTTTGCTTTTTATTTCCATATAGTAGAAAAAAAGTAATAAACCATGCCCAAAATGCACATTTTTGGACTAGAAATTGTTATTTTTTTCTTGGGGGAGTACCCCCCCCCCCCCCCTCTGCCAACACTTCCAACTAGACAGTATTCAGTTCTGAGGGAGGAGCGCAAGTCAAAAGGTTACGCCCTCTAAGTTACGCCCCATCTTGCGTCGAATCCTGGATCCGCCCCTGAACTATACAAACATATATTATCTGCATGGGTAGCTCCAGGTATTGATCAGATTTAAGCTAAGCCCACATTTTTTTGCTTTAATTTCTTCAAATTTTCTCGTTTTAAAAGGGTTTGCACCTTTTCAGGAAATCATTTTAAAGATAATCACTATAAACTGCTTTTTGTTATATAAAAGTCATTTCTCTTTGTCGAATAAGGGCCTTAAATCTGTTATGGGTATCTGTTTCGAGAAATTAGGGCCGGCTAGAACACTCAGCAGGTTCTTCCTTGCTTATATTTTGTGGTTCAGAGAACAAACAAGTTATTGTTATCTGTTTCAGCGTTATGCTGTAGTAACGGACCGCCGAGGACCGTAAGCGCTTGTTACGGTACGGACCCGGAGTGTGACTTTTACAGTATGTCCTGTCCTAAAGGGGAGATCATTCGCATAGACATGCTGCAAGTCGGATATAAGAATAACACTGTAAGAGTTACCAAAAGTTGTGAATTCGTTCAAATTGTTATTTGAATGTATTTCTTCTGAACAAAAGCAATAGTTAGATGAAATGGAGTATCATTTTAATGAGTAAGAATGGGCGAAGTGAGCGTAGCAGGTCATCTAACTGTCTTAGAATACTACCTGATTGACTAACTCATTGTCAACGCAATATCTTACGCAGGGAGTCTGTATCGGATGAGTGGCAGTGGGCGGACCTTTAAATACTCGAGAAAGTTGAAATTCTTGATTAAGCCTAGTCTTAATGCTTGCCTATTTGGCTGAAAATGAAGGTTGTATCCTACTAATGTGTTAAGAATAAAACAGATTAAATCAGAGGTGGGGTAATATAAATCTCATTTATATGAGATGGAAACATCTGACCCGAGCGAAAGTCGGTAACGAGACTATCGGAGAGTAGGACGATTTCATCCGTGATGATAACACATGATTGATACCTTTTCTTGCTTATCTTTAACTTTCAAATTTTTACGCTAAACCCTAATTTTTAGTATCATGACGTGCATACCATTTAAAGTCACATGAAAAAACATCATCACAACAGAGTTTGAACAATTCTGTAATCCTTGTTAGTTTAGATAATTATTAATTTGAATTTGCTGTTTTGAAATATCGTTATTTATCATTTAAATTTGGCGAGTTGTTGCACGTGGCATTTCTTACATGTTTTTTTCAGTACTGGTCACATTTAATACGGGAAACACTATTCAGACATGCAAGAAAAACAATACGATTAACCGTTAGCATAGATTATAACTTAATCTATATCTGACAGCTCGTTTAGATTAAAATATGTCTCTTCTCCTACTTGCACTCTTACAGTTTGAACGTTTTGATTTTTTTTTGTCTTGGAAAGAGCCAATTTTTGCGAAAATGCATGAAAACATACAAGACTGCTGATCGCAGGTTTTCATATTTATGTTCAGAAATTGATATTTTATGCATTTCTCTAAAGTGATATTAACGCGTTCAGCCATAAAACATTAATTTTAGAACGGAAATATGAAAAACTGCGATCTGATCTTTTGTCAGCAGTCTTATATCACTGGTTTTCAGAAATTTACTCAACGATAGGGTCATTTCATGACAAATATGTTGTCAAAACGGTAAATCTGTAAAAGTGCAGCTTTAAGTATAATTTATCGTTCTCTTTAAAGCTTTGCTCGACTGGAGAAAATCATTGCAACTCCTCCGAAAGTTGCTGCTCATACCAAGACGGTGATCTGACGGGCCAATATTCCATCAACAGCAGTTATAACACGTACGCAAACTGTTCTGGACAACAGAATTGCACCGATTTGCACGCTCCTTGGCAGAGAATTGTGGGCCAGACATTTTCGACCTATGTGCAAGTTAATCACTCTTGTATATGTGGTGAGAACAATTTGCTTCTTCCATTTTGTAGGGATTTAGCAAGGTTTTAAAAAGGGCAAAGTACTACAGAAAAGAAACAGGTTGCTGAGGGACAAAAGGGCACATTGTATCGGTCAGTGAATAGTTATGCAATATTATCATCCTAATTTAATTCATAGAAAATGTTAGAAATTGTTCTTTTTAATGTAATATTGGATTTCTTAATATGTAAAGTTTGTTTGAGTTATAATCACGGTTAAATCAATACAAAAGAAATATTTCATTATCTGGACCACTTAAATCTTTGGAGGCCGGAGGGTGCACATTCTGGTCTCCATGAGGGCAGAAGGGTTCTACTAAAAATAGGACAGGGTGCAGCAGCCTCCCATAACCCTCTTGCTAAAACCCAATAATGTACCGAGAGCAGAAATGGCTTAGATTCTTTATCTTCGCATTCTTGTCATGCTGGCCCCAATTTCTCGAAACTTCTAAAGGCCCTTACAACAGGATTAAGCTAATCTCATTATTTTTGGTTTTCAATAAATTGCTTAATATTGACTTCTTTAAGAGTTTTATACTGTAGATATAATTTTTCTTTATGATAACCGCAATAAACCATTTATCGAAATTCAATTTAAGTATGTATTTTGGCTATTTAAAATAAGCTACTTATTACCTATTAAGCCTATTAACCTTAAGAAGTTTCGAGAAATTGGGACCAGATGATTAAACAAAATGTTAATCACCTGTTGCCATTGGCATTTTATTATTAATTCGGAAATTATTTTGAATGTTTTACATACTGGAGAAGGTTTTTAAATTGGTAAATAATTTCTCATTGTCGATTCAGCAAAAGAAATGACAAAAAGAAACGAAACAAAAAAGTTCTCATAATTTGGGAAAACACCTCATCAACATGAAAATCAACTTTTCGCCGAAATATAAGGATATCACAATAAATACATGAAATATGATATAATATGAAAGGCTCTTCAAGTGTCGGCTCATAAAATAAATAACGTTAATACTGTGTATTCCATTTAAGAGAAAGGAAGTGAAGAATAAATAAGATTTTATAGAAAACCTTTGTTCCAGTCTATGAAAGAGACACTTGTCAAGCATTCTTTGGCTTAGTATTAATTTTCTTGATCTTGATGTGACATTGACAAATATCACAGTAGGCGTTTGTTAGTGGCACAATGGCAAACACACAAATGATACACTCATATGCACTGATACGGTGATGCGATACCAATGTTGCGTATAACATTTGTGCCAATGGAAAGTTGGGGCCATGATTACACAGTCACAAGTCTGAGTTCTGCTACTCAAGACTCATAATTGCAAATTATCATTTACTAGTAGAGCCTCGATGGTTAACTTTGCTGAACTATGTTACTACTTAAATCTTTCACTATTATAAATAGTTTTTTTTGTTAATGAAATGGAATTAATCATACAAAAAGCTTTAGTCTGAGTCATTTTATAGCTATTCGAAATTGTTCAATGAATTAGCTTTATTGTAAAACGAATTAAAAAAAAAAGATTTTTTGTATAACAAAAGTGCCTTTATGAGTCTGAGTCTAAACTCGGACATGATATAATTTGTAATCATGGCCCCAGGTCTCAATTAAAGCGATATTGCTTAGTTCATACCTTGGATGTGTGGCATGCTTCAATACGTTTAACCTACAGGTTCTTAAAAAATATCATCTTAAAAGTTTCAGAGGAAGTCATTCCTATGTGTGGTGGACCTCGTAAATCAATCAACGCGTCTGCGGTGAGTACAAACATCATCTTTGATGGGCGAAAGGATGCAGTCAACTACGACCGAGGTTGCGGCTGTATTATCCGCAATCTTGGGAATACAGTGGTTGGAATCAACTTCTATCCCGTTGATATAAGGCTCCGGTCGATTTATAAGGAAGAAAATATCTCCTGTTCCTCTGCAAAGCTCTCTGCTGACTTTTTGGACTCTGACTGGACATGTGGTGATGGCAACGAATTTGTGTTCTCAAACGATTTGACCGATGTCAGTGATGTGGCCAAATATAAAATTCTCAACATCGATGGAAATGTTACTATAACTTTGAGTAATCTTACCAAGGATGATGTACTGCCGGGCATGGTATGGTGGAATTTAAAAGGTAATTTTATCTACCGCAGTTTGAATCATAAGCAATCTTTTCCGCGATTTCTTTTATATTCATGCTCTTTTCTATGGTTTATGTTAACATATAATGGTTTTTGTGCGATACACTAAACTGGGTGTTCGTTCGTATGTCGATTTGTTATTGCATAGTTATTGTTCCACAAATATAGAAATGCAAGCCCCACATATGTTCTTGTAACCGCAACTCTCACTAAAGATATTGCGCGAATTTCTTAAGTATGTTAACCTATGCTTCAGCTAACGACACAGTGGATATAGAATGTTATGAGATCTTATCGGAAGCTACGACTTTGCTTCCAACGACAACGTCGTCTGATATCACTACAACCTCAGTTTTGCCTTCAACCTCTACAACTCTACACAATGTAACATCCAACGATACATCAGTTCCTCCCACTGAATCGACGACCCAACCGTCACCTGTCTCCAACACCACAAACACTCAAACTACAAGTAAAATGTCAACCACAGAAGATGTTATAAATTCAACAATATCGACCTTCGCATCGACACCGGACATGTCGTCAACAATACCACCAACTGACGTGTCCGCGGCAACCTTGTCAAGTATTACAACGACAAAAGGATCAACAACAAGCGAGTCACAAACACCCACCCCATATTCATCATCTGTATCCGATACATCGACATTACCGTCAACGCAAAGCTCTCTCTCGCCAAGTAATCCACAAACAACGTTTACCCAGAGTACTAAATCCACAATTAAAGTTTCATCTGAGCCGGGCAGTGTCTCAAGCTCGACTCCATCCTCAATTGCATCTACAATAAGTACTACCCCACTTTCAGAAACAAACAACACAGGGTCAACAGATGTGAATCTAACTACAATACCAGAACAAGAAAAATCAACTTCGCTCAGTAGTGAAGCAGGTGTGTTTGTTTTACTTGCATTATGTCATATATCAGTTACATACTCGTAGTAACATTGAGTTGGGTGTGTGGCTATTTAGCTGGACAATTGATTATCATGCTAGTATTCCGTTTCATTTCAAGACCACATGGCTTTCTCACGCAACATCCCGTCTATAAACTAGGGTAATGTCGTTATGTTGTTTCACATTTAGTTTTTACAACTAGTGTGAAACAATATAACGAAATTAAACCAGTCTTTGTTTATTTTACATTACATATAAAGATGTGAATATTAAGATATTTAAAAAAAAACAACTAGATAAAACAAGTATTGCAAACTTAATAACTTATAAAATTGTGAGTAACATTATTCGTATTTCTGCTATGTTACAGTTACTGGCTTAAGCGTTGGTGGTGGCCTGATTTTAATCATTGTCGTCTGCATAGTAATTTGGATACATCGAAAGGGGTAAGTTTTTCACGATTCAAAATACCTTAACTATGATTTAAACCTTACAAACGGTAGGAGTTCTAAATTCCAGTTAACAAAAGTTGTATTGTTGTTAATTGGTCAGTTCTCTAAAATTTTATTTCCTAAACATATCTATTTTCAAACCCTAAAACGAATTTTAAGGTATTAGCTTGAAGAAATGGTTTTGATACCAAACTGAACAGTTATCTTGGCTTTTCAGAACACGTAAACAGTCTTACAAAGTGGAAAAGCCAGTAGCAGACTCCAAAAAGAAAAACTGGCTAGAATTAGATGATAGTTTGTACTAATATATTCGGACGTTTCTAATCGTTATTGACCATGGACAGTCTCCGATCGAGATGGAAGGTCGTTTGTGGTTCCGAATATGTAATTATAACTGTACATGATAAGCATTTTGTTTCTGAGACGCTCGGAGAATAGAATAAGTCACCTGTTGTAGACATGATCTAATACAGCAATGCCACTGCGATGTAGGAGATATATCAAAGATGATTACTTTATAATATAGAATGTGGCAATTTTCAGACCTAAATCAAACAAGTTGCTATGTTCGGAGTTATATAAGAACAAGAATGTTTTATGCATGCACTTTTATTTATTTCACTAGTATATATCAATCACTATAGCAGTTTTGTTTGGAGGCCCTAAATAGTCGCACTGTGATTCGACGACAGGGAAACCTTTTTTGTCATTTTGATTATGCAGGCTTTCAAGTGGCCAATAACAAAAAATAGAGATAAAAGTATGGAGGTTTTTGTTTAAAAAGAAGGGTAAAATAAGGATTTTAAGAGCAACAAGTAGGGATAGTAGGGCTCTTTACTTAACTTTTGCATGCAAATATATGACCATTACACCTATTCATAAATTGTGATGTACATTTAGTTATCTTTTCTTAGAAACCAATGCTTCAAGAGGGTTTCAGCCACATGATGAGCAGTTGAACCTGGAGTTGGTGTCTCTGACTTGTCAACGACTTTTTCTATTATTGCTCAAACTATTTTTACAATAAAGTAGGGATAGTAGGGTTTTTTTCAAGAAAAAGTAGGGAAAAGGTGGAGCCTAACAAAAAAAGTAGGAAAAAGTAGGAAAAGAAGGGCCAACTTGAAAACCTGATTATGGAAAATAACATACAGCTGATATCGATGATAGGGGGACGATGACAAACTGATGTATGAAATTTATAAATTTTGTTATAGGTTTAATCATATTTTTAACTCATTTATTATGTACAGTGTTGTTTTCATATTGCAATTTCGTTTTGTTTTTTACTTCCATCAATAGCGTTTGCTACATAAAAAGGTCATTTAAAAGTCGTCATATAATATACCTTTTTATTCCACGAGTTCAGGAAATGTATTATTAAGCGAGTCTTCTCTGGAACAAAAATGTGTAAACTTTGATGACGAGTATCAGATTATTTCCATCATATGCCTTTCCCGGTAAAATGAGTAACAAATCGACCTGCCACTTTTACTGCAGCTGCTGATAAGAGTCGGCAAACAAACAAAAAACAATGCCATTTCCCGCGCTAGATACATTTCAGACTTTGCATTTCATAACTTAAATGAAGATATTTTATGTATTTACGACACTTCCAAAAGGCCATATATACCGTGTTCGCTGAAGTTCTTTATCTACAGATGTTTTACCTGGAAAAGGTCCGATTGTTTAAAGTTCATTTATAAGTCGAGTGCTACTGAGATTGTATTCAGTGTTAATAACAACATACAAACTAGATTTTCAACGAAATTTGCTTTCTTTTTAATTTTAGTGTCAAATCCGGTAAGATGACCTCAAAATTTTATAATATGTTCATAACGTATTATCCTGATTTTATACTGAAAATAAATCTTAAAGTATGCTATTCATGAATAAGAGATGAAATAGTACGTTTATTCGTAATAGTTTGACATATATTAATGATTAAGAATGGGTGGAATGAGTCTTGCCCTTCTTAATCGTTAACCTGTAATTCGAGTCATCTACCTGACTTAAAACGTTTTGGCTGACACATTGTAAACGCAAAATCCGACACAGGGATTGTGTATCGGATATGCGGCAGTAGGTGGACCTTTAAACACCGGCGAAATTCTTAATGACTAAGCCCAGTACAAATGATTGCCTGTCTACAATTTGATTGGCTTTAATTTTGTAGGTTGTTTTCTAATTATCATTTAAATGGAAAAGAAATCTCAATATCAATCAATTAAAATAAGAAACAAACTTATACCAGTTAAGAGATTTATTTTTTAATATCATTGTTTACAAACGTTTTCTGGCTAATACTTATAACCAATGTTATATTACACATGTGTAAAACAGAAAATGACCCGAGTGTTATTAAACCGTCATCTCTGTTTAACATGCGATACAATTTACATTCTTTTTGACAGGTAATTTGTAAACAGAGGCAGCATATAAAACAAGTGTACGAGTGTACACCTGTAGCCCCGCCCTACATTGCTAAATATATTTATGTGAGCGTAGGATGTACTATAAAAATGTTGTTCGTAAGAGAAACAATGCTAGTTACGAACGTACGTAGAATGTCCGAAGAACACTAATCCAAAAGGGATTAGGAAATATTGGCTTGTTTCAAATTAAATAGCATAATAAACTTGTTGAGAACATATTTAAATATTGGAGAAAATGTATTAAAATGTTTAAGTGAAGAAAGTTTGTGTGAAAATAATGATTTCATAAAACAAATGAATACTTTTCCCAAAACTTGATGATCTTAGAGGTGTAGATGATATATTGTTAAGGCTTTGCATTTTTGAAAAGATAAAAGCATTTTGTGGTGATTGTTAATTGAATAAATAATTTATTGAAAACATAGATAAATTATCAACATGATATGATATATTATTTTTTTTGAACTCCGGCATTTATCAGGATACATGGATGAAATGTATCATAATCCCTTTGCATAAAAAGAATGTGAATGATGCTAGCAGTTAAAGAGGTATTACGCTTATAAATTGTATGTATATCTAATTCAACTGTTCTACAATGTTTGTGATACGTGTGAGTCTTGGACAAAGGGTATAACTGTTCCAACCTCTTGCTCTACGTAATACAATAAATCATTGGTGTGTAAATAAAAATATGTTTAATGACACACAAATTGGATTTAGAGATAACCACATCAATTAAAGATGCACTTTTACTCCCAACTTCAGATTTGTAACAATTATTACAATTATTTAGATATTAAAATTACTTATGTGAAAAACTACAGAAACAAGCTCAGAAGCAAAAAGGATGAATAAATGTAAAAAACAATGGTTTTTATTAAGGGTACCGTGTAAATTTGAAAGAAATGTGCAGAATAAAACGATATTTCTACCTTATGAGACGATAGTAGATGGCAGTAAATCTTTTAGCACTCACCAATTATTTAATAGTTTCTCGTATATTAGACAGTGGTTTAAGGTTGATCAATCAAAATTTATGTTTGTTATACATGTGTTTGTATAATTTGAATTAGCGTGACACTTTAAAATTGTATAATTGTTTTGCATAGTATTATTCAGAAGGTTTTATTGAATAAATTGAAATTATATGGTGGCTTTATTGATTATAAAAAGGCGTTTGATACAGTCAATCACGAAGCCTTATGGCAAACAGTTAAAATCTGGTGTGTGCTGTAAAATGTAAAGGATGATCAAATCAGTATAAATGAATATCAAATCATTTGCACACATTTCTAGAAAGATGGATGTTTCTGAATTTGTCGATGTTTCACTTGGTGTAAGACAAGGTGAACCGCTGTATTCATTGTTATCCATCAATGATATTAGTGAAACTATTGATTTTGAAAGCTTACCCGCTAAAGATAAAGAAATGTTTTCAATATATATATGGTTTTTTTTGCAAATGATATTTCTCTTTAAACTATAGATCCCAATAGCCTAGAATAATACAGTGACAAATACACGGACAAGCTAAATAGTCGAAAATAAACCCTGTTTAGGGGCACAGGGATGCCAAAACGGCAATGAACTATATACACTTCACATACACAAATACAAACACAAAAATCAAACATACACCACATACTCAAATACAAACAATGCGTTGTTAGATAATTTTATACTTATTCTCATAAATGGAGTTTGAAAATTAATGTAAATAAGACAAAAGTGTGTATATTTGAAACACGCTAATCTAGACGCATGTTTATTTTGACCGTGAACGGTGAAATCATCGACCTGGTTTACTCTTTAACATATATGTGGAATTAAATTCCACTACACTGGAAACTGTCGAACCTCAAACTTCTAGTGAAGCAGTTCTTGGCGAACTGGGTGGATATAATTCATTTGTTAAATGTAAGAAACGTGCACTGTGGTATTGCTTTAAACGATTAAAAAATACTGAAGACCTTATTCATATTTTCTTTATTTAGAACAGTTACAAATTGAAACTTTGGATATAATAAAAACAACATAGGCTTTAGCATTAAAAACAAATATGAGACAACATGGGATTCGGTGACACCTTAATAGCTTTCAATGCTGATGTTAATTACTAAATGTTTATTACAAAGAATGTAAGACTAGTATACACAGCAGTGGAACGCAACTGATGATAGTCAATCAAATTTAGATTGCAATAGTAGTCTGCCGATGTCAAAAATATGCAATTTACATGAATACTGTACAGTTTGTTTAAATTGAATGTATGTTAGAACCTTAAACGCAAATGTCTTTTTAAATCCGCTTATTTTCACAGCATAAATAATACAATGAAAACCAACACAGACCAACAATCCATTTTATTCTTTTAGGGCCTTCCACAGTGTAAAAGTTAAATTGAAAGATCAAAAACACAACAAGTTTCGATTTTCATTTTTAATTTAGTTTTGAGGTTCAGTATTTAGCAAGCATAATACATAAATCCTTTGCAAATTCTTTTTGAGCTAAAATCTGATAAAATACTTGTTTGTCCGTATCATTTCTGCATATAAATCCCTTTGGTCGCGATTGCCAGGCAATCAACCTGTTCATTGAAACGGTTGACACAATTTCACCGTGTTGATCAATCAATTTGCAATTTTTTATAAAGAAAGTTTTCATTAGATTCGAGGGCAAATCTATGATGTTTTCATCCGCAGAATACCTGAAAAGGAACGTCTCGACAAAGTCATAACATTTGTTAGTTCTTGCTTTAAATAACAACGCTTTGATATTCAAGCTTCGGACTAGTACCTAGACGTTCCATGGTTGCTCATCGAAAGGAATTAATAATCTTTTACTTGTTCTAAAATGTAAGGCCGTGATGATTAAAAGGATAAATGATGAAGATCTACGAACAAATAACACTACATAGTGAACTATATCTTTTGTTTCACAAAACCAGTTGCCTGTTAGCGATTAAAACAAATGTGAAACATTCTATTGAAATAAGGCTGATGAAAATCCCGGAATTAACCTATTTTGGTGCATCTCTTAAGACACTGTTAAGTGGTATTTAAAGTAAGGGGTTTATCATCTCCGAACTAACACGTGGCACAAGTAGGCGGCTTTTCCACACTTTATACCTCATTTCCTCACAATTTCCTTCTTAAGACATCGACACCTTTATTTGAAGAAAAAAACAATATTCTACATGAAAGAAAGTTATCTTTACATAACAGAAACGAACAGGATGTGTTTGTTTTAACTTTGATTTATATGATCATGGTAAAGTGAAACATTCTAGATTTTTTGTAACATCGACACATTTACTTGAAGAAAAAACAATATTCCAGAAGAAAGAAAGTTAACTTTACATAACAGAACAGGATATTTATTTTACTTGATTTCTTTATACGAGCTCGTATCTTCATGGTAAAGCACACTATTGTGTTAACTTGCAATAGCGCAAATACGAATACATTTGCAATATACGATTTATAAAATTGTTACACAGTATCGTGAAAACTAACGATAATTTTAACTGGTATTTATGGAGGATGTCTTCAGAGGTGATTTTATACATTCAGGGATTTTTCTATCTTGAAAGCATTTATAAAGCTAAATAGCTAATCGTACAATAGCAATAAATTGCAGGACAACATTGTACTCAAATTTCAACGTGTGGCGGTGTAATCGTATAATGACTGTATGTCCAAATGGGGTTGTAGAGCTTGCTTGGATCGCTCTTGTATAAACCTTTTTTGCCTTATGATTGGAACCAGAGATAGCATTATGATTTAATTCTCAATTTATCCAAATACTCACGTTTAAATATGCCTCATTGGTTTGAACACTAACTCAATTTCAAACGCAAGTTGCCTAATACACGGATGCGATACAGTGGCTCCATCTCTTTTAGGAGCTGTATAAACAAAAAACTGGAGCCACTGTTTCACATCTATGTATAATCGCGGGAGCTTGATGCGTTTACTGACGATGCCGTACACATATTCGGCTTCCTTGATTTTATAGTCAACGGCAGCTTCCTTAAGTGAAAGCAAACGATTTCAATACTCTAGGTAACTGGTTACTTGAAGTGCAACATTAAACACCCCCTAAATATATCAAGTTTGTGGTGTTTTAAAATCCCACAGTTCGCAATGCTCTGCTGTCAGTAATTAGCTTCTAGAAGGTCAATAATATTCAAGGGCACTTAAAGGATGACATCTAGTTTACTGCTTACCTCATCGGCGGGCTGAAACAGAATATCAATTTGCTGAGCATCGCGCTGAAATTCTCCTAAATGGACGAGTTTCTAATTTATGTGGATAAACGGGTTAATTATTCCTTGCCAAAAATCGCAGGGAATGCATATTTATATTGACTATCATTCTTTATACAATTACTCCCGGTCTATTGATGATTTAACATGATTCCTTATGTTATTCTTAAGTTGTTGTTTTAAATTAGTGAAATAAGTATAATGCAAAACTGACGTATATCGGTATTTTCTCTTATGGCTTATATGGAACAAAGGGAAACACTCGTCGGAAAAAATGGTTAAGCTAAATTTTATGGAACTAATATAAGAATTTAAAAAAGTACGAGACAAATGTACACGAAAACGACTACAGCAAGATGACCATATAACTTTCCAAAGTGTATGATGTGCCGTGTAGCCGAGGAGTGGAACATTCAAGTACATTTTTTTTTCCAAGGACGTACCGGCCATTTGCAAGGCCATGCGCTTAAACGCTGCATAACAACAAAGAAAATTACTCGCACCAGTGGCGGTACCCAGGACTTAACGTGATAGGGTGCGCACTCTGGGGGGGGGGGCAGCTTTGGACATGCGCCCTATTCCCTAAACACCCCGCCCCATTTCTTTGACAAAAGTCAGGAGGGTGGAGTTTCTAATTTTGCCTTAAACGTTACAGTTTAGTTTACCAATATTTTTTTCTATAATATTGATATTAAACGTTCACCGGTATAAGTTAAGGGGGAGCGCCGGGTGCGCTACCTCTCCACCAATGGATCCGCCAGGGGATATGGTGTAAATGCTGTTACCCTCTTCGTGAGAAAGTCATTGGTTTGCGTTTAAATTATATATCAGGAAGATTGCTCTTAAAAAAGAAACGGAAGCAAAAGGATCTCCTATGTTGCTGATTGAGTTCCATTTTTAGGTTTTTCGATACTTGCAAAAGGCAATATTATTTCCACTAATTCACATGAACTTGGGTTGCTAATATCCCTTCTTGACGAATAATCGCATTATCTTGGACCAGCCTTAATTAAGTTTGGCCCCATTGGGAATGTTATTGTATATTATTTATTTTACTTACTCCGTTTTATGCGTAGTAACGAAATGACTTATCTTTGTAAATCACTGGTTTTACACCATGTGTAACACTGACAACGTCTGTTTCCTGTTTTATAGATTTAGTAAATGAGAAACCACTGCTTTGATATAACAAGTATGCCTTCTTTAAAAAAAACTTTCTGTAAATAGACGCCGTGGTCATATTTCCATCATGCAGTGAGTAAGAAAAATGGTGAGGCAGTTTTCGCCTTTTTTTAACTTTTATGTAGGCTTAGATGGATGTATTTTGTTTCAGACGGAAACGAGATGTTATACCTAAAAGCAACACGTTCTATCCCTTTAAACAGGCACGAACTTTTTGGTTTAAAGTAATTACATGTAGCATTTAATTAAAGAGCTTTTAATCAGAAGACTGGTTTAATACTCTAGTTGTATTAAATCGACATTCAGTGATACACCTGTTCTAATTTATCTTCATTCGGAATTCCTCGGCCATTTTAATTCAAAAACAACATCGGATGTATGCCTGTACATCCGTAGAAGTACTTCGCAAAATTTTAAGTATTAACTGATTGAAGTGTACGTATTTACGTGTATTTTGTATAATTTAGTCTAAATGTATCGTAATGGAAGCGTTTTATTACATAAATATTATGATTCCCAGGAGTTTATTCATTAAGCTAAACTGCTTAATTGAAATGACAACGTGATCTACATGCAGCGTAGTTAAATGTTTGGTTTCTTACATTGTAAACATAAACATCCGAGGTTGTTTTCGAAGGGAAATGGCCGAGAATTTCCAAATGATTAACCTTTTGTCTGGAAATGCCAAATGATGCCGCTGGTTGATGCCTAAGTAATATTTCTCGACATAAAGGAAGTGTTATGTCAAGGGAGAAATGAATATGTTAACTGCAACATATTTTAAAAATTGAATGTGACACACATACATATTTTTAGTCATAATCGATGTACTGAATTCTTTTGTTTAACTTAAATCATGAATGTTTAAGAAGTATGGTTAAGATCCTTTTTATATTGCGAAGGTATTAAATCTCGATGTTCATTGGACTTATATTGCATATGGATTGACAAAGAACTATTAAATTGGAGTGACTTTATATGAGTATTGTGAACAGGTTGTCATTTCCATCCTTCTTTATTGGAAATTTCGTCACGCACTTACTTCTATTAACCTAAATATGTCAATGCTGATTAAGGTTTCTAACAGAGTTTCTTAGCATCAAGATTGTTTTTGTATCTAATATCTCTATTTTATGGCCCATTTTGTCACTTAAATAGGAGAGACATATAAAGTATTTGTCAAACGTGTCAGCAGCCGGATGTTGGTTGACAAAGGTGTATGGAATTCTGTAAAAGGATGTCGGAGATGAAGAACCCTTTTAGAAAATTTTAAATTGAAATGTCAAACCAGTGTGGACGGAGAGTGTACGCTAAAATATATTCAGATCAGTGATGTTTTCATAGTAAGGGAGCCACTCCCAATAACTATATTTTCATAAAAAACAACAACAAAGGTTAAAACTAGTTAAAAAAGGTAGTTATCGATTAATTCTATTTCTATATACTCACTTAAAAAAGATTTATAACTTCTTTTACCGTATTTATATCTTATCAGGCAATTCATGCAAAAACATAAAACTTCTATTTCTTTCGCATCATGCAATTCACTAAAAAGACATATAACTTCTTTTTCTATCTTATCAGCTAATTCATGCAAAAACATATGAAAGACTTATTCACTAAAAAGACATATTACTTCTATTTCTATCGTATCATGCAATTCCATTGATGGGACGTGTTGGGTCGATTGTTCATTCGTCATAGACTTCCATCAGTTTCGAGCCCATACACTCTTTGCAGGACTGGGATGGCTGTGACCCAGGACTCAACGTGATATGGTTCGCAGTCTTGGGACGTAGCTTTGGACATATTCCCTCTCCCCCAAACCAACTCCCCGGTCGCATTGGTGTGGCAATGGTTATGAGGGTGGGGAGTTATCCCTCAATTCCTATTTAGTCTACAGCTGTGGCGAAGTTTCTTTCCAGTTATTCATTTGGCCCCAAACTTGCCACACTGGAGTTGAGAGATACAAAGACATACTTTTCTTCAAACTTTTATGTATTTCTTTTATTAACAGAAAGTTAACACAAATGTATGATTTAAATTTATTCACAAATCCAAATAGTAAGCAGTAATCCAATTTCGTTTAATATTAAATAAAGATGGTTCACAAATGTCCAAAATAAACTGATATAATGTAAGTCCAGAAAGATCCAACGTTAATTTATCTCTATGGTACAACTTGCGCACCGATTTATATACTAATTATTCCCGCCAACACTCATGAAATGCACGAAGATTGCGGGTAACATGGAAGTACACACTAACGGAGCAATGGATTCGGTGAGAGCCAATATGTAAAACCTCAACGGTTCAAACATATATAGTAAACAAAGAGATTAACTCATGATGGAAAATTACAACGGAGCAAGTCAAACATTATACATTATTTTTAGTTATGGAAGATCAATGTAATAATTATTAAACATAATATTCCACATGAACTATAATTTATACAAAGATATAAATCTTTTAATAACATATTCGCAGAGTTCGCGACAACAGCGGAGCAGAGTAACTTTTTTAATACAATATTGGATCCGCTAGTGAATATGGTGTAAATACGGATACGGTCTTTGTTATAAAGGCGTTGGTTTGCGTTTAAAATATAAATCTAGAATATTGCTCTTATGAAGGCAATGGTAGTTAAAGGATGTTTCAAAATGCTGAATGTGTTTCTCTTAAGTATGTCGATACATGCAAAAGGTAATATTATTTCCAGATATTCACATGAACTTAGGTTGCTCTTAAACCTATAATAATTGCATTATCTAGGACAAGCCCTACTACAGTTGAGCTCAGTGGGAATGTAATTGTATATAATCTATTTTATTACCCAATTTATTGCTTGGTAAGAACTAACTTATCATTTTAGATCATTGGTCTTACAGCACGGGGAACACTGGCACCATATTCTTTCAGTCTGATAGATTAAGAAATTGAGGAACCCTTGCTTTGATATAACAATTTTATCTTCTCTGTTGATAGACTACGTCGTCATATTCCTATTGTGCAGTGTGTAAATAAATGGCGAGGCAGTTTTCGCCTTCCTTAATTTATATGTAGGCGTAGCTGGTTATAATTTGTTTCAGATGGCAATGCCATTTTATGCATTAAAACCACACGTTTAATCCTTAAAAACAGGCACGACCTTTTCGTAATTGCACGTAGCATTACATATCGAGATTATCAAAATAAAGGTTAAACACTCAATTTGTATTCAATCGACATTCCGTGGCGCACCTGTTCCATTAACCTCGTGTCTGGATAATAAAAGCAAATGCCAAATGATTCCGCTGATTTATGTCTAACTAATGTTACAAAGAAAGTGTTATTTCAAGAGATAAAATATGGTTATTAGTACTGCATTTTGATCCGGGAGGTTGTATTCGACCCGAGTGGATTTTTGCAGATTCAGATTTTACATTGGCGTTGCACTGGAGTGAAATATGGACTACCGTATTTTGCAATCCGTATTGCGTGTGGATTTATGATGGGTAAATAATAATTGAGCATATATACTGCAAAGGCCTAATATTCGTTAAGAAAAGTATGTGACAATATTTTTGGTCATAATCGACGTATCTTTCGATAGCAGAACCACGGCCGATTCTCAAATCCTCTTTGTCTGAAATCATGTCTGTATGAGTATGGTTGAAATTTGTTTGTTTTTATATTACGAAATGTCATTAATTGGTCTGATATTGCATATGGAGTGGCAAAGAACTATTTAAATAGCAGTAACTTATACGAGTATTGTGAACAGGTTGTCATTTCCATCCTTCTTTATTAAAAAATCCGTCACGCACTTGCTTTTTTAACCTGAATATGTCAATACGGTGTAAGGTTTCCAACAATGTTTCTCAGCATTAAAATATTTTGTACTTCATGTGTCTATAATATGCCCCATTTCTGTCATTTATATAGCGAAGACATGAAGAATATTGGTGATATATGTCATTGGTCAGATGTTGGGTGACAAAGGTGGTTGGTCTTCTGTAAAAGGATGTCAAGGGCAACGACCGTTTTAGTGGTCTTCAAATTGAAATGCCAAACCAGTGTGAACAGATAGTGTACGTTCAAATATATCAACATTAAGGATGTATTCATAGTTAGGAAGCCACTCCTAGTAATTATATTTTCATAAAAAACAAATGTAACTAGTTTACACTTTGAAGTAAAAGTTTGTGAAACGGTATTTATCCAATACTTCTATTTTAACATATTCACTAAAAAGACATAATTTTTATAACCCCTATTTCTGTCTAATCAGGTAATTCATGTAATATATATATTTATAACTTTTATTTCTATATAATCCCTACAGGTAGTTTATGTAAAATAGATATAACTTCAATTTTTATCAATTGATGAGACATACTGGGTCGATTGTTCAGAAAGTCGCTAGATACTTAACGATAAAGATGATATTTATAAGCTTTTCGCTTTCGATTAATTTCTTAAATATTTAGAATGTAATATATGATTTCACTTGTATATTTTCATGAAATGAATTTGTTTAAACCAAATACTTAACGATGAAAAGCGTTGTTAAATTAAGCGATATACTGATATCAATCGCTATATTTATATAGATTGTTCAGAAGTTTTTAGCATAAGCGATCGTCAACGTTTTCGTTAAACTTAACGACAAATTGAAATCAACTCTTGTCCCTATATTAGCGACGGTTAAGAACGACAAACAAAATAGCCGAAATTATTGGTGTTCTGAACGTTAACATCAGAATAAGTTATGTGCTAGAACGATAGTGAAGTGGACCATAAATGTAAATGTAAAGTTACTTGTCTATTTGTTCAGCCGGAAAAAATGGTTATATCGGAGATAGCCGGGCAAATGGGACGTTTTTACATTCCAGGTGGACCTTCATTGTTGGGTGAATTCGGTGGTTTTTGTCTTCGCGCCAAAATTTGCGGGGAATGGGCCTTACCAAGGGTCTCTGGGGTGCGGGGGCATTTGGCGGGGATTTCACCAGCTGTTCGTTTACCTGGGCTTACAATATATTATGTTTTTAAGTGATTATACATAATTTTTATTTATACCATTTTTTTAGGTCTATAGTAATAACAAGAACCCTCAGGAGATATAAACGTAATATACATTACTACATTTTTGTTATTATAAATATAGGATGATTTGAAATATAAAACAATACAAATTTCAAAATGGTTATAAATTTGATGTATTGATATCGATTTGAGTAAACTACTTTTTTTATAAAGACACTCTTTCCCCCACTATAACGCCTAGCAGTATTTTCATAGTTCTAACAATATCATAATGAATACATGGTTTAAAAAAGTCTTTACTATTCTCCATGTGTCATAGATGTGTATATTGTCAAAGGTACTTAAGTACTTGCTGACCTCTGCATTGTCATAATATTTATTTTTTCCGAAAATATTCCACGATATAATCTACAATTCATTGTCACTAGTTCGTAAGCCTCGACCAAATCACTACGCATTGGATGATTTTGAGAGTTCGTCATCATCGGTATTCCTCGGAACGACCTCGATTGGTTGGTTTGCGTCATGTGATCCACCGTTGTCAACGCTACCGTTCCCGCGCTAACTTCCGACCAATCGCTTTCAATCAACGGTGCGATAGTTCCCATGCCCACGTGGTGCGACTGCACGTGGTCTCGTACATTTGCCAAAATAAACAATCTGCTTAGTTTGTCCCTCATATTTATAAATACTATCATTCACAAATAGTTTATCAAATCGAACAGAAGCATAATGACCTTTGTTGCGTTCACGAATCATACGCACACCCAGTATTTTACGATGCCGTTTTACACGATCAGAGTAGTCTTGTTGAACTGAGCAATTAGAATCTGGATAAGATTTAAGAACATGTGTTGCACGATTAAGTATTGATTGACAATGTTTAAAGCGAACAAAACGCGCTATCATTGTACATGTATTACTATCATTGGACCTTACCGATGAGCACTATCGATGTCAATCTGGTCCGCTTCTTTCCCAAAATTTAGGTTTGCTTTGAGAAATCTATTAGGTTTTGCTCGGTTACTGTCCATTGTTAATTTATTTTGCCATTTATTCCATTAAATATCAAGTTGTTTCTCCGGGCGTTTCATAATGGTCAAGCTTATTCTGCATTTGAAACATCTAATATTGCAGAGCAACATTGTCCTGTTTTAACTGTTCATTATCTAATTTAACTCATTAACAGTCAACAAAACAGAATCATTTTGCAGTTCATGCTGTTTATATCTAGTGATACACGTGCATTATGAGCTAGTATATCTTGTTTCATATCTCTTAAAACGTCAAACATGTCTGTAACCTGGTGTCTACGCTCACAATCTTGCGCAGGTTGTAGTAACCGATCCTGGTGGCCTACGTAGGTGTGGATCGAGGAACGGCCTTACAAGGGCGAAACATGCTGTCTAGGTTGAATAGGTGGTGATGTAAAGAACACATGGACCTTTGATGCATAACAGGACCATGGGCTATGCCGGGTCAGGCGTAAGGGGTCGGTCGGGTGTGGACACCGCTACATCGGTTTAAACATCGCTACAGGCGGCTGCCTGGGTTCTTCCTAAAGCATATTTACGGGAACCGTCAGTTTTCGGAGGACCCGGAGTCCATTCAACGGCCCCACAAACGAGAAACAACGCCACCAGACACGTGGTTATGTAAAATGTCAGTCCACATTTACATCCAATATGTACACTCAACATATTTAGACGAAAAAAAATGACTTCCTAGGTTGAGATAAACATTCTATTTTAATCCTCCACTGGTCAATACCAATCCCCACTGTCGGTTTAGTCAGTTCCTCACAAATATTCTCGAGCAGTGCATAAACATGCCGCCATCTTATCAAGGGACATAACTCACTATCACCCCTGTGTCATACAAATGCCTTTACAATCACCAGAGCATTTCAATTTGTAAAACAACGTTGACAAATCAACATAAAATTATACATACATGCAAGGTCTACCTGCATTTTTAATTGGTCACTGATTTTAGTTCAAAGTCAAGTATTTATTTCTTGATCTCAAATGGGTCTGATTTAGAGGGAAATTTACAATTGCAAATGCCTTCCACATTTCTTGATACTCATCATTTCTA
Organism: Mya arenaria; assembly: GCF_026914265.1. Classification (NCBI taxonomy): domain Eukaryota; kingdom Metazoa; phylum Mollusca; class Bivalvia; order Myida; family Myidae; genus Mya; species Mya arenaria. Next base: position 71,378,331 of record NC_069127.1, on the reverse strand, counting down.
CAAGCGTGAATTTAATTAATTTCAGTCGAACTGATAGTAAGATTTTAAATATTCTTCAAAAAACAAACTAATAATCAAACCATGCCTGAACGAAAGTAAAGTTAAGTTTAATAAGTGACATCATTTGTTTGGAAATTCAGCTCTATAAATACAAAAATGAGCCCACCCTGGAATGGACATAAGCACTTGCCTCTTTAATATACCAGATTTGATAAGGGCACAACTGCAAATGACAATTATAACTAGTACCATGTGTACTTTAATAGTCATAACTTTTTCTTTACGACAGAGTTAAGTTTGAGGACAATGTAGAATGCAATATAAAAGCAGGAAGAATTATTTCTGGAAAAATGGACGACTTGAAAATGATATATGAGGCCTGCATTTTTTATTATTAAGTTTACGGGAGCGCAGTTCTATCGTTATCTTTAAAAAAAAAAGACTGATGATGATTCTGAGACGATTTGTCATCTCTTATACTATTCCGCGTGAATTCTATAACGACTATTTTAATTGAATATTCACTGAGGTTGAATATGAAGTAAGCCAACCACAATAATTGTAATTACGTCGTCCTAGGCCTTCCAAACAAGATGTCGGCATTTAATGTTAACAACAATACATGTGATATAAAATATTTTAAATTGATGAGGTGTAACAATTAATTTTAGTAATAACAGTGACATTGTTAAAATTGTTGTATAGTATGTCTAATTGTTTTTAGTTCTTATAGTGATATTTTGTTGTCAAGTTTGGAAGCTGTTTTCTAGTTCTTGAAAATACATTATCTAGTCATGTTTTAAATGTGTTAATGTGTTCTAGTTTTAAAAGAGACACTATTAAGTCATTTTCAAATGCCTTAATGATTTCTAGTTTTGATAGAGACATTATCTAGTCATGTTTTAAATGTCTTAATGTGTTCTAGTTTTAAAAATGA